>NC_047047.1:44037832-44345560 GCF_011762595.2 Tursiops truncatus | reverse complement strand
GTCTCCATACAAATTTTAAGTTTTTTTTGTTCTAGTTCTGTAAAAGATGCCATTGGTAATTTGATAGGGATTTCATTGAATCTCTAGATTGCTTTGGGTAGTATAGTCATTTTCACAATATTGATTATTCCAATCCAAGAACATGGTATATCTCTCCATCTCTTTGTGTCACTTGTGATTTCTTTCATCAGTGTCCTATAGTTTTCTGAGTACCGGTCTTTTACCTCTTTAGGTAGGTTTATTCCTAGGTATTTTATTCTTTTTGTTGCAAAATAGGAGTGTTTCCTTAATTTCATTTTCAGATTTTTCATCATTAGTGTATAGGAATGCAAGAGATTTCTGTGCATTAATTTTGTGTCCTGCAACTTTACCAAATTCATTGATTAGCTCTAGTAGTTTTCTGGTGGCATCTTTAGGACTCTCTGTGTATAGTATCATGTCATCTGCAAACAGTGACCTTTTTACTTCTTCTTTTCCAATTTGTATTCCTTTTATTTCTTTTTCTTCTCTGATTGCCGTGGCTAGGACTTCCAAAACTATGTTGAATAAGAGTGGCGAGAGTGGACATCCTTGTCTGTTCCTGATCTTAGAGGAAATGCTTTCAGTTTTTCACCATTGAGAATAATGTTTCCTGTGGGTTTGTCATATATGGCCTTTATTATGTTGAGGTAGATGCCCTCTATGCCTACTTTCTGGAGAGTTTTTCTCATAAATGGGTGTTGAATTTTGTCAAAAGCTTTGTCTGCATCTATTGAGATGATCATATAGTTTTTCTTCTTCAGTTTGTTAATATGGTATATCACATTGATTGATTTGCATATATTGAAGAATCCTCCCATCCCTGGGATAAATCCCACTTGATCATGGTGTATGATCTTTTAATGTGTTGTTGGATATTGTTTGCTAGTATTTTGTTGAGAATTTTTACATCTATGTTCATCAGTGATATTGATCTGTAATTTTCTTTTTTTGTGGTATCTCTGTTTGGTTTTGGTATCAGGGTGATGGTGGCCTCAGAGAATGAGTTTGGGAGTGTTCCTTCCTCTGCATTTTTTGGAAGATATTGAGAAGAATGTGTGTTAGCTCTTCAGAATTCACCTGTGAAGCAATCTGGTCCTGGACTTTTTTTTGTTGGAAGATTTTAAATCACAGTTTCAATTTCATTACTTGTGATTGGTCCTCTCCCTCTTTTTCTTGTTGAGTTTGGCTAATGGTTCATCAATTTTGTTTATCTTCTCAAAGAACAAGCTTTTAGTTTTATTGATCTTTGCTATTGTTTTCTTTGTTTCTATTTCATTTATTTCTGCTCTGATCTTTATGATTTCTTTCCTTCTGCTAACTTTGTGTTTTGTTTGTTTTTCTTTCTCTACTTCCTTTAGGTGTAAGGTTAGATTGTTTGAGATTTTTCTTGTTTCTTGATGTAGGTTTGTATTGCTATAAACTTCCCACTTAGAACTGCTTTTGTTGCATCCCATAGGTTTTGGATCGTCGTGTTTTCATTGTCATTTGTCTCTAGGTATTTTTTGATTTCCTCTTTGATTTCTTCAGTGATCTCTTGGTTATTTAGCAACGTATTGTTTAGCCTCCATGTGTTTCTGTTTTTTATGTTTTTGTTCCTGTAATTGATTTCTAATCTCATAGCTTTGTGGTCAGAAAAGATGCTTGGTATGATTTCAATTTTTTTAAATTTACTGAGGCTTGATTTGTGACCCAAGAAGTGATCTATCCTGGAGAATGTTCTATGTGCACTTGAGAAGAAAGTGTAATCTGCTGTTTGTTTATGGAATGTCCTATAAATATCAATTTAGTCTATCTGGTCTATTGTGTCATTTAAATCGTGTGTTTCCTTATTTATTTTCTGTTTGGATGATCTGTCGATTGGTGTAAGTGAGGTTTTAAAGTCCCCAACTATTACTGTGTTACTGTCGATTTCCTCTTTTATAGCTGTTAACAGTTGCCTTATGTATTGAGGTGCTCCTATGTCGGTACACATATATTTACAATTGTTATATCTTCTTCTTGGATTGATCCCCTGATCATTATATAGTGACCTTCCTTGTCTCTTGTAACATTCTTTATTTTTAAAGTCTATTTTATCTGACACGAGTATTGCTACTCCAGGTTTCTTTTGATTTCCATTTGCATGGAATATCTTTTTCCATCCCCTCACTTTCAGTCTGTATGTGTCCCTAGGTCTGATGTGGGTCTCTTGTAGACAGCATATATATGGGTCTTGTTTTTGTATCCATTCAGCGAGCCTGTGTCTTTTGGTTGGAGCATTTAATCCATTTACATTTAAGGTAGTTATCGATATGTATGTTCCTATTACCATTTTGTTAATTGTTTGGGGTTTGTTTTTGTCAGTCCTTTTCTTCCCTTGTGTTTCCCACTTAGAGAAGTTCCTTTAGCATTTGTTGTAGAGCTGGTTTTGTGGTGCTGAATCCTCTTAGTTTTTGCTTGTCTATAAAGCTTTTGATTTCTCCATCGAATCTGAATGAGATCCTTGCCGAGTAGAGTAATCTTGGTTGTAGGTTCTTCCCTTTCATCACTTTAAATTTGTCATGCCACTCCTTTCTGGCTTGTAGAGTTTCTGCTGAGAAATCAGCTGTTAACCTTATGGGAGTTCCCTTGTATGTTATTTGTTGTATTTCCCTTGCTGCTTTCAGTAATTTTTCTTTGTCTTTAATTTTTGCCAATTTGATTACTATGTGTCTCAGTGTGTTTCTCCTTGGGTTTATCCTGTATGGGACTCTCTGCACTTCCTTGACTTGGGTGACTATTTCCTTTCTCATGTTAGTGAAGTTTTCGACTATAATCTCTTCAGATATTTTCTCGGGTCCTTTCTCTCTCTCTTCTCCTTCTAGGACCTCTATAATGTGAATGTTATTGCATTTAATGTTGTCCCAGAGGTCCCTTATGCTGTCTTCATTTATTTTCATTCGTTTTTCTTTATTCTGTTCACAGCAGTGAACTCCACCATTCTGTCTTCCAGCTCACTTATCCATACTTCTGCCTCAGTTATTCTGCTATTGCTTCCTTCTAGTGTAGTTTTCATTTCAGTTATTGTATTGTTCATCTCTGTTTGTTTGTTCTTTAATTTTTCTAGGTGTTTGTTAAATATTTCTTGCATCTTCTCCATCTTTACCTCCATTCTTTTTCCGAGGTCCTGCACCATCTTCACTATTATTATTCTGAATTCTTTTTCTGGAAGGTTGCCTATCTCCACTTCATTTAGTTGTTTTTCTGGGGTTTTACCTTGTTCCTTCATCCAGTATATAGCCCTCTGCCTTTTCATCTTGTCTATCTTTCTGTGAATGTGGTTTTTGCTCCACTGGCTACAGGATTGTAGTTCTTCTTGCTTCTGCTGTCTGCCCTCTGGTGGATGAGGCTATCTAAGAGGCTTGTGCAAGTTTCCTGATGGGAGGGACTGGTGGTGGGTCTATGTACACGATTTTTTTTTTTTTTTTTGCGGTATGCGAGCCCCTCACTGTTGTGGCCTCTCCCGTTGCGGAGCACAGGCTCCGGATGCACAGGCTCGGCGGCCATGGCTCACGGGCCCAGCTGCTCCGTGGCATGTGGGATCTTCCCGGACTGGGGCACGAACCAGTGTCCCCTGCATCGGCAGGCAGACTCTCAACCACTGCGCCACCAGGGAAGCCCCAATGTGTACACGAATACACGAATTTTAAAGCTGCTGATATCTTAATTACAAGTGCATTTTAACAACCCTGCATTTTTTAACTCCCCTGCCACCATGATTACTCATTTTTGACATCATACTTTACATCTTTTTCTTTTGTGTATCCATTAACTACTTATTGTGGATAAAGTTGTATGTGGTTGTATGTGGTTTACTTACTACTTCTACTGGATATTTGCCTTTACCAGTGAGAAATAAAAAGAAGGAAGAAGTAAAACTGTGTGTTTACAGATGACATGATCTTGTATGTAGATAATCCAAAGGAATCTATAAATAACTGTTAGAGCTAATGAACAAGTTCAGCAAGTTTGTAGGATACAAATGTAATATACAGAAATCAACTATATTTCTGTACACTAGCAATGAGCAATCAAAAAGTAATTTTAGAAAAATAAATCCATTTACAATAAAATCAAAAAAGAATACTTAGGAATGGAAATAACAAAAGAAGCACAAAATTTGTACTCTGAAAACTATAAAACATTGTTGAAAAGAATTAAAGAAGACCTAAATACATGAAAAGACATCCATGTTCATAGATCAGAAGATTTAATATTGTTAAAATGGCAGTACTTTACAAATGGATCTAGAAATCCAATCCAATCCCTTTCAAAATCCCTGCTGTTTGTTAAAAATGATAATTGAAGTTGATCCTAAAGTTCATGTAGTAATGCAATGGATCAAAACAATCTTGAAAAAGGACAAAGTTGAAGCATTCACATTTTCTGGTTTCTAGACTTACTACAAAGCTACATTAATCAAGAGAGTGGGGTACTGGCAAAAGGCTAGACATATAGATCAATGGAATGAAATTGAGATTTTATAAATAAACTCTTACATTTATGGTTGATTGAATTTTAAAAATTAATTAATTAATTAATTTTGGCTGTTCCGGGTCTTAGTTGTGGCATGTGGGACGTTCTTTGTCGCATGCAGGATCTTTAGTTGTGGCATGCAGACTTCTTAGTTGTGGCATGCAAACTCTTAGTTGTCACATGTAGGGTTCTTAGTTGTGACATGCATGCAGGATCTAGTTCCCTGACCAGGGGTCGAACTCAGACCCCCTGCGTTAGGAGCGTGGAGTCTTACCCACTGGACCACCTGGGAAGTCCCTAAGGTTGGTTGAATTTTGAGAAGTCTCCCAAGATAATTCCATGGAGAAAGAATATTCTTTTTAACAAATGATGCTGGGACAATTAGATATTGACATACCTCACACCATATACACAAATTAATCCAAAATGGATCAAAGACCTAACTATCACAGCAAAAAGTATAAAACTCTTAGAATAAAATAAACAAGTGTGAAAATTTATGACATTGGAATAGGCAGTGGTTTCTTAGATATGACAACAAAAGCATAAGCAAGAAATTTTAAAGAATACATTGGATTTCATAAAAATTAAAAACATTTGTGCTTCAAAAGACTACATCAAGAAATTGTAAAGACAACTTTTGGATTGGGAGAAAAATTTTGTAAACCTTATGTCTGATAAGGAATTTGTATTTAGTATATGTAAAGAACTTTTACAACTCAAAAATAAAAAGAAAAATAACCCAAATAAAAGTGGGCAAAAGATCATAATAGACATTTGTGTAAAGTAGTTGTACAGATGGCCAATAAACACATGAAAAGCTGCTTGATGTCATTAGCTATCAAGAAAACGAAAATCAAAACCACAGTGGGATCCAATTTAACACCCACTAGGATGACTATAATCAAAATGACTGTCAATAACAATTGCTGGTGTGGATGTGGAGAAATTGGAACCCTCATACATAGCCAGTGGGAATGTAAAATGGTACAACTATATCTATATCTGTATTAGTCAGGATTTTCCAAAGAAACAGAACCAATGGAATGTGTATATCTCTCTATATTTATTATTAAGAATTGGCTCACATGATTACAGAGTCTGGAAAATCCAAAACCTACAGGGATGGGCAGAAATTGCTGTCCAAGTCTGAAGGTCTCTGCTATATAATTCCCTCTTGTTTGGAGAGGTCAGTCTTTTGTTCCACCCAGGCCTTCAACTGACTGGATGAGGCCCACCCACATTATGGAGGGTAATCTGCTTTACTCAAAGTCCATCAATTTAAATTTGAATCTCATCCAAAAAATACCCCCATAGAAACATCCAGAGTAATATTTGACCATATATTTCAGCATCATGGCTCAGTCAAGTTGACACATAAATGTTTCACAAAGGCCTATTTTTTCCCAGTTTCTCCTTGGTCCAAGAGACTGGATAACTTTAGGGAATGGCATTATTAATTTGCCTAAAAAGCACTTCTATATATAGCTTGCTGTGCACAATAAAAGTACCATGGACAGTATGAGCCTGACAGACTAATAAGGCTATTAATAGAGTTAATAATGGGGTGAAAAAAATAATTCCTAGTAACAAACTGACATAATATCTACCTCTAGAAGTTTTCTTTTTCCTAAACTTCTGACACAACTATAGGTTTTAAAATGTTATTCATGTTGACATTTCTTTTTAGTAACATTTATATTTTGTGAGTTCCTTGTAGCAGATAGTGTGAGTTTTACACTTTTAAAAGTGTTTTGATTTTAGATTTAACATTGCTTCTTCAACATTCACTAGAACCCAGAAATGAAAATGTTCCCATCTGCAAAATTATACATTTGAACACAAGTTAAAGAGAGGACTAGAAGCTAGGTCTCCTGGCGCTCAGTCCCATGCTCTATTTAAATGATCTACCTAACCAGTAGTGTACTTAAAAGATCAAAAATGACTTTCATACCTCAGAGATATCATGGGTTTGGTTCCAGACAACTGTATTAAAGTGAATATTGCAATAAAGCAAGTCACACAAATTTTTTGGTTTCCTAATGCATATAAAAGTTATGTTTACACTATATTGTAGTATATTAAGTGTGCAATAGACATGCCTAAAAAAATACATGCAATAAATAAAAAATACATTATTGCTAAAAAATGCTAACTATCATCTAAGCCTTCAGCAAGTTGTAGTAGTAACATCGAAGATTGTTGATCACAGATCACTGTAACAAATATAATAATAATGAAAAAGTTAGAAATATTGTGAGAATTACCAAAATGTGACACAAAGAAATGAAGTGAGCACATGCTGTTGGAGAAATGGTGCCAATAGATTTACTCAATTCAGGGCTGCCAGCAACCTTCAATTTGCAAAAAAAATGCATTATCTGAAAAGTGCTATAAAATGAGGTATGCCTTATATTGAATATAGAAAATATTAACTAGTCAAGAAATTTAGTAGATTTTTAGGTAGAAACTCAATTGGAGGATTTAAATTAAATTAAATTTTATTTATTATTTAAAAAAATTTTACAATATTATTTTATTTCTAAATTATACAATATTTCATTAATTTTATTAAGATTGTATTGTTTTATAAACATACTTAAATTTTATTTTTTATAATTTACAACAGATCCCTAGTAGCAGCACCCCATGCTTGTCTTTTGTAAAGCAATTTCCCAATTTTTTTTTTTTTTTTTTTTTGCGGTACGTGGGCCTCTCACTGTTGTGGCCTCTGCCGTTTCGGAGCACAGGCTCTGGACGCGCAGATTCAGCGGCCACGGCTCACGGGCCCAGCCGCTCCGCGGCATGTGGGATCTTCCCAGACCGGGGCACGAACCCATGTCCCCTGCATCGGCAGGCGAACTCTCAACCACTGTGCCACCAGGGAAGCCGCAATTTCCCAATTTTTGAGTTCTTAATGTTAATTTGTACTACAGGGAACTGAAATATGTATTCAGGTATCTTTTTTCCAGGATGGTTATCATGCAATATATTTTTGACACCTTGTATTTCAGAGAATATCAATATGAAGATTTCAAATACATTTAATTTAATTTTTCAGAGCCAGCAGGAAAAAGACCAGATTTCCTTGGAGAAGGGACTTTGAAGAACTGGTGGGCCTGGAGATGGGCAAGGAGAGAGAGAAAGAGGGTACATCAGGCATCTGGCTAGGCCTGGAGTGGAGGTGGGGCACAGACCAGGATCTCTTACAAGTGATCAAATATGGCTTCCATGAAGTGTGAGTAAGTAAGCAGAGGGTAAGTAAGATAGTGCTTAGCAGTTGCCTATACTGAGTCTTGAAATTTCTCTTAGTAATTTCACCTTTGTGAGCATGAAGATTTAACTATTTCTGATTAACTCTAAACCTGAACCTTCATTTTCACTGTCTTCAATTTAAGTGTTATTTGGAAATAAAACAGTATTTGAAGACACACTGACTAAAAGTGAAGGGATGGAAAAAGATGTTCCATGCAAATGGAAACCAAAAGTAAGCTAGGGTAGTTATACTCATATCAGACAAAATAGACTTTATTTATTTATTTTAAAATACATTTATTTATATATTTTAAAATAAATTTATTATTTATTTATTTCAAATAAGTCTATTCATTTATTTAAATTTTATTTATTTATTTATTTTTGGCTGCATTGAGTCTTCGTTGCGGTGCATGGGCTCCTCATTGTGGTGGCTTCTCTTGTTTGTGGAGCATGGGCTCTAGGCTTGTGGGCTTCAGTAGTTGCAGCTTGTGGGCTCAGTAGTTGTGGCTCATGGGCTCTAGAGCGCAGGCTCAGTAGTTGTGGCGCATGGGCTTAGTTGCTCCGTGGCATGTGGGATCTTCCTGGACCAGGGCTCGAACCCGTGTCCCCTGCATTGGCAGGTGGATTCTTAACCACTGTGCCACCAGGGAAGCCCCTATTTATTTATTTTTAAACAAACCTATTTATTTATTTTTAAATAAATCTATTTATTTTTAAATAAATCTATTTATCTATTTTTAAATAAATTTATTTGTTTATTTATTTTTGGCTTTATTGGGTCTTCATTGCTGTGCGTGGGCTTTCTCTAGCTGTGATGAGTGGGGAGCTACTCTTCATTGTGGTGTGCGGGCTTCTCATTGCGGTGGCTTCTCTTGTTGCGGAGCATGGGCTCTAGGCACATGGGCTTCAGTAGCTGTGGCACACGGGCTCAGTAGTTGTGGTTTACAGGCTCTAGGGAGCCCGCTTAGAAGTTGCGGTGCATGGGCTTAGTTGCTCTGTGGCATGTTGGATCTTCCAGACCAGAGCTAAAACCTGTGTCCCCTGCATTGGCAGGTGGATTCTTAACCACTGCGCCACCAGATAAGTCCCAAAATAGACTTTAAAACAAAGACTGTAATAAGAAAAAAGAGCATTACATAATCGTAAAGGGATCAATTCAATAAGAGGATGTAACATTTGTAAATATTTTTGCACCCAATATGGTAGCTCTAAATATATAAAGCAAATATTAACAAACCTAAAGGGAGAAATAGATAGCAATAGAATAATAGTAGGGAACTTTAATATCCCACTCATATCAATAGATACATCATCTAGACAGAATAGCAATAGGAAACATCAGCCTTAAACAACTCACTAGATCATATGAACTTAACAGATATGTACAGAACATTCCATCCAAAAGCAACAGAATAAACATTTTTCTCATGTGCATGGAACATTCAGGAGATCATATTTTGGCCTCAAAACAAGTCTTAACAAATTTATGTAGACTGAAATCATATGAAGCATCTTTTCTTATCACTATAATATGAAACTAGAAATCAACTACAAGAAGAAAACTAGAAAATTCACAAATATGTGGGGATTAAACAGCATGCTACTGAATAACCAATGGGTCAATAAAGAAATCAAAAGAGAAATTTAAAATTACCTTGGGACAAATGAAAATGGAAGGACAACATACCAAAGTTCATGGGATGCAGCAAAAGCAGTTCTAAGAGGGAAGTTCACAGCAATAAACACCTACATCAAGAAATAAGAAAGTTCTCTGAACAACCTAACTTTATACCCAAGGAACTAGAAAAAGAAGAACAAATGAAGTCCAAAGTTAGAGGAAGGAAGGAAATAACAAAAATCAGATCAGAAATAAATGAAATACAAGAAGTCCCCTACGTACGAACCTGCAAGGTGCAAACTTTCAAAGATGTAAACATGTGTTTGCATGTACAATCATGTAAGTTAGTTTGAGTGTCTGGTGTACATTGTCATGTGTGTTCATCCTCTACAAATGGTTGTGCTTTTGTGTACTTTACACAGTACTGTAGTACAGTATCTTTATTTCAAGCCCAGATGTCCAGAAGCAAGCGTAAATGCAGCAGTGATGTAGCTGGTACTGCTAAGAAGCGCCAAGCGATAACAATTGAAAGAAAAGTGAATATAACTGAGAGAGTGGAGCAAGGTGAAAAGATGGTAGACATCGCTTGTTCTTATAAAGTGAATCTTTCAACCATTGGCACGATTCTAAAGAACAAGGACAAAGATCATGGAACATGTGAAGTCTCCTGTGCCAATGATGTAGACAATAATATTGAAGAAGCCTGGAAAAGTGATGGAGGAGATGGAGAAATTTCTCAGGTTTTGGATCAGGATGAGGATCAGCATCAGCATCAAGACCTGCTCAGCTTAATGCTGACTCAAGAGAAAGCTAAAAGGCTTTATGAAGACTTAAATAAGAAACATGGCGAAAAATCAGAGGGCGCATCTTTTAATGCCATCCGTGGCTGGTTTCATCGGTTCCAGGCTAGAGCCAACCTTCACAACGTAAAAGTAAGTGGCGAGGCAGTGAGTACAGATACGGTAGCTGCCTGGGAATTTCGTGAAACACTTTGAGAAATTATTGATGAAGGCACGTATTTACCCGAGCAGGTTTTTACTGTGGATGAGACAGGACTGTACTGGAGGAGGATGCCAGACCAAAGTTATATCAGTAAGGAGGAGAACTTGATGCCAGCCTATAAAGCAGCAAAGGATAGGCTAACTCTGTAGTTTGGTGGCAATGCTTCCGGCGATATGAAGCTGAAGCCTCAGTTTATCATTCAGAGAACCCAAGAGCCCTTAGAAACATAGTCAAGAGCTCTTTTCCTGAAAGTAACCCCAAAGCCTGGGTTACACAGGCCATTTTCCAGGACTGTTTTTTCCACCACTTTATCCCGGAGGTAGAGAAATATTGCTTGGAGAGGGACATCCCATTCAACATTCTTTTGCTGTTCGACAGTACTCCAGGCCACCCCCATTCATGGACGACTTTCATCCCAACACCAAAATGGTGCATCTGTCACCAAAACTACATCGCTCATGCAACCTATGGACTAGGGAGTTATAGCAACTTTGAAGAAATATTATTTTTTTAACATCTTTATTGGAGTATAATTGCTTCACAATGGTGTGTTAGTTTCTGCTGTATGACAAAGTGAATCAGATATATGTGTCTAAATATCCCCATATCTCCTACCTCTTGTGTCACCCTCCCACCCTCCCTATCCCATCCCTCTAGGTGGTCACAAAGCACCGAGCTGACCTCTGTGCTATGAGGCTGCTTCCCACTAGCTATCTATTTTACATTTGATACTGTATATATGTCCATGACACTCTCTCACTTCGTCCCAACTTACCCTTCCCCCTCCCCATGTTCTTAAGTTCACTCTCTACGTCTGCATCTTTATTCCTGTCCTGCCCCTAGGTTCTTCAGAACAATTTTTTTTCTTTTTTAAGATTCCATATATATGTGTTTGCATTCGGTATTTGTTTTTCTCTTTCTGACTTACTTCACTCTGTATGACAGACTCTAGGTCCATCCACCTTACTACAAATAATTCAATTTCGTTTCATTTTATGGCTTAGTAATATTCCATTGTATATATGTGCCACGTCTTCTTTATCCATTCATCTGTCGATGGACACTTAGGTTTCTTCCATGTACTGGCTAGTGTAAATAGGACTGCAGTGAATGTTGTGGTACATGACTGTTATTGAATTATGGTTTCCTCAGGGTATATGCCCAGTAGTGGGATTGCTGGGTCGTATGGTAGTTCTAGTTTTAGTTTTTTAAGGAACCTCCATACTATTCTCCATAGTGGCTTTATCAATTTACATTCCCACCAACAGTGCAAGAGGGTTCCCTTTTCTCCACACCCTCTCCAGCATTTTTTGTTTGTAGATTTTTTGATGATGGCCATTCTGACTGGTGTGAGGTGATACCTCATTGTAGTTTTCATTTGCATTTCTCTAATGATTAGTGACATTGAGCATCCTTTCATGTGTTTATTGGCAATCTGTATATCTTCTTTGGAGAAATGTCTATTTAGGTCTTCTGCCCATTTTGGGGTTGGGTTCCTTGTTTTTTCGATAGTGAGCTGCATGAGCTGCTTGTATATTTTGGAGATTAATCCTTTGTCAGTTGCTTCATTTGCAAATATTGTCTCCCATTCTGAGCATTGTCTTTTGGTCTTGTTTATGCTTTCCTTTGCTGTGCAAAAGCTTTGAAGTTTCATTAGGTCCAATTTGTTTATTTTTGCTTTTATTTCCCTTTCTCTAGGAGGTGGGTCAAAAAGGATCTTGCTGTGATTTATGTAATAGAGTGTTCTGCCTATGTTTTCCTCGAAGGGGTTTATAGTGTCTGGCCTTACATTTATGTCTTTAATCCACTTTGAGTTTTTTCTTGTGTATGGTGTTAGGGAGTGTTCTAATTTCATTCTTTTACATGTAGCTGTCCAGTTTTCCCAGCACCACTTATTGAAGAGGCTGTCTTTTCTCCATTGTATATTCTTGCCTCCTTTATCAAAGATAAGGTGACCATATGTACATGTGTTTATCTCTGGGCTTTCCGTTTTTCTTTCTCAAGATTGCTTTGGCTATTCAGGGTCTTTTGTGTTTCCATACAAATTGTGAAATTTTTTGTTCAAACTCTGTGAAAAATGCCACTGGTAGTTTGATAGGGATTGCATTGAATCTGTAGATTGCTTTGGGTAGTATAGTCATTTCCACAATGTTGATGCTTCCAATCCAAGAACATGGTATATCTCTGCATCTATTTGTATCATCTTTAATTTCTTTCATCAGTGTCTTATAGTTTTCTGCATACAGGTGTTTTGTCTCCCTAGTAGGTTAGTAGGTTTATTCCTAGGTATTTTATTCTTTTTATTGCAGTGGTAAATGGGAATGTTTCCTTAATTTCTCTTCCAGATTTTTCATCATTAGTGTATAGAAATGCAAGAGATTTCTGTGCATTAATTTTATATCCTGCAACTTTAGCACATTCATTGATTAGCTCTAGTAGTTTTCTGGAGGCATCTTTAGGATTCTCTATGTGTAGTATCATGTCATCTGAAAACAGAGACAGTTTTACTTCTTCTTTTCCAATTAGGATTCCTTTATTTCTTTTTATTCTCTGATTGTTGTGGCTAAAACTTCCAAAAATATGTTGAATAACAGTGGTGAGAGTGGGCAACGTTGTCTTTTTCCTGATTTTAGTGGAAATGGTTTCAGTTTTTCACAGTTGATAATGATGTTGGCTGTGGGTTTGTCATATATGGCCTTTATTATGTTGAGGAAAGTTCCTTCTATGCCTTCTTTCTGGAGGGTTTTTATAATAAATGTGTGTTGAATTTTGTCAGAAGCTTTTTCTGCATCTATTGAGATGATCATATGTTTTTTCTCCAATTTGTTTATATTGTTTATCACATTGACTGATTTGTGTATATTGAACAATACTTTATCCTGGGATAAACGCCAGTTGATCATGGTGTATGATCCTTTTAATGTGCTGTTGGATTCTGTTTGCTAGCATTTCATTGAGGATTTTTGCATCTATGTTCATCAGTGATATTGGCCTGTAGTTTTCTTTTTTTGTGACATCTTTGTCTGCTTTTGGTATCAGGGTGATGGTGGCCTCATAAAATGAGTTTGGGCGTGTTCGTCCCTGTGCTATATTTTGGAAGAGTTTGAGAAGAATAGGTGTTAGATCTTCTCTAAATGTTTGATAGAATTCGCCTGTGAAGCCCTCTGGTCTTGGGCTTTTGTTTGTTGGGAGATTTTTAATCACAGTTTCAATTTTGTTGCTTGTGATTGGTCTGTTTATATTTTCTATTTCTTCCTGGTTCGGTCTCGGAAGGTTGTGCTTTTCTAAGAATTTGTCCATTTCTTCCAGGTTGCCCAGTTTATTGGCATATAGTTGCTTGTAGTAATCTCCCATGATCCTTTGTATTTCTGCAGTGTCAGTTGTTACTTCTCCTTTTTCGTTTCTAATTCTATTGATTTGAGTCTTCTCCCTTTTTTCTTGATGAGTCTGGCTAAAGGTTTACCAATTTTGTTTATCTTCTCAAAGAACCACCTTTTAGTTTTATTGATCTTTGCTATCGTTTCCTTCATTTCTTTTTCATTTATTTCTGATCTGAACTTTATGATTTCTTTCCTTCTGCTAACTTTGGGATTTTTTTGTTCTTCTTTCTCTAATTGCTTTAGGTGTAGGTTTAGGTTGTTTATTTGAGATTTTTCTTGTTTCTTGAGGTAGGATTGGGTTGCTATAAATTTCTCTCTTAGAACTGCTTTTGCTGCATCCTGTAGGTTTTGGGTTGTCATGTTTTCATTGTCATTTGTTTCTAGGTATTTTTTGATTTCCTCTTTGATTTCTTCAGTGATCTCTTGATTATTTAGTAGTGTATTGTTTAGCCGCCATGTGTTTGTACTTTTTACAGATTTTTTCCTGTAATTGATACCTAGTCTTATAGCATTGTGGTCAGAAAAGATACTTGATATGATTTCAATTTTCTTAGACTTACCAAGGCTTGATTTGTGACCCAAGTTATGATCTATCCTGGAGAATGTTCCATGAGCACTTAAGAAGGAAGTGTATTCTGTTGTTTTTGAATGGAATGTCCTATAAACATCAATTTAGTCCATCTTGTTTAATTTATCATTTAAAGATTGTGTTTCCTTATTTATTTTCATTTTGCCTGCTCTGTTCACTGGTGAAAGTGGGGTGTTAAAGTCCTCTACTATTGTTGTGTTACTGTCGATTTCTGCTTTCATGGCTGTTAGCATTTGCCCTATATATTGAGGTGCTCCTATGTTGGGTGCATAAGTATTTACAATTGTTATATCTTCTTCTTGAATTGATCCCTTGATCTTTATGTAGTGTCCTTCTTTGTCTCTTGTAACAGTCTTTATTTTAAAGTCTATTTTGTCTGATATGAGAATTGCTACTCCAGCTTTCTTTTGATTTCCATTTGCATGGAATATCTTTTTCCATCCCCTCACTTTCAGTCTGTATATGTCCCTAGGTCTGAAGTGGGTTTCTTGTAGACAGCATATATATGGGTCTTGTTTTTGTATCCATTCAGCCAGTCTATGTCTTTTGGTTGGATGATTAATCCATTTACATTTAAGGTAATTATCGATATGTATGTTCCTATTACCATTTTCTTAATTGTTTTGGGTTTGTTATTGTAGGTCTTTTCCTTCTCTTGTGTTTCCTGCCTTTAGCATTTGTTGTAAAGCTGGTTTGGTGGTGCCGGATTCTCTTAGCTTTTGCTTCTCTGTAAAGATTTTAATATCTCCATCAAATCTGAATGAGATCCTTGCTGGGTAGGGTAATCTTGGTTGTAGGTTTTTCCCTTTCATCAGTTTAAATTTGTTCTGCCACTCCCTTTTGCCTTGCAGAGTTTCTGCTGAGAAATCAGCTGTTAACCTTATGGTGATTCCCTTGTGTGTTATTTGTTGCTTTCCCTTGCTCCTTTTAATATTTTTTCTCTGTATTTAATTTTTGATAGTTTGATTAATATGTGTCTTGGTGTGTTTCTCCTTGGATTTGTCCTGGCTGGGACTCTCTGCACTTCCTGGAGTTGTTTGACTATTTCCTTTCCTTAGGGAAGTTTTCAACTATAATCTCTTCAAATATTTTCTCTGACCCTTTCTTTTTCTCTTCTTCTTCGGGGACCCCTATAATTCAAATGTTGGTGCATTGAATGTTGTCCCAGAGGTCTCTGAGACTGTCCTCAATTCTTCACATTCCTTTTTCTTTATTCTGCTCTGTGGTAGTTATTCCCACTATTTTATCTTCCAGGTCACTTATCCATTCTTCTGCCTCAGTTATTCTGCTATATTCCTTCTAGAGAATTTTTAATTTCATTTATTGTGTTGTTCATCATTGTTTGTTTGCTCTTTAGTTCTTCTAGGTCCTTGTTAAATGTTTCTTGTATTTTCTCCATTCTATTTCCAAAATTTTGGATCATCTTTGCTATCATTACTCTGAATTCTTTTTCAGGTAGACTGCCTATTTCCTCATCACTTGTTTAGTCTGGCGGATTTTTACCTTACTCCTTCATCTGCTGTGTATTTCTCTGTCTTCTCATTTTGCTTAAGTTACTGTGTTTGGGGTCTTAGTTTCCCAGGCTGCTGTTCATAGTTCCTGTTATTTTTGGTGTCTGCCCCCAGTGGGTAAGGTTGGTTCAGTGCATTGTGTAGTCTTCCCCCTGGAGGGAACTGGTGCCTGTGTTCTGGTGGATGATGCTGTATCTTGTCTTTCTGGTGGGCAAGACTGTGTCCTGTGGTGTGTTTTGGGGTGTCTGTGAACTTATTATGATTTTTGGCACCTCTCTGCTAATGGGTGGGGTTGTGTTCCTGTCTTGCTAGTTGTTTGGTATGAGGTGTCCAGCACTGTAGCTTGCTGGTCGTTGAGTGGAACTGGGTCTCAGCATTTAGAGGGAGATCTCTGGGAGACCTTTTGCCATTTGATATTACAGGGGCCAGGAGGTCTCTGGTGGTCCAATGTCCTGAATTCAGCTCTCCCACCCAAGAGGTTCAGGCCTGACACCCGGCCAGAATACCAAGACCCTGTTAACCACATGGCTCAGAAGAAAAGAGAGAAAAATTAAAAAGAAAGAAAAATAAATAAATAAAATAAAGTTATTAAAATAAAAAACATTATTAAAAAATTAAAAGTAATAAAAAATAAAGGAAAAGAAAGAGAGAAGAGAGCAACCAAACCAATAAACAAATCCACCTATTATAACAAGCAGTAAAAACTGTACTGGAAAACAAAACAAAACAAAGAAGTGGACAGAAAGAACCCTAGGACAGATGGTAAAAGCAAAGCTTTTGGGAAGTCTGAGGTCTTCTGCCAACTTTCAGTAAGTGTTCTGTAGGAGTTGTTCCACTTGTAGATGTATTTTTGAAATATTTTGGGGGAAGAAGGTGATCTCCACATCTTACTCCTCCACCATCTTGAAGGTCCTCCAAGAAATATTATTTACATCACACTTTTTGTCAGGCAGTAAAGGCGAGTGACAAATCAGGAACAGCCTTGTGACAATTTTGGAAGGACTGTAATATCTACAAGGCCATAAAAACATTGATTCTGCTTGGAGTGAGGTTACAGCCATCACCATGAATGGGGTTTGGAAGAAACTTTTCCTGAAGTTTGTTCACGATTTTTGTGGATTTGAGAAGGTGGATGAAGAGTCCAAAGAGGTCTTCAGCAACTTAGTGACCCTCAGCAAGAAGCTGGGACTAGGTCTGCAAGAGGATGGCTTTATTGAACTCCATGCTGTGTAACATGAGGAGCTTACTAATGAAGACCTGATGGAATTGGAGGACCAGAGAAAGGACAAAGAGAGTGAAGAAGAAGAAGAAGTAACTGAAGAACCGAAGAGAGTCACGACACAGGAAATGGCAAGGGAATTTTCTTTATTTGAGGAGGCACTGTTAGTCTTTGAGGCCCAGTACCTGAATGTGGAATGGTACACAAAGGTTGCAGCAGCCATTCAGAATGCAATCCAGTGCTACCGTGTCATCTATGATGGGAAAAAAAGAGCTACTACCCAGACATCACTGGATCATTTTTTCAAGAAGGTAAACAGAATTGAATCCAGCAAGGAACCAGAACCTGTGCCATCAACTTTAGGTGTGAGTGAAATTGCAGCTTGCCTTCCATCTCCCATTGCTGACAATCCTTCAGCTCTACCATCTCCCAAGTCCTCTCCCTCTTTTAGTCAGTAAGTCTTCTTGCCTGTTCACTCAAATGCCAACCCCTGTATGCCAGCTCCTGTACTGTACCACTGTACTTTTCAATGTACTGTACTGTAAGATTAAAAATATTTTCTTTATTTTTTTGTTTTTTATGTATTATTTGTGTGAAAAGTATGATAAACCTATTACAGTACAGTACTATATAGCCAGTTATCTTAGTTGGGTACCTAGGCTAATTTTGTTGGACTTACAAAGAAATTGGACTTACAAATGCACCTTTGGAATGAAACACGTTCATTTATAGGCGACTTACTGTAGAGACTGAAAAGACAATAGAAAAGATTAATGAAAGCAACAGCTGGTTCTTTGAAAAGATAAACAAAATTGACAAACCTTTAGCTAGACTCATCAAGAAAAAAGAGAGAGGACTCAAATAAATAAAATCAGAAATGAAAGATGAGACATTACAACTGGTAACAAAGAAATACAAAGTATTATAAGTGACTACTATGAACAATTATACACCAACAAATTCGACAACCTAGAAGAAGTGGATAAATTTCTAGAAACATACAACCTTCCAAGACTGAATCATGAAGAAATAGAAAATCTGAATAGCTTGATTACTAGGATGATTTTGAATCAGTAATCAAAAACTTCCCAAAAAACAAAAGTCCAGGACCAGACAGCTTAACAGATGAATTCTACGAAACATTCAAAGAAGAATTAATACCAATCCTTCTCAAACTCTTCCAAAACACAGAAGATGAGGGAACTCTTCCAAACTCATTTTATGAGACCAGCATTGCCTTAATACCAAAACCAGACAAGGACACCACAAGAAAAGGAAAATACAGGCCAATATCCCTGATGAACATAGATGCGAAAATTCTCAACAAAATTTTAGCAAACCAAATTCAACAATACATTAAAAGGATCATACACCATAATCAAGTGAAATTTATTCCATGGATGCAAGGATGGTCTAGTATCCATAAATCAATTAATGTGATACACCACATTAATAAAAGGAAGGATAAAAATGATCATCAATATATTCAGAAAAAGCATTTAACAAAATTCAACATCGATGTATGATAAAAACTCTCAACAAACTGGTTATAGAGGCAACGTATAGAGGCAACACAATATAGGCCATATATGGTAAGCCCACAGATAACATCATACTCAACAGTGAAAAGCTGAAAGCTTTTCCTCTAAGATCAGGAACAAGACAAGGATGCCCACCTTGCACTTCCATTCAACATAGTGTTGGAAGTCTGAGCCACAGCACTGAGGAGGAAAAAGTTATAAAAAGCATTCAAATTGGAAGGGAAGAAGTAAAACTGTCACTATTTGCAAATGACTTGATATTATATATAAAAAACCATAAAGACTACACCAAAAACCTGTGGGAACAAATGAAGGAATTCAGTAAAGTTGCAGGATACAAAATCAGTATAAAAAATCAGTTTTGCTTCTATACATTAATAATGAACTATTAGAAAAAGGAATTAAGAAAACAATTTTATTTACAATTGCATCAAAACAGAATAAAATACCTAGGGATAAATTTAACCAGGGATATGAAAAACCTGCACACTGAAAACTATGACATTGATGAAAGAAATAGAACCAACAATCCTAAAATTTGTATGGTACCACAAAAGATCTTGAATAACTAAAGCAATCTTGAGAAAGGAGAACAAACCTGGAGGCATGATGCTACTTTATTTCAAACTATATTACAAAGCTATAGTAATCAAAACAGATATTACTGGTATCAAAAACAGACACATAGATCAATAAAACAGAATAGAGAACCCAAAAATAAACCATGCATATATGGTCAATTGATTTACAAAAAAGGAACCAAGAATATACAGTGGGGAAAGGACAGCCTCTTCAAGAAATGGTGTTGGGAAAACTGGACAACCACATGCAAAAGAATGAAAGTAGACTACTATATGACACCATACACAAAAATTAACTCTTACAGACTTGAACGTAAGACATAAAACTCTTAAAAGAAAACATAAGCAGTAAGTTCCTTGACATCAGTATTGGTGATGATTTTTTGGATCTGACTTCAAAAGCAAAGGCAACAAAGCAAAAATAAACAAGTGGGAGTACATCAAACTGAAAAGCTTCTACACAGCAAAGGAAATCATTAATAAAATGAAAAGGCAACCTATGGAATGAGAGAAAATATTTGCAAATCATATATCTGATAAGGGTTAATATCCAAAATATATAAAGAACTCATACAACTCAACATCAACAAAACAAAACAAAACAAAAACAATATGAGTAAAAAAATGGGCAGAGGATCTGAGCAGACATTTTTCCAAAGAAGACATACCAACAAGTATATGAAAAATGCTCACAACATCATTAATCGTCAAAGACATGCAAAGCAAAACCACAATGAGATATCACCTCATACCTGTTAGAATGGCTATTATCAAAAAGACAAGGAATAACAGGTGTTGGTGAGGATGTGGAGAAAAAGGAACACTTGCACCCTATTGGTGGGAACGTGAATTGGTGCAGCCATTATGGAAAACACTATGGAGGTTCCTCATGACCCAGCAATTTCATTTCCGGGTATTTGTCCGAAGAAAACAAAACTACTAATTTGAAAAGATAGGTGCACTCCAGTGTTCATTGTAGCATTTACAGCATTTACAGGTGCACTCCAGTGTTCATTGTAGCATTTACAACAGCCAAGATACAGAAGCAACCTAAGTCCCTTGATAGATGAATGGATAAAGAAGATGTGGTTTATATATACAATTGAATACTATTCAGATGTAAAAAAAGAATGAAATCTCGCCATTTACGACAACATGGATGAATCTAGAGGGTATTATGCTAAGTGAAATAAGTCAGACAGAAAAAGACAAATACTATATGATCTCACTTATATGCGGAATATAAAACAAACAAACAAGCTCATAGGTACAGGGAACAGATTGGTGGTTGCCTGAAGCAGGAAGTGCGGAATGGGTAAAATGGGTGAAAAGGGGGTGGTCAGAGGGTGCAAACTTCCAGTTATAAAATACATGTCATGGGGATTTAATGTACAATATGATGCCTATAGTTAATAATATTGTATTGCATGTTTGAAAGTTGCTAAGAGAGTAGATGTTTAAAAGCCCTCATCAGAAGAAGAAAAACAAATTTTTAACTATGTATGGGAACAGATGTTAATTGGACTTATTGTAGTGATCATTTTGTGATATATACTAATATCATCTCATTATGTTACATACCTGAAACTAATATAATGTTATATGTTAATCAGACCTCAATCAAAACAAAACAAAACAAACCTGTATTTAATTTTATTAAGCACACACACATATATATAAATTAAGTTTTCAATAACACAACCTATCCTCACTTGCAGTTACATCTTTTTTTTGGCCACCCAATGAGTATCTGTGCAATGAATGAATACAGAGGCTAAATGCAAAGCTAGGGATGGAGAATAAACCATTCTCAGTGCATGGAGCATGACTGATGGAAGTGGGCAAATAGTTACCAACAATTGCAAAACCAACCAATACAAGGAAGAGGGCTTCTGAGTAGAGGAAATGGCAGTTACACAGAGAAATGGCTTGTGAACTGAGTGTCAGAGTGTCCAGCAAAATGATCCTACAAGGCAAGCAGCCCTTTAAGGCACCTACAAAGTATAGAACAGGGGAATGATCGGAATAGAAAATTGGTTTATGTTCTGAGTAAACTAAGGCTCAGAAAGATTATGACTTGCCCAGGGTGTCAGGTAAATTAGCAGAGTTGGGAATAGAAACCAAGTCTTCTATCTCCTGGACTAATGTTCTTTCCATTGTACCACTTTACCTTCTTTAGAGACTAAGAGACGAAGTCATGAAATGCTAGACTCGGACTGTGTTCTATGCAAATCCCTCTTAGCCTACTGAAGTAGCAACTGTTGTGTTTTCTGTCTGATCTCTGACTTGGGGAAGTATGATCTCGACAAGAGAGCTGAGTGCTGATAGTAACACAGCAGGTCAAAGTGCATGCTTGTATCTGCTTCCTATTTATCACCTAGCTTGGAAGTAATCACTAATAACAATCCCTGGTTGAAAGTGAAAATTCAAGTATATACTTTAGGCCAATGCCTGTCATCTACTTTCTCAGTAAGAATCAATAGCTTCCTTAAATATATATATATATCCATACATAATTTTTTTTAACTTCTGTAGCTTTATTACCATCTGTACCAATCATCAGAAGCTATTCTCATACTATCTTGGATCATTTCTTCTGTTGCCATCTTGAACAGATATTTATTTATTTTAGCTATTTAAACATTTTCTACTTTAAAATTTTCATTAGTTTAAGAAATCTCAACAAGTGTTTTAAGTCATGATGTCAGAAACTGCATTTTGTGTCCCACTCCATGATGAGTATGCAGTTAGGCATGTGTTGTGTGTTTATTGAATAAGCGGAGACTTAAAAGTGGAATTTATTGAAGTTTCTAAATTCATTTTGTAGTAGTATTAGAATCAGATATCCCAAATCCAATTTTTTTAAATGAAGAGTCTGCTTCAATTAAGAGGATCCAGGAAGTATCTATTTCTTATGCATCTTTGTCATCCTGATATCTGACACTTGACACAGAATTGAGTCCATGGTATGTTCTAGGGAGATGGTTGTTGAATAAATGAATAAGCATCTTACCCTTCTCATGTCTTCTCTCCACTGGACATGTATCATCTCCTCAGCATCATTTTTACCTTCACTGTGCACCAGCCAGAAGTTTTTGACAGGGGATTGACCCCGTTGCTATAATTCCATCCACCTTACTACACTGAGTTGTTCAGGTAATCCAATCCTAAGCCAATTTGATTCAGGAAGGGGCAAGTAACCAATTCAGGCTAATGAATGGGGGCCTCTGTTTCAGAAGGTTTCTCATTCTTTTGAGAGAACAGTGGAAAGTCAGCTGTCACTTTCCTTCTGAATATAGTAGAATACAGAGGAAGCTTGGAACTCCTACAGCCATGTCATCACCATGAAGGAAGCAAGCATTAAGATGAAGCTGACATCATAGATGTCAAAGCAGAGGGATGGAATAAAAGAAAATCCTTGATGACATTGTTGAGTCTATATCAAGTGATACCCATCAAACTATCCTTGTATCTGGACCAGGCAGATCCAGGTCTAGGTTTGGAGTGGCTTGAAGCTTATACAATTTTGAGAGTTCTCTTGAAGAAAAGGAATACAAGATTACACATGCAGAATTAGGTACAAATGTGAATATTTAATTAGAATGAGAAAAGAAATCACACCAATCACAAATGTTGAAAAGCTGACAAATATCACAAATATTCCCAAATCTAAAAGAACAATATTTTTGTCTTATTACCTGTCTGACACACCTCTATGGAACTTTTTCCTCCTACTTTTTAGGATCCACTTTCTTTGATATCCTTTTCATAAGACAATGTGCTCTTCCTAAGACAATTGCATTAGAGATATTTTGTAATCTTGGGGAGAATCCAGTGTTGATCAAAATTGGTTTTGTTTTGTTTCAATAACTTAAAAGAGTTTATTTTGGTTTTATACCATATATATATTTTTGGCCATGCCCAGCTTGCGGGATCTCAGTTCCCTGACCAGGGATTGAACCTGGACCATGGCAGTGAAAGTCCAAAATCCTAACCACTAGGCCACCAGGGAACTCCCTATACCATATTTGTAATGACACACAAATTGTGCAGGTTTGTCAAATTTGGGAATCTCTCTATCACATTTCATACATGATTTATAAGATTTCAGGACATTGCAAGTTTTCTTGAGCAACGATACTCTTAAATTGTAAATCTCAAAGTGTAAAACTTAGTGCACTTTGAGTTGATCACATATAATTTCCAGTTGTCCTCAATGTCCTCTTTGTAGTGGCAGATTATGAATTTTATCTTATCCTCATTGATATCAGAATCTTGGGGGGCTTGCATATGTGTGGCTTCCCTCACTTCTGTTTATAGTACTGCTCTGGTTTGGGCCCTGTAAGCACAGGGATTCTGATCAATTCTTTCTCAAATGATTCCCATCAAAAAGAAAAAAAAAAGCCTGGCATGGCACCTTTTAAATTATATATGCTGCATCATCAAGTATATACCTGACAGGAGAGGGTTTCTGTCTTGACTAGCTATCTGCTTACGCTTTCATTCCTCTGATTGTCTGATCAACGAGGTGGTTCCCCTGTCATGAGTCAGCTCAGTTGTTCATTCATCAGTGCTGGATTGACTGGCCACTCACTGTCTGCTGACTGGTGGTTGCCTGCTATCAGCTGGGGCAACAGGGATGATTAGGACCGTGTCTGTCATCTTCCAGGAAGCTTGCTTGGGCTTCTTCATGGGGCAGTCTCATTTCCAAGAGCCATAAGAGAGAGCAAGCTCTAATGCACAAGCAGTTTTCAAGTCTGCTTTCTTCTCGGATAGGACCACAAGAGCCTCACAAACCCTTTCCAATATTTGAGCCCTGCTCTGCTGCAGCCTGAAGCTGTTCTCCCTGAGTCCTAACCCCAATCCAAAAGGTGCATTACAGTAACTAGGTGGAGGGATATGAATTTAAAGGATCTCTAATGATGGAGCCAAAGTTGCAAATATAAATCAGTTTTCAGTCAGAATACATGATTTACACACATATACTTTTTTTTTTACAAATTTATTTATTTATGGCTTCATTGGGTCTTCGTTGCTGCATGTGGGCTTCTCATTGGTGACTTCTCTTGTTGCGAAGCATGGGCTCTAGGTGTGCAGGCTTCAGTAGTTGTGGCACGTGGGCTCAGTAGTTGTGGCTCGCGGACTCTAGAGCTCGGGCTCAGTAGTTGTGGCTCACGGGCTTAGTTGCTCCGTGGCATGTGGGATCGTCCCGGACCAGGGCTCGAACCTGTGTCCCCTGCATTGGCAGGCAGATTCTTAACCACTATCCTACCAAGGAAGCCCTACACTTCTTTATTTAAACCATTTTTCAAATTGAAGTTTAGTTAATTTACAGTGTTGATTTAGTTTCAGGTGTACAGCAAAGTGATTCAGTTATACATATATATATTCTTTTTCAGATTCTTTTCCATTATAAATTACTATAATATATTGAATATATTTCCCATGCTATATAGTAGGTCCTTGTTGTTTATCTGTTTTGTACATAGTAATGTGTATGTGTTAATCTCAAACTCCTTATTTATCTACCTCCTCTCTCCCGCTATCTATCCTCTTTGGTAACCATAGTTTGTTTTCTATGTCTGTGAGTCTATTTCTGTTTTGTAAATAAGTTCATTTGTATCATTCTTTTAGATTCCACATTTAAGTGATATCGTATAATATTTGTCTTTCTCCATCTGACTTACTTCACTTAGTATGATAATCTCTAGGTCCATCCATGTTGCTGCAAATGGCATTACTTCATTCTTTTTTATGGCTGAGTAATATTCCATTATATATATATATATATATATATATATATATATATATATATATATATATATATATACACACACACACACACCACATCTTCTTTATGCATTCATATGTTGATGGGCATTTAGGTTGCTTCCATCTCTTGGCTATTGTAAATAGTGCTGCTATGAACATTGGGGTGCATGTATCTTTTCAAATTAGAGTTTTCTCTGGATATACACCCAGGAGTAGGATTGCAGGATCATATGGTAACTCTATTTTTGGTTTTTAAGGAAACTTCATACTGTTCTCCATAGTGCTGAACCAATTTACATTCCCACCAACAGTTTAGGAGGGTTCCCTTTACTCCTCACCCTCTCCAGCATTTATCATTTGTAGAGGTTTTTTTTTTTTAATTAATTAAGTTATTTTTTGGCTGCATTGGGTTTTTGTTGCTGTGCATTGGCATTCCCTAGTTGCGGCAAGCAGGGGCTACTCTTCAATGCGGTGCACAGGCTTCTCATTGCGGTGGCTTCTCTTGTTGTGGAGCACAAGCTTTAGGTGCACAGGCTTCAGTAGTTGTGGCTCGTGGGCTCTAGAGCACAGGCTCAGTAGTTGTGGCACATGGGCTTAGTTGTTCCACGGCATGTGGGATTTTCCCGGACCAGGGCTCGAACCCATAATCCCTGCACTGGCAGGTGGATTCTTAACCACTGCACCATCAGGAAAGTCCTATTTGTAGAGTTTTTAATGATGGCCATTCTGACTGGTGTGAAGTGATACCTCATTGTAGTTTTGATTTACATTTCTCTAATAATTAGTGATATTGAGCATTGTTTCATGTGCTTGTTGGCCATCAGTATGTCTTATTTGGAAAAAATTCTATTTAGATCTTCTGCCCATTTTTTGATTGGGTTGTTTACTTTTTTGATATTAAGCTATATGGGCTGTTTGTATATTTTGGAAATTAATCCCTTGTTGGAAGCATTGTTGGCAAATATTTTCTCCTAGTGCGTAGGTTGTCTTTTTATTTTATTTAATTTATTTTTTTATGTTTTTGCGGTATGCGGACCTCTCACTGTTGCGGCCTCTCCCATTGCAGAGCACAGGCTCCAGATGTGCAGGCTCAGTGGCCATGGCTCACGGGCCCAGCCGCTCTGCGGCATGTGGGATCTTCCTGGACCGGGGCACGAACCCGTGTCCCCTGCACCAGCAGGCAGACTCTCCACTGCACCACCAGGGAAGCCCTGTCTTTTTATTTTGTTTATGGTTTCCTTTGCTGTACAAAAGCTTTTAAACTTAATTAGGTCCCATTTGTTTATTTTTGTTTTTATTTCCATTCCTTTAGGAGGGAGATCCAAAAAAAAAATATTGCTGCAATTTATGTCAATGAGTGTTCTGCCTATATTTTCCTCTAGGAGTTTTATAGTATCTGGTCTTACATTTAGATCTTTAATCCATTTTGAGTTTATTTTTGTGTGTGGTGTTAGAGAATATTCTAATTTCATTCTTTTACATGTAGCTGTCCAGTTTTCCCAGCACCACTTATTGAAGGAGCTGTCTTTCTTTTCTCCATTGTATATTCTTGCCTCCTTTGTTGTAGATTAATTGACCACAAGTGTGTGGGTTTATTTCTGGGCTTTCTATTCTATTCCACTGATCTATATGCCTGTTTTTGTGCCAACACCATACTATTTTGATTACGGTAGCCTTGTAGTAAAGCCTAAAGTCAGAGAATGTGATTCCTCCAGCTTTGTTCTTTCTCAAGATTGTTTTGGCAGTTATGGGTCTTTTGCATTTCCATACAAATTTTACAAATTTTTGTTCTAGTTCTATGGAAAATGCCATTGGTAATTTGATAAGGATTGCACTGAATTGGTAGATTGCCTTGGGTAGTATGGTCACTTTAACAATATTGATTCTCCCAATCCAAGAATACAATATATCTTTTCATCTGTTTGTGTTGTCTTCAGTTTCTTTCATCAATGTCTTATACGTTTTAGAGTACAGGTATTTTGCCTCCTTAGGTAGGTTTATTCCTAGATATTTTATTCTTTTTGATGCGATGGTAAATGGGATTGTTTCTTTCATTTCTCTTTCTGATCTTTCATTTTTAGTGTATATAAATGCAAGATTTCTCTGTATTAATTTTGTATACAGCAACTTTACCAAATTCACTGGTAAATTCAGTCATTTACCGAGGAGCTCTAGTAATTTTTTGGTAGCATCTTCAGGATTTTTCTATGTATAGCATCATGTCATCTTCAAACAGTGACAGTTATACTTCTCCTTTTCCAATTTGGATTACTTTTATTTCTTTTTCTTCTCTGATTGCTGTGGCTAGGACTTCCAGAACTATGTTGAATAAAAGTGGTGAGAGTGGGCATTCTTTTTTTTTTTCTTCTTATTTATTTATTTTTAATTTTTGAATTTTATTTTACATACTTTTTTATACAGAGTGGCCATTCTTGTTCCAGATCTTAGAGGAAATACTTTCAGCTTTTCACCATTGAGTATGATGTTAGCTGTGGGTTTGTCATATATGGCCTTTATTATGTTGAGGTATGTTCCCTATATGCCCACTTTCTGTAGAGTTTTTATCATAAATGGATGTTGAATTTTATCAAAGGCTTTTTCTGTATTTATTGAGATAATCTTATGGTTTTTATTCTTCAATTTGTTAATGTGGTGTATCACCTTGATTGATTTGCAGATATTGAAAAATCCTTGCACCCCTGGAATAAATCCCATTTGATCATGGTGTATGATCCTTTTAATGTATTGTTGGAATCAGTTTGCTAGTATCTTGTTGAGGATTTTTGTATCTATGTTCATCAGTGATATTGGGCTGTAGTTCTCTTTTTTTGTGACATCGTTTTCTGGCTTTCATATCAGGGTGATGGTGGCCTCTTAGAATGAGTTTGGAAGTGTTCCTTCCTCTGCAACTATTTGGAATAGTTTGAGAAGGATAGGTGTTAACTGTTCTCTGAATGTTTGATAGAATTCACCTGTGAAGTCATCTGGTCCTGGACTTTTGTTTGTTGGAAATTTTTAAATTACTGATTCAATTTCAGTACTGGTAATTGGTCTGTTCGTATTTTCTATTGCTTCCTGGTTCAGTCTTGGGAGATTATACCTTTTTAGGAATTTGTCCATTTCTTCTAGGTTGTCCATTTTATTGGCGTATAGTTGCTCATAGTAGTCTCTTATGATCCTTTGTATTTCTGTGGTGTCAGTTGTAACTTCTCCTTTTTTATTCCTGATTTTATTGATTTGGGCCCTCTCCCTTTTTGATGAGTCTAGCTAAAGGTTTATCAATTTTGTTTATCTTTTCAAAGAAGCAGCTGTTAGTTTCATTGATCTTTTCTATTGTTTTTTAGTCTCTATTTCATTTATTTCTGTTCTGATCTTTATGATTTATTTCCTTCTGCTAACTTTGGGTTTTGTTTGTTCTTTCTCTAGTTGCTTTAGGTGTAAGATTAGGTTGTTTATTTGAGATTTTTCTGTTTCCTGAGATAAACTCTTATCACTATGAACTTCCCTCGTTTTTATTTTTTGGCTGTGCTGCGTGGCTTGTGGGATCTCAGTTCCCTGACCAGAGATTGAACCTGGGCCCTCAGCGGTGAAAGCACAGAGTCCTAACCACTGGACTGCCAGGGAATTCCCTATAAGCTTCCCTCTTAGAACTCCTTTAGCTGTGTCCCATAGGTTTTGGATTGTCATGTTTTCATTTTCATTTGTCTCTAGGTATTTTTTAATTTCCTGTTGATTTCTTCAGTTATCCATTGGTTGTTTAGTAGCATATTGTTTCACCTTTCTAGGTGAAATGTGCACTTGATGAATAAAGCTCTGCTACTGTGAAAAATACAAGAATTGTTTATATGCCAGCATCCTTAAAAGCCTGGAGAATATATCCATTTAAGGACTATCTATCCAAGGATTAGATCAAATCTTAATATTTGGTTTAGCTCTAATTTTATAAATAATGCAGATTTGACTTCCTTCTTATGGGTTGCTGGAAGTACAAGTAACAGTCACAATCATTTAAGAGAGAAGATTAATTACTCCTAACCATTTAATTGTATTAATTCCTAGGAAAGTAATACTACAAGAGTCAGCCAAAATGGGCTTCAGCTTCCAGGGCCTTCGCCACAGAGTCAGTTGCTTGCCTTGCACTGCCCTCTTCCTGTCATCTCTGTATACCTTGAGGGGTGGTATTCAGAGAATCCCTCATTGAGAAAATTTAAATATAGACAGTATATTTGATGATACTATTAAATTTATGTCAGTTTTCTTAGATGTGATCATGCTATTGTGATTATGTAAGTGAATGTTCTTATTCTTAGATGAGGCATGGGGAATATTTAGGGGTGAAATTTTCTGATGTGTGCAACTTGCTTTCAAAAAAACATAAATGGAGGGGGGCGGGGAAGAGAGAGAGAATGGCAGGGGGCAGGGGAGACAGGCAAATGCCGGAAAAGTTAACAATGATTTGATCTCAGTGAAGAATGCATGGCTATTAATTGTACTACTCTTTGCATTTTTTGGACAGTTTGAAAAATTTCAAAATAAGTGTTGTGAAAAAAATTATAAAAAGAATATGTAGTCCCTGACCTCTGGTGACTCTAGAAGTTTCTTTGAATTACTTCTCTATATTCTTCAGAACTGGAAGACTGACACTCATAAAGGCCTTTACACCAGGCATCTAGTGATCCAGCATTAGTTAGTTCAGGCATTGTACTTCTAAAAACTGGAAAATAAAGGGGCAAGAGAGTCAGCGATAGACAGGACTCTGGGTAGCAGAGGGGGATCCTGGGAAGGCTTTCATAGGTTCACTGGTCTCACAGGTGGACGTGGGAGGTGATGTTTAAGCACAAAGAATTATCCAAAGACGTAAGCTGTTTAGGAGGTTAATATAGTTCTCTTTTCTATATTTTGCTGCATCATTAATTATCACTTTGGTCTGAGAACCCAATCTGTCTTCCTGGTTTCAAAGAGCAACTTGTCACATCTAAAAGCAGGAAGCGCCATCCTAGGAGTTTCTGATAGGAGAGACAGGGAGTGTGTGTGTGTGCATGCACGTGCGCACATGTGTGCACATGCATGAACATTTGTCAGACATTTGAAACAAGTGGACACTGCTTCAAGGGAGTGGGTGAAATCACTGTTTCCTAAACTATGTTTCCATTTTTTTTAAAAAGGATTTTTTGATCAAATAAGTTTGGAAACACTGCATATTATATTATCTTTTTCAGATTCAAAGCGCATTAGTTTATTAAAGATTCTAAGAAGAATTTAGTACAAGATTTTCCAAACTCACCAGGATATCTATATAACATTATGCTACAGGCACAATTATGCAAGTAGGAGAGCAACTGAAAACAATAATACAGTAATGTTTTCTAAGAAATTCTATTCTTTTAAATAAAAATCTAGAAATAATCATCTTCTTAGAAGCAGGCTTTGTACAGACTACATTATGTAAAGTACAGAAAGGAATGGCCATTTAGAGTTCTGGGAGCCAATGCGACTCTTCAACGAAAGTGAGGCATTTAAAAATAATGATATATCTGACTTAAGAATGCACACTTGTGCACATTTCAAGACACACATATTTTAGAAGTCAAAGTATATCTCTTTTATTTTCCATTGCTAAATATTCCTAATCTTACTGGCATTGACATGTTAATTTCATTCTTTAACACTTTTCTTTCTGCTATTTTCTCCCACTCCGTTATTGCTCCCATCTTTCCCTTTTTCAATGTAAGAATTTAATCTTACTAGTAATGTCACTTTAATATGTTCATGAAATCACCTAATAATTCAGCATTTTTCTCCCACTGAATTGAACTATCAAATGTTTGTACATCCATTCATCATTGCTTATTAACCTTGAATAGAACCACGTGATGGGAAATGTCAGGAATTTTCTTGGCATTCAAACCTATTTACGCTCTGCTCTCACCTTGCTTTGCCCCCATATTTCCTGCTATTCTTCTCCATGAACCTCTTTTGCACTCAAACTGTGCTACTTGGCATTCTTAAAAATGCAGTATTTTCTCCCTTTCTGCCTTTGCTAATGCAATTTTCTCCTGTTTGGAGTGTTCTTCCTCTTCCTCTTTGCCCTTTGCCCTTTGCCCTACCTACTCTTGCATCTTAAGGATCTTTCTCAACCTCCGCCATCTCCTCTTCTGTGTTGTCCTGGACCAGCCCAGTGTGCAAGTACTTCTTCCTCTGACTCTTGTGGAATCTACCAGCCTGTATCACTCAGGAGACATTCACTTGTTAACTTTTTGTGTGTATTTGCATGATTTCACCATCTAGATTTCAATATTTTGAAGGTAGGGGTTCTATTTTAGACATCTTGGTCTCCCTAACATTGCCTTGGACATAATGAGCACTGACATAATTTGCTGATTAATTTTAAATTGATTTTTATATTTTAAAATAGGCAGGCAAATTGTACTAATGTTTCTCAAAAGGTAACACCCAGAAGAGGCTGTCTGGAATTACTGAAAATACAAGTGTTATCATATACCCTGATTAAAATTTTCAGAGTAATTCAAAGGCATATTTATTGGATGAATGAATGAAAAAAGCAAACACTGAATATTGATTTAGTACATTTGTAATAGAACTATATTGGAGGATGGGGGAAAGAATGTGTGCATCAGTGTGGGGGACACAGAAAGAAAGCAGTATCTTTATCCTCCATAGTAGTGGGAAGTTAATGTTTAATTTCTAAAATGCAAAAATGTCAACAAAATAGCAGTGTAAATATATTATTTAGGATAATGAAGGTAAATAACAGAAGAGATAAAAAAGTGCACAAAATGGTTGCCTCTGTAGACCCTTATCTTTTTCCTTTAAACCTCCCTGGGAGTACATTTCAGGCTCCTGGTTTTAAATAGATACATTTCCAATTCTGGATCTCTTAGTTTTTCTTTCTTTCTATACCTTTAGGATGTGTCCAGCTTAAAACTTAAGTGTAAACAGCTTACAAGTTAATGATTTAAAAACTGAGCTCACCTCTCTCCCTTCTGTCATCCTGACAGTCTCCTACAGCTTCTGTATCACTCCCAAGGGCATCATTTGTTGTTCCTTTCCCATCTTTCTCTAGTCATTCAACATATATTTATTGAATGCCTACCATATTTCAGCCACTGTGCTAGACCTTGGACAGTAAGTAGTAGATGAGTGAGCCCTCATTGACTGCATGATTCTTTCTCCAGTGTTCCTTCAGTGTGCCTGTTTTGTTTCAATTTTTGCGTCTCTTCCCTAAAACAGATTCACAGCTATTGATTCATTGTTCAGGAAGAACATTTAGAATTGTGCATTCTCAGGCTATGAACATAAAATCTTGGCAGTTATCTTGAGGTCAGGCTAGGGAATATGGGTCAGTCAGCACATATCAGTTAACACTATTGGGAAACAATGCGAAGTATATGCTCAGCCACTGATGGTGGGTCAGATGCATCATGCCCTGAACAACATTTGTATATTTCATTCATTCATTTGACAATTTTTGATTATCTACTGTTTCTAAGAACTGTGAAAGTAATACAATGCATTGGGATCACAACCGAATATAGTACAAAACCATTGCAATTTAAAAAATATATTTCAGCCAGTTGTGTGTGTAAGGCAAATAAGCAAACATAATGTCATAAGAGTCTTAATAAAGGTATGGAAGAATTGCAGTGTGACCATGGGGCGAGAAGCAGCCAATCCTACCTATCAGGAAGGGTCAAAGGTGGAGTGAAGTAAATCTCCAAAGAGAAGTAGAGTCTGCCAGGAGACACGCGGGACAAGAGGTAGAATGGGCAAAGGCATGAGGCATGAAGGGAGCTTGTTACCTTTGAGCAGCTACAAGTGACGAGCAGGTGCAGAGGGGAATGGAAGAGGAGTGAGTGGAGAAGTAGGAAAGAGCCAATTTGTGAAAAACCTTTACACTGAAAGAGTTTTAAGCAGGGAAATGGCATACTGCTTAAAAGATGTGGTGTAATGTGGATGGGAGGAGTGTGGGGGAGATTGGAGAAAGGAAGAGCAATTGGGAGGTTTTTGTAATAGTCCAGGTGAGAAATGATGAGCCCCTGAATAAGGATAGCGACTGTAGGGAGGGAGAATGAGGGTGAATTTAGAAGCTATTTAGGCGGTAGAATTTACAGAACTTGGTAGATTTAGAGGGTGAAGGAGGTAGAAGACCCGGAGATGAACCTAGTTTCCAGCACAGGAGCTTGATAGATGAAGGACAAAGAACGTGTGTATGAATGAAGCAAAAAAATCAGTTTAGTTTTGAAGATGTTGAACTTGCTGTGCTGAGGAATAGTGGGTTAGAGCTGTCTTACAGGCACTTGTTAAGTATGTGAGTTGTGAAGGAGAGAAGAGTAGGGAAAGGAACCACATCCCGGCAGGATTAATGGATGCCGATCATCAGGAGAGGATGAGATCTCAGCTTCGTTGTGGGGCAGAGAAGAGTATGTTTGGTACCCAGCTTATGTATCAGAGCATCGCTTCTTTCTCACCTGCCCAATTTTGACGGTAATGGACAAGTTTGCCAACCTAACCTGAGGAGGGCTTGGTAACCACAGACTTAGACTCCTCAGGAATGGAGATTAGGGTTCCCCCACCCCCACCCCAGCTAAGCCACCTAGACCAGCAGATGTGCTAGTTGAGGGTGAAGGGAATCTGAAATTGGTAGTAGAGGAGGGAAATAGTGAGTCTCAGATGTAGATTTGAGAGCATGTGCAGAGCAAGGGCTGTAATTTGGCTCACCAATGTTCTTGTAAGGTTCTCCAAACAAAGGAACCAAACAGAAATCTGGGGGGTTAATTCCAAATAGGGTGAATCTACTGTAAGAAGTAAGTGGATCTGAGCCATGTAGGGGGTGACCTGTGGTGGATGCCGTGGTGCTCTCCTCAGATTCCCATGCCAGGACTGACGCTCATTCTCCACATGTCAGAAGTATTGGCTGCTGGCAACTTATCTCCAAGTCCTTTTTCTGGAATTGATCTCAGCTGAGGAGAAGTACCTTGTCTAATTTTATGTTCCCCAACTTGTGTCCAATGACAGGTTGATTGTCAATGGTGGGGTACAAAGGCCCAGCCCTCTTGTCTCAATTCATGACAACTATGAAGGGCTTTCCCAGCCACAGAGCTCTGGGGATGGGCTGAGGCTTCTGTTGCAATTGCACAGGAGGTCACCTCCTCCTGCAGCTCAATCCTGCTGCTTTCACTCCTCCAGGGTTGTCCCCAAAGCCCCTGCCAACAAATCTCTGTCTCAGAGTCAAGTGTCCTAACCTAAGACATTAGGGCAATTCAGATGGCTAAGTCCTCCGCTTTTATGGGAGACAGCAGAGAACACCTAAAGGTGATAAGATCGATGCATGGAGGTGTAAAAGTATTATCTAGAGTTACACAAAACAACCACCAGAAGAGCTAAAAATGAAAATGATGAAAAAGTATTGTCCTTATAAAGTGACTGGGGATTGATTAGGTGGGAGACTTTCTTTTCCTCCTAAGATTTTCTGAAGTACCTGATTTAATATCATTTGCTAAGAGTACTTTGATTCAAATCTAATTTTAACATAGAAGAAGACTCTTAGAAACAACTAACTATGGAGAGGTAGTGGAGGTAACGTTTGTATTTGGAGAATGTGACCTAGAGTTCAGACGCTGTCTGATGTAGGTCACTTATTCTTTCAGATCCCTAGCTTTCTCATCTGGTAAGTGGAAATAATAATGATATTGAAATAAAAAAACACTCAAGTGGTGACTGGATGGGAGGGAAATCCAAAAGGGAGGGGATATATGTATCCATAGGGCTGGTTCACTTTGCTGTGCAGCAGGAGCTAGCACAACATTGTAAAGCAACTATACCCCAATAAAAATAAAAATAAATAAATAAAAACCACTCAAGGTTATTGTAAATATGAATAAAATAATGAAAGTAAAAATGTTTAGTAAAGCTATAAAGAGCCATATTATATGAAGACAATAAAATGCATGTTAGAGTTACTAGAGATGTACAAGAAAACACAAACAAAGCAGCTAATTCTAGCTGTGGATGAAGAAGACCTCATGAAAGCTGCTCACTTGAAGTTGGCCTGAAGAATAAAGGAGAATTTTGATAGGTAGGGAAGGAGGGAGATTTTTGTTTTAATTTTTAAAGTAATCTCTTTCAATTCTTTTTATCAAAGTAATCCATGGGTATAATTAAACAACCACAATTCAGAAGGGTTTATAATCTTCACCTTTTCCAAGTCTGTTCAAATGTTAAATTTTCAATGAGACCTTTCTGACCCTGTTATTTAAAACTGCAGTGCAGCCCTGGCCCCACTCCTGGTCCTTCTTACCCTGCTTTATTCTTTCCTCATAGCACTAATTCACTTCTAACATATCAAAATTTATTTATTATGTCTATGTCTATGTTTTATTGTCTCTTTTCCCTGACTGGAATGTGAGCCCCACTAAAAAAGAAACTTTGATCTGTTCTGTTCATATCCCCAAAGTACCTAAACAGTGCCTAACATTGTAGGGACTCAACAAATATTCATTAAATAAATGAAAAATATAAAACAGTCTTGACAGCGCCACTGCTCCCCAAGCCCCATGCCACAATGCAGAGGCATCTGCTGTTTTAAAAAAATAAAACAAAAACAAAACAGTCTATTTTTTAAAATTTTTCAAACATACATAAAAGAAAGTATGGTACAGTGAACCCCATGAACCCAGCTTTTACAATTATCACCCTTTGGCCAGTCTTGTTTCTCTATTCCCCCTATATTTTAAGGGTAGGATGGATAGGCACTAAAGTATTTTAAAAGCAAATCCCAAACATCACGTCATTTTACCTAGAAACACTTCACTATGCTTCTAACTGCAAAAGATATTTGAAAATCTAATGTACATGCCAGTATCATACGTAACAAAATTAACAGTTTCTTATATCATCGTTTTCTATCCAGCTGATAATCAAATTTTTCTGATTGTTTCAAAAGTGTCCTAATAGGGATCCCAAATGAAGTCTCTACATTGAAGTCGATTGTTTTGTTTCCTAAGTGTGATTTACTCTGTAACTCACGTTTTCCCCCATGCCATTGATTTATTAGAGAATCTAGGTCAGCCATCTCGTAGAATGTCCTATATTCTGGACCTGACTGATTGCTTCCTCGTGGTGTCCTTTTAACTTGTTCTCCAGAGGTAACTACTTTTAGCAGTTTCTGTTTTTAGTTCTTTTTGTGATTACCTTGATATCTCTACACGTGTTGTTTCTTTTTTTTTTTTTCTTCTTTCTTTTTTTTTTGCGGTACGCGGGCCTCTCACTGTTGTGGCCTCTCCCGTTGCGGAGCACAGGCTCCGGACACGCAGGCTTAGCGGCCATGGCTCACGGGCCCAGCTGCTCCGCGGCATGTGGGATCTTCCCGGACCGGGGCACGAACTCGTGTCCCCTGCATCGGCAGGTGGACTCTCAACCACTGCGCCACCAGGGAAGCCCAACACGTGTTGTTTCTTGATGTAGCTGTCTCGATGGGTGCGAATTTATCTCACTTGCCTTGGCTCCCTCCTCCGCCGTCTCCCTCCTCCAAACATAATTTTGTCACTAATCTCTGCTTCCTCCACCAGTCACCTCTTAGATTTCAGACAATATCCTTGAACCTCTATCTGCTCTTCCTTCAACCAAGAGAGCATCTTTTGTTGAGGACGTTTGTGCTTGGATGTTCCCCTTCATCTGCTCTTCTCCCTTTTTACTTCCCAAACTCTGCCAGCTGCAAATTTAAGTTTTCCAAGTGAATAACGTATTCTTTTCTGTAATAACAATTTAGTCTTCTGTGATTTGTCTGTGAGTTTATTCTAAAATTGTAAAAAATGATATATGAAGATTTACATTATTGTGGCTTTTCAAATTTAGTTCACTGTAGAACCAAAAAATACCCTTTGGTTTTCTCTTTATGGGGTCAATGTTAGAACCCCTGTTCCAGTCAGAGGAGAATGCCTCTAGTGTCACATTAAAATTTTTAACACTCCTCCAATTGTACAAAATCATGCCACATTTTAACTTTCTTTATATTTGGTCCATGCCAGGAATGCTATTCGAAACTGTGGTTTGAATTGACCATTCCATCATCACACTATTCATAAGAGACTATATTTTTGAACAGTGACCGAGGAAAGTACCTAGTATTAAAAAAAATAGTCCCCTTTGAGTGAGAAATGAGGCTGGAACAATCAACTCAAACCACATAATAGGAGGCCTTGAATACCATGCCAAGAAGTTTAGACTTTGTAGGTCCTAGGAGGTGCTCGAGGGTTTTTAAGGAGTGCAAGGTATTTGGACTTAAGCCTTTTTGGAAAGAATTTCCCAAAGAGGGTGACCTGCAGGACCAGGGGATTCCAGGGTCCCACTGGTTATGCCTGTAGTGCTCACCATGTCTGGGAGCTATGTGGTCAGAAGGCCCCATAGGGCATCCAAGGAACCCACAGATGGCTCCCATGAGAGACCCAGCATTTGAACTCCTGAAGCTCATCCCTGGACCCTAGGTAAGAAGCCCCAATCAACATCACCATTCTCAAAGACTGCATATGAATCATTATTTATTTAACCTTTTTTTTGAAAACGGATGGATATTTGAGTAGATTCCAGTTCTAATTTTTTACTATAACAAACAACCTTGTCATGACAATTGTTTCATTTATATTCTTTGCATCCTTGCCCATTTTCTTCCCTTGGGAGAAATTTATAATTGCAGAACTGCTGGATAAACCATGTGTATTCCCCCCTTCCTTCCTCCCTCCCTCCCTCTCTCCCTCCCTTTCTCTCTTTCTTTTTTTTTTTTTCTTTTTTTTTTTTTGCGGTACGCGGGCCTCTCACTGTTGTGGCCTCTCCCATTGCGGAGCACAGGCTCCGGACGCGCAGGCTCAGTGGCCATGGCTCACGGGCCCAGCTGCTCCGCGGCATGTGGGATCTTTCCGGACCGGGGCACGAACCCGTGTCCCCTGCATCGACAGGCGGACTCTCAACCACTGCGCCACCAGGGAAGCCCTCTTTCTTTCTTTCTTTCTTCCTTTCTTTCTTTTTCATTAATAAACTTTATTTCTCAGAGCAGTTTTAGGTCAACAGAAAAGGTGAGAAAGTATAGAGAGCTCCCATCCACACCTCTGCGCCCACACAGCTTCTCCTATTATTAATGTCTTACACTGGTGTGGTACCTTTGTGGTTACAATAGATTAATGAATATTGATACATTATTATTAACTAAAGTCCATAGTTTATATCAGGGTTCACTCTTTGTATTATACAGGTCTATGGGTTTTGACAAATGTATAATGTCATGTTTTCACCATTATAGCATCATACAGAATAGTTCATTGCCGTAAAAATACCTTAGTTTCTACTTATTCATCTCTTTCTCCCTCCTCCAACTATGTGTAATTTTTAAGGCTTTTCAGGTCTATAGTCAAATTACTCTACAAAATGTTTGTATTCAAACACTAGCAGTGTGTGAGAATCCCTATTTTGGCAGATTATCAATAAAATTGGGTGTTACTATTTTCAATTTTAGGGTAATTGATATCTCATTTTTTTAGGGCAAATACAAGTAAGATATCATTGTGTTAGGACTCTTGCCTACAATGACAGAGAATTAATACAAGCGGGCTTAAGCAAAATACGAGATTTATTGCCTCATTCATCAGGATGTTGGCCTCAGGGTTGACTTGATTCAGGAACTCAGTTGATGTCAGAGAATGTGCCATCCTCATTGCTCTCCTATTACACACGGGCTCTCCTATTACACACGGGCTTTTTCTAAAGAGTGAGATGTTGTTACAGGCAGCTCTGGGCTTACATCATTTCAGTCCAGGAGGTCTGGAGGAAAGAGAAATCTTTGTTCTCTTTGATTTAATTTTACAATAATCAGAGCTTATTTGATCTCCTTGATAGAAACCCAGCTTAAGTTGATTAAAGCAAAACACGTGACTATGTTGCCTCATGTAACTGAAAATTCTAGGAAAGAGTGCTGCTTTCAGGAACAACTAGATCCAGGGACTCAGGCAATGCCATTAGGACTTGCTGTTTATCTCTCATCCCACTCTCTTTGTTGGCTTCATTCTCAGCAAACTTTCTCTGCCTGTTGAAAAAATGGTTCAGGCTTAAATGACTCAGAAGTCTCATGACTCTCAAAGACAGTACAGGTGTCCCTTGGTATCCAAGGAGGATTAGTTCCAGGACTCCCTGCAGGTAGAAAAATTGACGATATTCAAGTCCCTTATATAAAATGGTGCAGTATCGGCATATAATCTATGTGCCTCCTCCGGTGTATTTAAATCATCTCTAGATTACTTGCAATACCTATTATAATGTAAATACTGTGTAAATAGTTGCCTGCCTGCAGGAAATTCAAGTTTTGCTTTTTGGAACATCCTGGAATTTTTTTCTCCCAAATATCTTTGATCCACAGTTGGTTGAATCCCTGGGTGTGGAACTCAGTTACTGAGGGCCGACTGTAGGCCGACTGTACCTCATGTTTGATGTTTGAAGCAAAGATTCTAATGAAGACTTTGGTTGGCCTAGCTTGGATATTGTGTTCATCCCTGAGCCAATCATGGTGATGGGGGACGAGATAATCCGATCAGTTAGGACTGAGTCGTGTGTCACCCAGGCACAAGAACAGAGGAAGATATTAGCTCCAACAACAAAACCACAAGGACTCACAGGGGAGGCAGAGGATTTGTAAAAGAGAAAAAGGGAGGGTGGATGATACACCAACAGAAAGAACAGATGTCTATTACACGTGTCATCAGCTCTCCCAGAACCACAGAGTTGGGATTTAGGAGAATGATGTTTCATATCAAAAAAGGGGAGAAGGAATAATGCATAGATAAAAAGTGACAGATATCCACCAAATCATAGTTTTAAATTTGTATTCACTAATAAACTTTAGTTCATATATTTGTTGGCCATTTGTACTTGTTCTTTTATGAGTTTCCTGACCGTTTTGCTGTGAAGGCAGCACTTTTATCTCACTGATTTGCAGGAGTTCCTAACATACTGATGTTAAGCCTTTCCATTTATACATGCTGTGAATATTTCCCCCAGTTCATCATTTGTTTCTTAATTCTGTTATGTACCTTTTTACACAAATAAACAATTAAAAATTGCATATGGATCCACGCAATGGTTATTGTACTTTTTATTCATCCTAATTCCAGCACTAAATAGTTCTGTGACTTACTCTGATTTAGCTTCTGTGGCCCAGTTTCCTCATCTGTAAAATGAGCACTAACTTTTCTTCCTTTACTTATAACACTGTATGACTATCAAATAGCATTAATTTATTTCAAAGTATAGATCTCAACATAGTGGATATGAAATATAAGAGAACAACCCTCTGAGTCTATGCTGGCAGAGGATATTTAATGGTATCCCATAGGAAGTACCACGAGTGGTCCATTTACAGCTTGAAGTTACTCCTCTTGCCAGATAGAGCAGAATAAACTCTCTCCCCTTTCCCTAGCCAGCCAGGGCATGCAGCAGGCAGAGGAAGTGCTTTCAGCTACAGAGAACACAGATGCCAGAGCCTGCAGGTTAGAGAGAGAGTTACAGGGCTACAGGGCTAAGCTGAACAGACCAAGGCTGGCTCCAGATGGAACAAGAAAGCAGGTAGCAAGTCTTTCCTGAGTATAACTGTGGGGACAGTCCCTATTTGTGGTAAAGACTTGGCAGTAAAAATGAACTTTGAGCAGTTCCAAACATACAGATTAAGAACTCTCTGCAAGTAGAATTAGGATTCTGATACAAGATGCATCCTCACCCAGTCTGCTGTGGGACAAGAGTAGCTTGATGCATGGATGAGTATCAGCAGAGTCTTGGAGAACAGAATCAGGACTTGATGGGAAAGAAACTATTCCTTTGATCATAATGACCAAGAGTTTTCATACATTCCTTCATGAGGAAGAACTGGAAATTGTTATCAGATTCCCCTACTATGTACCTTTGGTAGTTTATCACATATCTTTATTTTTAAATTAATGTATAGTAAAATGTAGATACCACAAAAGGTGAGCTTAGTCATGCATGTTCCGTAAGTTTTTTTTGTCATCTTTGTATAGAACTTTTCCATATATTGTCATAGAGAGATTTCTGAAGTGGTAGATTCTGGGGCCTGAGTGACAAACCAGAGAAACAGTTTCCTGTGCAGGCCACTGTGGCTTATTTTAGTTTGAGTATGTTGCACTTTATGAAAATCACTTTGAAAAGGAGAAACATTACATAAACATCATTTATCACAATCCCTTAGATCTGTGGTTCACAACCCTGGCTAAACATGAGAACTGTCTGTGGGGTTTTTAAGAAAATGCTGAAGTCTGGCCCAACCCCACATTAATTAAATTAAAATCTCTGGAGGTGGTAGAAAACGTTCCTCAAGTGATTATAACGTGCAGCTAGATTAAAAGGGCTGATAGGGCATTGCATAAAATGTGAGCTCTTAAAGTCAGGTATTAGAGAATATTTGCATACACAGTGTAATACGCCAAACTGAGGCATAATGCAAGCATTCCCTTCCGAAATAATTCAATGATTATTTCAGTGAACAATTCAAGCATTCCCTTCCGAAACCACACAATTCTTGGTATATTATCTAGTTGTCTCTGGAAGAATGTTTTTTCTCTATTCAGATATTTTTGAACGTTATTTTTTAAAATTCAGGTATCTTGCAGGTGTTGAGATGGTCTGAATTGACAATGGGGGTGAATAGAGGGCATTTTATAAGAGGGAAAAGTCATATGGAACTTGGATATATCCAATGAGATTTTATACTTTTTTAATTTTTTCTTACTTTCCCCAGGTTTGCGTTAAATTTATAATAATGCTCGTTTGCCTCTCCCTCTCTCTGTTGTACTTAACTGGCAAAACTCCAACTCTGGGCATATTTATTTATGCCTACACCTGTACATGTGAGAGCTTAAGTTTTGATTCTCTCAGAAGCAGACATTGAAATGAGGATTTGGGTTAAAAGAGTTTATTTGGGAAGTATAGATTATACTAGTTGAGAAATGGGGAAGTAACAAAGGAGGGAACACATCCAGTAGAAGATGTACTATTAAGCCAGCTACCCCAGTAGTTTCCATGGGGAAACTCTGGGGAACAGTGCAAAACACACACCTCAGAATTGTCTTACTTTGGCCTTCATTCAGCATCTCCTGAGAATCATTATTTGAAGCACTTTGGGCCTGTTGTGAGCCCAGGCAGTAGAGGTTTTGAAAGTTCTGGAATAAATAATTCTTAAGCACAGGGTTAGAGATTCTAACTGTTAGGAGTAGGCTAAGGCATATTGAAAGTCCAAGGGATAGGATGGCATTGTTGGTGGGGGGTGGAAGGAATCACACTGCTGAGCAGATTGGCATCAACAGAAATTCATCATTTTCCAACCTCAGATAAACATTTCACATAGCTGGTAATCCCACAATATTTTTCTCATAAGCTATACTCCTACTTAAAAAAAATCAATGTCTGATAACTGCCGTATCTGGATTACTTGTGGGTCTGTTTCTATTGTCGGTTTTTCTCTTGCTTTTCTGTCTTTTGGTCCTGTTTCCTGATGATGAAATAAAATTTATATTTTAAGCAGGACAAGAAAATTCAAACATAAAGTTCTCTCTGTCTGTCTGTTTGGACCTCCTTCCTCTCTCCCTAGTGTGCAATGTGTATCTGGATTATACAGTAACCAAACCTCCTCAAAGATGGGAGTTCCTGGGCTTCCCTGGTGGCGCAGTGGTTGAGAGTCCGCCTGCCGATGCAGGGGACACGGGTTCGTGCCCCGGTCCAGGAAGATCCCGCATGCCATGGAGCGGCTGGGCCCGTGCACCATGGCCGCTGAGCCTGCGTGTCCGGAGCCTGTGCTCCGCAATGGGAGAGGCCACAACAGTGAGAGGCCCGCATACCGCAAAAAAAAAAAAAAAAAAAAAGATGGGAGTTCCTGCTCGACCATAAAGATACATTTTTTTCCCCCTTTCTTCTGACACTAGCAATGTAACTTCTTAAAAGATTGATTCTTTCCCAAGTCTGTAGGGGTCATGGTGGCTTGCTGCTCTCTTTTTTTGTGCTTACCTGGACTATATATCTTTGGTGAACTTTAAGTAAGAGGTCAGTATGTCATTTTGATGTTTGAGCCTTTGTCTCAAAAATGTGTATGACCGTGCCTTCGATTTCTAATAGCTGGAACAGTTATCAGAGCTGAGAGTCTGTCTCCCGGGTTATAATCCTCAGTTTTGCTCAAATAAAATCTTTTTTTATTCTTAACTTGATGGTTAATCAAATTTTCACCAAGACTAGCATGCCTGGTATTATTTTTAACTCCGATTTTTAAAAATTTGTTTGTTTATTTATTTATTTACTTATTTATATAGAGTCTGGTTGATGCTATCTTCCCCTAAAAGGATTTAACTTCCGTTTTGTCAGCAGTTAGAGTGGGGCCAGATCATATTGATGCTCTTGGGGATGGAGATAACTTTAGGCTGTTACAGGCTTTGTGAGAGTTGGTCTACTTTTACTTGCCCTTATTCCTAGAGTGTCTTAAGGAGTAGCCCCAGAAATCTGGAGAGTTTATCAAGGCCCGTCTTCCTTGGTGGGCCCTAAACTATAATTTTTCTCTGCTCAGTACATGAAATCACCAAAAGCTCTGCTCATCATTTTAGCAGATGATTTCTGCTTGGTTTCTTGCCTTCTCACCATTGCACAGCTTGAGACCTGGTAAATGGCCTAAGGGCAAAAGCCACATCAAATGTAGGGCTCACTTCTCAAGTGTTGTCTGCGTTTGTTTCCCTGAAGTCTAATTTTTGTTTTCCTGGATCTGTGGGACTGCTGAGAGCTCTACTTTGCCATATCTGCTACAAGCTAGCAGTGGTTTTCATGCATTTTATTTTTTCCTTGAGGAGTTAGGCAAGGTCATCAGCTTAGAGAAGGAAGGACAATAAAGGAGGTGAGAGTGTTGAGGTAACTGAAGACAATGAAATACAGGCACTTGTTTATTGCACTTCACTTTATCTCACTTTGCAAATACTGTGTTTTTACAAATTGAAGTTTTGTGGCACCCAGGTGTTGAGCAAGTCTACTGGTGCCATTTTTCCAACACCATTATTATTTTTTTCTTCCAGTTTTATTGTGATACAATTGACATGCAGCACTGTATAAGTTTAAGGTGTACAGCATAATGATTTGACTTACGACTTGCACAATGAAATGATCACCGCAGTAAGTTTAGTGAACATCCATTATCTCATGTAGATACAACATGAAAAACATAGAGGGCTTCCCTGGTGGCGCAGTGGTTAAGAATCCACCTGCCAATGCAGGGGACATGGGTTCGAGACCTGGTCTGGGAAGATCCTACATGCTGCGGAGCAACTAAACCCATGCGCCACAACTACTAAGCCTGCACTCTAGAGCCTACAAGCCACAACTACTGAAGTCTGCACTCTACAGCCTGTGAGCCACAACTATTGAGCCCATGTGACACAACTACTGAAGCCCACGTGCCTAGAGCCCGTTGCTCTGCAACAAGAGAAGCCACCGCAATGAGAAGCCTGCACACCACAACTAGAGATAGCCCTCGCGCAGCAATGAAGACCCAATGCAGCCAAAAATAAATAAATTAATTAATTAATTTAAAAAAAACATTTTTTCCTTGTGATGAGAACTCCTAGTATTTACTCTCTTAATAATTTTCATATATAATGCATAGCAGTGTTAATTATATTTATCATGTTGTACATTACATCCCTAGTACTTATCCTATAACTGGAAGTTTATACCTTTTGACTACTTGCTTCCAATTCCCCTCTCCCCACCCCCCACCTCTGGTAACCACAAATCTGATCTCTTTTTCTATGAGTTTGTTTGTTTGTTTGTTTTTGAAGTATAACTGACCTACCACACTATGTTAGTTCCTGGTACACAGCATAGTGATTCAATATTTCTATACATTTCAAAATGATCACCATGGTAAGTCTAGTTACCATCTGTTACCACACAATGATATTACTTAAGTTTTGAATATATTCCCCACACTGCACATTTCATACCTGTGATTCATTTATCTTGTAACTGAAAGGTTGTACCTCATAATCTCCCTCACCTATTTTTCTCCTCCCCTGCCCCCAGCAAACCACCTGTTTGTTCTCTGTACCTGTGATTTTGTTTCTGCTTAGTTATATTTGTCCATTTGTTTTGTTTCTTAGATTCTACATATAAGTGAAATCATAAAGTATTTGCCTTTGCCTGACATTTCACTTAACATAATACTCTCTAGGTCCATCCATGTTGTTGCAAATGTCAAGATTTTGTTCTTTTTTATGGCTGAGTAATATTCCATTGTATATTTATACCAGATCTTCTTTATCCATTCATCGGTTGATGGGCACTTAGGTTGCTTCCATATCTTGGCTGTTGTAAAGAGTGCTGCAATGAACACGGGAGTGCATATATCTTTTTGAATCAGTGTTTTCATTTTCTTTGAATAAATACCCAGGGGTGGAATTGCGGGATTGTATGGTAGTTCTATTTTTAATTTTTTAAGGAGTCCATTTACATTTAAAGTAATATTTGATAGGTATTTATTCCGTTCTTCTTTTGCTCTCTTCCCTTGTGATTTGATGACTATCTTTAGTGTTATGTTTGGATTCTTCTCTCTTTTTTGTGTGTGTATCTATTATTTTTGGTTTGTGGTTACCACAAGGTTTATATATAGCAATCTATATACATATGTGATTATTTTAAGTTGCTGATCTCTTAAATTCAAATGTATTTTAACAACCCTGAATTTTTACTACCCCCCACCATGATTACTCTTTTTAACATCATATTTTACATTCTTTTGTTTTGTGTATCCCTTAACTCTTTATTGTGGATATAGATAATTTTACTACTTTTGTCTTTTAACCTTCCTACTAGCTTTATTAAGTGGTTAATCTACTGCCTTTGTTGTATATTTGCCTTTAAAAATGAGATTTTACCTTTTGTAATTTTCGTATTTCTAGTTGTGGCCTTTTCTTTTTCACATAGAGAAATCTGTTTAACATTTCTTGTAAAGCTGGTTTTGTGGTGCTAAACTCTTTTAGCTTTTGCTTGTCTGTAAAACTTTTGATCTCTCCTTCAAATCTCAATGAAAGCCTTGCCAGGTAGCATAATCTTGGTTGTAGGTTTTTTCCCTTTCATCGTTTTAAATGTTTCATGCCACTCTCTTTTGTCTTGCAGAGTTTCTGCTGGTTGATCGCTTTATGGGAGTTCCTTTGGGCATAGCCTTTTGCTTTTCCCTTGCTGCTTTTAATATTCTCTCTTTATCTTTAATGTTTGCCTTCTTAATTACAATGTGTCTTGATGTGGTCCTCTTTGGGTTGATCCTGTTTAGGACTCTCTTGCTTCCTGCGCCTGGATGTCTGTTTCCTTTCTCAGGTTAGGGAAGGTTTTCAGCTATTATGTATTCAAATATGTTCTCTGCCCCTTTCTCTCTCTTTTCTCCTTTTGAGACCTCTATAATGTAAACATTAGTGTGCTTGATGTTTGTTCCAAAGGTCTCTTAAACTGACTTTATTATTTTTTTAATTCTTTTTTCTGGTCAGCTTGAGTGATTTCCACTACTCTGTCTTCCAGTTCACTGAGAGATTCCTCTGTATCACCTAATCTACTGTTGAGTCCTTCTAGTTTTTATTATTAAAACCAGTGGGCCTCTCACTGTTGTGGCCTCTCCTGTTGCGGAGCACAGGCTCCGGACGTGCAGGCTCAGCGGCCATGGCTCATGGGCCCAGCTGCTCCGCGGCATGTGGGATCTTCCCGGACCGGGGCACGAACCTGTGTCCCCTGCATCGGCAGGCGGACTCTCAACCACTGCACCACCAGGGAAGCCCAAAACATATATATATATATATATATATATATATATATATATATTTATTTATTTATTTATTTATATACTCTGGGAAACCAAAAAATTTGTGTGACTCAGTTTATTGCGATATTCACCTTACTGCAGTAGTCTGGAGTCCACACTATCTTTGAGGTATGCCTGTAGCCTTCAGAGAAAGTGAGAGAAGACTTTTGCTTCAGGTTAGCTTGTATCAGACCAAACACCAGCTGAGGATAGCTACCAAAACTGGGTAAAAGCCAAACCAAACCAAATATCCAGGTATTTGAAGAATTGGAAAGGAGCTAAAGCATCCAGGACTTTATGTGACAAGATCTTGGGAGAGAATGGAAATGCACTGAAGTGAGCCAAACAGTTTACGCTGATGTTTCCCACTTTGGGAAATTTTCTGACTTGTAGTATGGGGCATAGAGCCTGAGCACCCTTCCCTGGCTTCCCACTATACTCAGAACAGAGACCAGCCTCTTTACCATGGCTTACGTAGCCCGGCACATATGCTTTATTCTTGCCTGGACTGACAGCCCTATTTAATGCCACCTTCCCCCTTTTTAATAATACTTCACCACAATGGCCTTTCAATTCTTCCTACTTGGGAAGCTCAGGCATTCTCCATCCTATTCCCTCTGCCTGGATTAAATTCTCCCACTTCCTTCCTAGCTCATTCCTTATACATTTTTCAGGTATTGCTTCTTCAGAGACCTTCCATGACAATCTCTCTATGCCCTATCCCACCCTGTCTCTGAATTAGAGACCACCTTCTCCCCAGCACCAACACATAGCACACAGTAAGCACTTGAGAGATACTTATTGAATGAGTGAATGAAAGACTACTTGAATGTAGTGTGGCATAGTGGAAACAACTCTGAATTTTACCTCAGAAGGTCAGATTCTAGATGGGGTCTCTTCCTGGGTGATCTTGGGCAGTCCCTTCAATGTTCTGAGGCTATTTCCTTGCCTCTGAAATACAGATGGCACCTGGCCTACATAATTCACAGGATTACTGTAAACATCAAATTGGAGTTCGTATCTAAAAGGGTCTTAGTAATTGTAAAATGCTACTGCAAATGTGAGTTAGTATACTATTCAGGAAATCACATATATTCAATCAGCAAAATATGTTTTAAGTGCTGAATTATTGACACTTTACTACATTCATCATCATTATCAACCTTTTTAAGACAAGATTTTATAAATGGTAGTGAAAAGTAAATAATTCTATATATTTATATAACAAGATGTCTCTGAAACACGTGATTTTTAAACAAGGTTAACTTTAAAGGATGCAGTAGATGAGTATACTGTAAACCATAACACTTAGTAGGAGTTCAACCAGCATTTACTGGATGACTTTTCTTGTAACTTTTGCTTTTCCTATACTATCCATATCTGATAGTAATTCACGGTCAAGATACTTTCATACTTAAGTAATCTGTTGAGTGAAGAGCCCTAACAAAACTTAAAAGGCTTATTATTTAAGGGTTTAGCACACACCTCAAAGGATTCTAGAAATGTGACACTGAAATGAAAGAGAACTTATATGGCACTAACAACACTCCTGGAAGATTGGAATAGCAGTCACATCCACATGACCTGCATTGCCTTGGATAGTTGGTAGGTGGCAGCAACAGACCAGAAATTATAGTTCATTTAACCAATCAGGGCATTGGAAGGTTTTTTTTTTGTAATTAATTAATTAACTTATTTATTTATTTTTGGCTGCTTTGGGTCTTCATTGCTGCACGCCGGCTTTCTCTAGTTGCGGCGAGCGTGGTCTACTCTTTGTTGCAGTGCGCGGTCTTCTCATTGCCGTGGCTTCTCTTGTTGCGGAGCACAGGCTCTAGGTGCACGGACTTCAGTAATTGTGGCTCGCAGGCTCAGCAGTTGTGGCTCACGGGCTTCAGTAGTTGTGGTTCACGGCTCTAGAGTGCAAGCTCAGTAGTTGTGGCACACGGGCTTAGTCGCTCTGTGGCATGTGGGATCTTCCTGGACCAGGGCTCGAACCCCTGTCCCCTGCATTGGCAGGCAGATTCTTAACCACTGCGCCACAAGGGAAGTCCCTTGGCTTGCTTTTTCTTACAGTCTTTATTTATTCTGTTTGTAACCACTGAAAAAAAAATATTTTTTTTCGGCTGCACATTGCAGCTTGAGGGATCTTAGTTCCGCGACCAGGGATTGAACCTGGGCCTACAGCAGTCAAAGTGCGGAGTCCTAGCCACTGAACTGCCAGGGAATTCCCAGCACTGAAAATTTTAATGCTCCTTTATTGACAAGAGGAGGATGGCATATTTGAACTTTCATTCTGCTTAAACTTTGACCTACCCCTATTGTGAAGATTTTGCTCCCAGACATTGCATTTGGTCAAGGTTCAGTTACAAAAAAAACCCACCACCACCAACAACAAAAAAAACCCTTCTGGACAGTTAAAACAGAAATAGATTTAACACTGGGTATTAAATAGCTTATGGAGTTGTTGGGAGGACTAGTGAAAGAAAGAATCTCTGGGTCAGTGGTTGTCAACCTTAACTTTGTGTCCCAAGCATCTGGGTTGTTTTTAAGAATATAGATTCTGGGGCTTACCTGGTGGCGCAGTGGTTGAGAGTCCAGCTGCCGATGCAGGGGACGCGGGTTCGTGCCCCGGTCCGGGAGGATCCCACATGCCGCGGAGCGGCTGGACCCGTGAGCCATGGACACTGAGCCTGCGCGTCCAGAGCCTGTGCTCCGCAACGGGAGAGGCCACAACAGTGAGGGGCCCGCGTACCGCTAAATAAATAAAAAAAATATAGATTCTGGAATCCACTGTAGACATATTGAATCAAAACCTCAGGGCATGTGTATGTGTAGAATTAATGAGGTCCCCTGGTGATTTTAATATGTAGCCAGTGTTGAGAACCACTTTGAGGCTGAGGTTTCAGGATCAATTTCAAGCAGAACTGGGCTACCAAGGGAGCTAATGATTCTTCTGCAATCAGGAAACCATGTATGAATTGGGAAGCTGCTGGCTTTAAAACTATGTCTTTCCTGCCACCATCAGGAAGCTGCCATGTTCTGGAAACTGCCACATCCTGGACGCTGCTACTCCAGAACCCGGTACATGACACTAATTAGTAAAATGCACGTCCTGCACCCTGCCTCTCAGTGCCAAGAGGCCGCAGTCATAGTGACCTCAGTTAATGCCACAGAAAAACTAAGTTCCTCCATTGTGCCTGTCATGGAACCAGCAGCAGAGGGCTCCGGCCTCAGTCACGTCCTCCCTCCACATTTAGCATGGTGTTTCTGATGGTGGATCCTCTATAACAGAAGGAATCCTAATTGCAAGGATGTAGCTTTAACCTTTCCAGCTCTACAGAATAGGAAAGCAAGCTAGAAGGAGATTGGAATGGATGTTGTATACCCATCCTGTGATCTAGCAAAGGCATCATGAAGTAGACGAGTTGTTTTAAATACTGGAGAAGCCTTGATGTCACACAAGCCCAGATCTAAGGGTAAATGTAATTCATACCTTTTAGGGAATAAGTGTGTGCGTGTGCATGTGCGTGTGCATGTGTGTAGGTATGTACACTAAGGAGGAATCGGAAGGGATGTCTTCCCCTGACAGGCTCCTTGCTTCCATAGGAAAAGCAGACCTGAGACTGGCTCAACTCTGTAAGTCTGTGCTTGGGAGGGGTTAGGAGGGGAAGGGCATACGTTGCCTAATTTTTTGAGTTAGTGTCTGTTCCTTTCTCCTCTTCTCTATGTTGGAGCTATAGCACAGAGCCTGGGCACATTCTGTTTAAAACTTGGCTTTGCTATTTGTTGCCTTTGTGATGTGTCCAAGCAGCAGTATCTGTCATTTTGTCCCCTCTTTAGCTAATCTTAACTTTATCCTTCCCTCATCAAGACCTCTAGATGCATATTTCATGTTTTCTAAAGCACACAGTGCTAAGCATAATATTTTCCCATAGTTTCCTCGCTTCTGGATATATTGTTATTCATTTTATATATTTTCCTCTTTTGGAAATGAACTATGTTTCCATAACACATTCTTTTCATTAATTGAGGTATGATTATATTTAATTATTTATTTGTGCTTCTTTATCCAGTTAAGATTTGCTTTAATGCTTTGGAAATCAACTGTTTAATCCTCTCTTAATGTGAGCATGACTTACAAGTTCACTAAAAATTTAAATCATGTCCCATATACTGAAATAGTTCAAAAATATTTTAAAATTAATAATGCTGTTCATGCACTACAGTGAGAAATTATTTTGAAATGTTATTATGTGAATATATAACAGGATATTAAAATGGACTTTTGAAAAGTAAACTTTTTATTTTAGGACAGTTTTAAATTTATGAAAGAATTATGAGGGACTTCCCTGGTGGTCCAGTGGGTAAGACTCCACATGCCCAATGCAGGGGGCCCAGGTTCAATCCCTGGGGGGGGAACTAGATCCCACATGCATGCCGCAACTAAGAGCCTGCATGCTGCAACAAAAGATCTTACATGCTGCAACTAAAACATGCCGCAACTATTATGAAGCTAGTACAGAGAGTTCCTGTATATCCTACACTCAGTTTCCCCTATTATTAATGTCTTACATTAGTATGGTACATCATTTGTCACAGTTAATGAATGAACACTGAAACCTTACTATTAACTAAAGTTCATACTTTATTCAGATTTCATCAGTTTTTACCTAGTCCTTTTTCTGTTCCAGAATCCCATCCAGAATACACATTACATTTGGTCATCATGTCCCCTTTGGCTCCTCTTGGTTGTTTCTCAGGACATCCTTGTTTTTCTTGACCTTAATAGTTTTGAGTATTATTGGTCACATATTTTGCAGAATGAAATGGACCCTTTATTTTAAATTTTATTTTAAAACTTTACATAAAAATTTCAAACATACACACAATTAGAGAATAGTATAATGAATCCCCATGTACCCCTGATGCAGCTTCAATAACTATCTCCAATTTACTAAGCTTGTTCTATCTACACTGTCGTACTCCCGACCCCGAGGGTTTTAAAGCAAGTCCCAAATATAATCATAGCATATAACTTCATAGCATAGCACACATATATTTCAGTACATACCTCTAACAGGTAAGGCCATTTTAAAAAATACACCCCCAATGAATAATCACACAACAAATTTAAAGATAATTCTGTAATATTTAATAGTCAACCTGTGGTCACATTTCCCCAGTGGTCTCACAAATGTCTTGAACTTATAAATTCAAATCAGGATCCAAATGAGGTTTATATTGAATTCTGTTGATTTGAAAAATGGGACTTCTGTCTCAGTTTTAGCTGAGACCTGAGACTCAAAACAAATCCATAGTTATACCCACATTACAATCTGGGATGCTAAACTAGCTATGTTGTCCAAAACGGGTGTTTAAAACTGGTTTTAAAATCCTGAGCCCAACACCCTCCTCAGGCTCAAGAGGATTTCTTTGGGGAAAGTTGAGGGGAGCTGTGGCTTTTCCCTCTTTGCCCCTCTCCCACCATGGGAGAGAGAAACAGGGTGTTTTCCCTTCACTGCATGCCTAGTGAGAGGGTCTTTAAAAGAACCACTTTGGGAGCTTGGCTTTTACTCCTTGAAGCTAGAAGGGACTGGTATTTGACCCAGACCCGCGGCAAGTAAAAAGGACAGGCTGTGGCTGGAGATACCTGAATAAAGTCTACCAAGTGGAGCAGAAAGACGTGGCTGAATTCAGAGCAAACTGTGACTTCTATCAGTGGTAGGGCAGAAATATGAGTCCTCACAATTAGATGTGATGGGAAGGAGGGATCTGGTCTTGTGGTCATTTTAAAAGAAATCCCACCCATGCAGCCTTCTACCTGGGGGCTAGTCTCTCAGAGGAAACAGGTTTTTAATTTCAACCAGCAGTAACACAAAGCCAAAGTTATTGCTCAGGTTTCAAAATTAAAACTTTTCACCTAATTTAATCATGTATGTGAAGAGCTTGCTTACATCTGTTTGCATCAAAAGCCAAATAATCATATACTTATACAGTGTTGGTAATTACATGTTTAAATTGGTACAGCCCTTGGAAAAATGATTTGGTAATGTGTATCAGAAACAATACACACTTGTACCCTTTGATTTGGTATTCTAAATTCTACCCTAAATGATTTTTAAATATGGGAAAGAAGCTATATGAAGGAATATTTCCTTCACAATATTTTTTATGGTAGTGAAAAATTAGAGGCGACCTGAGTATGTAACAACAGGGACTTATTAGTAGGTAAACTTATGGTTATACCTACTTAATAGAGTATCATGAAATTACTAAAATATTCATTACAAAAAACTATAACATGGAAAAAGAAAGAATAAAAGTTGAATTTATACAATGATATTAACTACTTAAAACATATATATAAGAGAATACACAAAAAAGATAAAAGTTGTGTTAGGGTTATGGATTCTTCTATTTTTAAAAATTTCTCTAATTATGCACAAATGTTTTTGTTTAAAATTAGCTGAAGCATTAGCAATAACTGCTTAAAATTTTTAGTCTTAGAATCACATATATTGGCAATTCATGCTGAAATGGTACATAAAAATTTGTTTGCTAATTTCAGCTGTTGGCAGACACAGTCAATTTTTTAGCTAAGCAAATGTCAACTGTTGCCATTGCACTTCTAAAATTACAATAAAGCTACATAATAACTGGCAGGAGTACTCTTGGGTAAATGTGGAGAAAAATCAAAGATTGATTAAAAAAAGGAAAATGTCAACCTTCCCAGTCAGTGACAAGATCTTTGATAGGCAGGGACAGGACCCAGTTTGAGATCTTACTTCTTGGAAGGCACAGTACTAGTGGGGAAGACAGTAAATAATTAGGATGAAATCTGGTAAGCACTTGCACAGGCAACTGAACAGGATATGGGAAGATCTGGGAACTGGAATAGGTATTCCAAATAAAGTAGATCCAAGAGCAAAGATTTTTTTAAAGTCAGGGTGTGTTCAGAGAGCTGAATAACTCAAAGTGTCTTGACAATAGGTTACCTATAACCTATAGGATGGGTAGAAGCAGGTAATAAGAGGTTAGTGGAGGCTGAAGACCCTCAGTTTTATTTGGAATGCAGTGTAGAGACTTTGAAGTCACTGAAAAGAATGACATAAGATCTATGTTGATTCTAGGGTCTGCATGCAGTGAACTGGAAGGGAGATGAGAGGAAGATGTAAGTTGTGAGGATTCTGCAATAAACCAGGATCTTCATTACATAAAATTACCGGATTAGCGCTTCCAGAATATATTTTACTGTAAATGATTTAACCACATTCCAAGCAAGTTTTAGATGATTTTTGGTGCTAATAGAATTGGCACATAATATTGAATCAGATTGCAGAGGATTATTTTAATTATATGGCCAGATGCAGAGAAATATGTAAAGATCTCGAAGCCAACAAATATGTTGAGAAAGGCAAATTCTCACAAGTAAAAGGATTTCGATTTCTAGAAGGCAGCAGGTTATCAATAGCTGTATACAGATTCTCTGGAGTTGTGGGTTGCTTTAACACTTCATAACAGCTCACCAGGAAGTAGTATTTTCTAAAGTATAAACTGCTTTAACCTTCTAGGCAATTGGGGGCATTGCTGAACAATGATCAAGATCATAAAAAAGCTATACGAGTTCACAGCAGACAAGATTTTTTGTTTCCATTAAAGTTTCTTGTTCCAGAATATATCACAATCCATTTAGAATATGGATTCAGGCCTAAAGCTTTTCTGACTCAATAGAAAAGAGGATGCAGATGTCACCTTAAGAACGGCTCAAAATCGCCTGACAGATTTGGCAGTTACCTAAACGTTTAATAAAAATTTACTCACTAACCAAATACTCTCAGTCACCGAGCTAGCAGGTCTTTCATTTCAAAAGAATCATTTTGGGGGTACCAAACTATTGACATCTGGGCCAAGCCTCCGCTTTTATTTAAATACAAACACTGGCAAAGAAGCGCAGCGGTTCGTTAAATCGCAGGGACTCGTAGCTGGCATCCCTCCCGGGAAGCGAGTCTGGTTCCACCACGGGGAAGGGGCAGGGAAAGGAGACCTCGGGCGCCAGGGACCTAGCGGGCTCTTTCTTCCAGGCGTCCCGGGCTGCCCTCACTACCAGTCCCCGCCGTCTCATTTGCCGCCTTCCGACGCGTGACCCCGGCGCGCTCGCGTCCCCGGCCGGTGACAGGCGCGAGGTGCGCCGAGCGGTCCCATGTGCGCCCTCCCTCTCGCGGCCGCTGCAGTCACCGCGCCCCGAATCCAGCTCCAGCTCCTCTGCCGAGGCCTCGCCGCCGCCATGTCTACCGCCAGGCCACTCAAATCCGTGGACTACGAAGTGTTCGGGAGAGTGCAGGGTAGGGGACCCCCTTACAGTGGGAGATCAAAGAGGTGTTGGGGAGGAAGAGTAGAAAGCTTCGGCAAGCACACCCCACCTTAAGGACGCCCTGCCCTGTAGCGGCTAGGACTTCCGCTCGGCCATGACACAGCAGCCATGGGTGGGAAGGAGGCGAAGGGCGCATGCGCAGAAGAGCTGGGGTGGGCGGGATGGGGGCGAGGGAGGAGAGCGGAGCCGGGGAAAGACTGGGAGAAGGAGGAACAGCCGGGCGCGGGGAGTGGGCCACTTAAGGGGGTCCGGGGAGTGCAGACTGAGAGGACAAAATGAAGTGGGGGAAGGAAAGAAGAGAGGGTCTTTGAACTAGTGGTCCCCGTTACTCACCACTGAACTACTGCGCTTGACTTGAGTTTAGGATGGACACCTAAGATGGTGTTTGACGGTTCTCTTTGTAGGAGATTATACTTTTTTTTTTCCTGTATAGCTCCTGAAAGAATTATTAAGTTATTATCTAATTTTTGTCTCATTATAAGTTTAAATCGTTGTAGAGGTTGTCATGTCTGGCTTATTGTAACTATCGTTATTTCTATAAAATGTTAAATCACTGAAATTTATCCAGTGGAATATAAATATGGTAGTGACTTACTATTTGCCATCATTCATTCAAAGCAAAGCTTTTTAACAGTGGGAAATTTTGCATCATACCTTTTCCTCTTTGAATTTGATTTCCGTTCCATTTTCCCCACAGAATTTTATCCTATTGTTATGCTTGAGCAGTTTCTAATTGGTCACCTACCAGACTTCTCTGCAATATGTATGTGCATATGTATGTGTATATATATACACACATACATATATTTTCTTAATTTCCTTTGACCATAAAGCTCTATTTATTTTTTTTCTTTTGGCTTGAGTTACTATTGTGACTATTATTAGAATACACTTGATGAAAATAATATAAATACATTTAAAAGTGTGATAAACATTATTAAAATTTAAAAGGTAAATTTGTTTTGGAAATTTATTTCTTACAGGGAAAGCTGGAGGTTTCATGGAACATTGATTAAAGGGTTGAGTTATCTTTGTATTTTGGTATTCTAGAGGTTTTTACACTTTGGGGCAGTGTACCAGGATAAGAAAAAGGATGGGTGAGTGTATGCCTTTTGTAAAGAAATAGCTCTTTCTTTCAAAGGGTAACTGTGGGAAGGGAGGTAGGAAAGGAGAATCATGGCGTATTACAGGTGTCTCCTCAGACAAGTCAGTTTTAGGGGAAAAAAAAATATGGAAGTTCTAGATACAGAAATTGATTACTTAAAATTATTCATGCTTTGTACCCTTTAGAATGTCTTCGGTACACCCAGGGGTATGGTATTCTAGATTGAAAACTACCCCCAAAAGTCATTGAAACATGTATATAAAAATGAAAATGGTGGCAAAGATCATTTGACAAACTATTTGGTCTACTGGACAGAGACGGGAGTAGTTAAGGAGCGTGTGTGTGCACATGTGTGATGTTTACTGAGGGTGTACCATGTGCTGAGCATCCTACTATTATTTACTTAATCTTCATCACAATTTTGTAAGATATATGTCTTAGTACTGTTTTAACAATGATAAAATAGGTAGAGTGTCAGTAACTTGGACAAGCCGTTAGTCGACAAATGGGATTTGATCCTGCATCTCTCTAACTCTAAAACCTGCACTTTCCCATTAGATGAGGTTTTCTGATAACACATAATGTATTTCTATTAATTTTAGCTATGTAATTGCACTTTGTCCATATGGTGGTCACATGGTGTATGAAGATCAATTTGGGGCAACAGTATACATAATAGGAAAGAGAAATGTACGCTATATAAACAGTGGGGTTTAAAAATCAGCTTTAGGGGAATAACTGTTGTTTACAGTATGTTAAATGGAAGAGAGTACATGCATACTATTGATTTATCAAGGCCTAGTATGTGGGACAAATTCACAATCACATATTTGCACACATATACATCAACATTTGCTGAGAATCTAGGATGTGCCAAACTCTGTACTCATTTAATCGTCAACCCTATGACCTCAACCATTTTCCTCATTTAACAAATGGAGAATTTAAGGCATAGTGAAGTAACTTTCCCGTTACAGAGTGAGTTAAGTGGTGGCGCTGGGATTTGAACCTTGACAGTTTTATACCAGGGCCCATGCTCTTAATCAGTATATCCTACTGATCCTCCTCTCAATACCTTTTCCACCTTTATTTTGCCTTCCTCCGAACCTATGAACCGAACACATACATACACTGATGCAGGGCATTTGGACCTGGCCATCTATACACCATTCCAGATGATTCTGAGGATGTTTTTATGGTCTTTTAGGCTCCAAGGAAGTTTGACCTTGTCAGTAGGCAGTCAGCACATTCAAAACTGCAGCCTCTGACTCTCCCTCTGTTGCTTGCTGGCACTATCACCGTTGCTGTATATCAGTCTGCGTCTCTCTGTGTCTCACAGAACTGCTCACAATTTTTTAGTGGATTACCTAAGAAATAAATACAAACCACTAGCTTTTTGTCTGAGTCATAATGATAGTGTAGAAATAATTAACAATAAATGATAAAAAATTTTAATTTTATTTTAATAATGTAAAATGGAGAATGATTAAAGGGATCTTTAAAAGTGTGGAATAATAAAATCTTAGTGAATACTCACTTGTTAGAAATAACGGCTATGAAGGTAAATTTACAATGGAGGAAGCTATAATTAGGAACATTGAATATGGACAAGATATAGATTGATAAATAAAATTGTCATTAAAATATTTAAATGAAAAATATTCTTAATGAAAATTGCTTCAATGATATAAAAATTAATTTGGAAAATGATTTAACTGTCTTGTTCTGATGGAAAATTGATCAGTGAATTGAATTAGCTTGACGGAGCTTATGACAGAAAATATTTTCTAACCAAAAAACGGGGTATGCTGTTATATTTGTATTTAGAATGTTTGAATTTAAATCATCCTTGGTGCCATAATGGTAGTCAAAATGTTCTAGGGGTCAGATATACTCTGCCTTGTTCTCCAATACACACACCCTAATTTGCAAACAGATTGCATTTCAAGAACTAGTTTATAAATTGGTTGTTTGGAATTCAGGAAAATACATTTATAGAAATAATATTACAAATAGTGGATTTATTTCTCAGACCCTTCTGCAAAGTCCACTCATAGAGCTATAGGCTTGTTGACAGAAATAATCAATAAACAATCTATAATTGGAATAGAAAAGAGTTTTATTTCAGCCAAACTGAGGACTGTAGCTGGGGAGACAGTCTCTCAGGTAATTCTGAGGAACTGCTCTGGAGAAGCATGGTTTCCAGCACAGTTTTATATCTTCTCAGAACAAAGAACATCTAACAAATCAGCGATTCATTCCTTCAAGGTTTCAAAAAAACAGATCAGCATGTACACAGGGAGCCAGTATGTCCTTGGCACCTGGGAAGAGAGTCCTATCATCAAAGAAGTACCAGCATTGGCATCCCAGAAAGGGAGGCATTTAATCTTTATTTTTAACATGGACATTCTTTACTTCTGATTAAGGTGCCCTTTTCTTTAACAGTTAAAGCAGATGTACAGTGTTTGATAAGCCACAAACAGGCTGTTTTAGTTAGCATAAAAGTCAAGTTAATTCCTGGATAAGCCAGAATGACTTTCCCATCCCTCAATATGTGAACATTTCTTCCATCAGGCTGCTGCTGCTCTCCATTGCTGCTTCCTTCCCTCTATTTTTTTAATAATTTTTTTGTTTGTTTTAGTACAGTTTTAGAATTATAGAAAAGTTAGAAAGATACTATAGAGAGTTCCTGTATACTCCACATCCGGTTTCCCCTACTGTAAACATCTTACATTAGTATGGTACATTTGTCACAACTGGTGAGCCAATATTGATACATTATTTTTAACTAAAGTCCATACTTTATTCAGATTTCCTTAGTTTTTACCTAAAGTCCTCTTCTGTTCAGGATTCGTCTAGGCTATCATATTACATTGAGTCATCTTGTCCCCTTAGGCTCCTTTACACTGTGATAGTTTCTCAAACTTGCCTTGTTTTCCATGACCTTGGCTGTTTGGAGGAGTACTTTGATGCTAGGTACCTTGTAGAATGCTCCCATACTGGTATTGGTCTGGTATTTTTGTTGTAAGACTGAGGTTGTGGGTTATCAGGAAGAAGACCACAGAGGTACAGTGCCATTCCCACCAGCATATCAAGGGTACATGACTTATCACTGTTGAGGTTAACCTTGATCACCTGGCTGAGATAGTGTTTGTCCACTGTTAAGTTACTCTTTTTTTCCCCTCCCTTTCCATCCTCTACTTTATCTCCATATTCTCAAGAAGCTCCATGTTTTTTTTTCCCACCAACTTCTGTTACATTACGGGCTTTGGGATGAGGGATAGGGGAGTAGGGGACTGACCTCCTGGGTTTTTAGAGCATTTGTAACTATGGCATGGCTTATAATGTTCCTATAAATGTTTAATTACAATTACATCAAGAATAATCTGAAATTTTGAAAGAGAAATTGATTAAGCTGTATATAGATGCTCTACCAACTCTCAGGTAAATACTGACAACACTTGTAGAAATGGACTGTGGCAATCTGTTGGTTTACCTGTGCGTTAGAAATTTAACAGTTTGTTTTTGATGGGATTGACTCAGATTTAGAATGGGAGTAACTTATTAGACTACAGAAATAAATAGCGATTTTCTTTAAGATTGCTTAAAATGAAAATTAGGATAATTACTAAATAGCTTTGTCAGACACCGCATAATTTAGGTGTATACATTTTTCCTTACATAGACAGGTAAGTGGAAAGTTATGTATTAGAGGTTGAAAATTTTAGTACATTAAAGTCAAGAAATACGATTAACTCTAATTCCCTTTCTCATCTTTCTTCCTATAGCATTTCATTTGTAGTTCTGTTCTACTTCTTGTTTTTACTTCTCCAAATCCATCCTCCCTTTTTAAAAAAAATATTTATTTATTTATTTGGTTATACCGGGTCTCAGTTGTGGCACGTGGGATCTTTAGTTGTGGCATGTGGGATCTTTAGTTGTGGCATGTGGGATCTAGTTCCCTGGTCAGAGATCGAACCTGGGCCCCCTGCATTGGAAGCATGGAGTCTTGCCCACTGGACCACCAGGGAAGTCCCTCTCCTTTCAAATATAGTTATTTGTGTACACCTATCTGTGTCTCTCACTAGACAATAAGGACAGTATTGGGTGGGCCAAAAATGCCTTCGGTTTTTTAAGTAAAAATAAAAGACACATTTTTAAAATTTTTCACCAAGAACTTTATTGAACAAAGTATTCACCCTTTTGTTCCACTATCTTCTGCCATTTTTCAGGCAACTTCATGATTCCATCTTCCTAAAACTTTTTATCTTTTTGAGCAAAGAACTATTCCAGGTACCTTTTACAGTCTTCCAGGGAATTGAAATTTTTTCCATTAAGAGAATTTTATAAAGACTGAAATAAAGGGAAATCTGAAAGTGCAATGTCTGGTGAATACGGTGGATGAATCAGAACTTCCCAGCCAAGCTGTAAAGTTTTTGCTTGGTCGTCAAAGAAACATGCGGTCTTGCATTATCCTGATGGAAGATTATGCGTTTTCTGTTATAATTCTGGACGCTTTTCGTCAGGTGCCACTTTCAGTTGGTCTAATTGGGAGCAGTACTTGTTGGAATTAATCGTTTCGTTTTCCAGAAGGAGCTCATGTTAGAGGACTCCCTTCCAATCCCACCATATACACAACATCACCTTCTTTGGATGAAGACCGGCCTTTGTTGTGGTTGGTGGTGGTTCATTTCGCTTGCCCCACGATCTCTTCCATTCCACATTGTTGTACAGTATCCACTTTTCATCGCCTGTCACAATTTGTTTTAAAAATGGAATGTTTTCATTACATTTAAGTAGAGAATCGCATGTGATTCTCAAGAAGGTTTTGAGGTTTGCCAGGTTTGCCTGCCATGTCAAGAAGGTTTTTTTCGCTTAACTTATGTGGAACCCAAACATCAAAGCGAATCACATAACCAAGCTGGGGCAAATGATTTTCAGTGCTTGATTTGGATATTTTGAGTGTGTCGGCTATCTCCCGCGTGGTATAACATTGATTGTTCTCAATTATTGTTTCAATTTGATCGCTATCAACTTCAACTGGTCTACAGGACTGTGGAGCATCGTCCTGCGAGAAATCTCCAGCACGAAACTTCGCAAACCACTTTTGACACGTTCGATCTGTCACAGCACCTTCTCCACACACCACACAAATCTTTTTTGGCATTTCAGTTGCGTTTTTACCTTTCTTGAAATAATAAAGCATAATATGCTAAAAATGTTGCTTTTTTTCTTTCATCTCCAATATTAAAATGGGTACACAAAAATTCACCAATTTTGATGTCTTTTTTTAAATGCTCACTGATATGACAAATGTCACATACAATCTAACAAAATTGTTTTGAATGAAGTTAAAGACAGCTAAGTGCTACTAGAGCCATCTTATGCAAAAAACTGAACTAACCTTTTGGCCCACCCAATATTTTAAAGGTTAAGCTAGCTTGTTTTTATATCCCCTACAGGCTGTGCTTCTGGTGGGAACTTCCAAAGTATCTCAAATTAAATTCAAGTGTTTGGGATAGTTGGCTTAGAGAAGAAACAGTAGTATATTTGCTGTTTCGACTATTTGAAAGATGCCATGGTGTGTGGCTCCAGGGGACAGATCCTGGATGGATGTTGGAAGGTTAAAGTGAGGCAGAATTTTATTCCATAGAAGGAAGGACTTTCTAACAATTAACGATGTTTAAAGTCATTAAGGGCTGCTTTGTAAGGTAGTGACTTGATGACTTCCTGCATTCAAAATTGACACATGCAGTTTGATCCCAGGATGAAGGATTACAGGTTAATATGAAAATTTGATTTTACATGAAAGGATCCTGATGTTTAGAATTCATCATATGGTTTCTTTAAACATCAATACTTCTTTGTAGATTTAAAGTATGATTTGCTTTGCAAATATTCACCTCAGAGTTTCTCCCTGACACATCTTTTCACAAAGCAAGGTCCAGTTGCAGCTGACTGAGCCTTGATTGAGTGGCATATTTTGTTTGAGTCTCATAACTGAAGCGGCTGATGTCTGTCCCAGTTTCCAGAGCAGTGTGTCTGTAAAAAAAACTGCATGTGTCATATCAGCTTCCCTTCTCTTTAGCAAGCAGGGTGAAAGCAGTGTAGAGAGGCCACGGAAGCCCATGGAAGCAACTTCTCCAGTACAGGCCCTGTCCTGAGAGTGCTCAGTTCCAGTCAGTGCTACTCAACTGCAGAAAATCTGTGTTCATATTCACTTTGTTTGCTATATGGACCTTCCTCTGTTGCACAGAATGCTTCAGACTAGGGATGGGGACTCTCAGAAAGACTGAGAAAATTCCAGAGCTTTGAACAGTTAATTCCTGCATGGTTCACTGCGTCACAAAGTTAATGGGCTGGAGGTCCTGACAACTCTTGATACACATTCCTTCTAAGGCTTTAAAATATGGGTTGTGGTTGAGGGACCCAGTAAACAACACCCGTCTTCATTATGTGAGTTATTGACAAGTAAGACAATGAGTAAAGCAGAGTTTGGGGGATGTGTCTCAATCTTCAGGTAAGTAGGCTTCGTAATAATCTGTACTGCAGAATTAAACACACCAACCCAGGCACCAGCAGGGCTCCCTCAACAGAACAGAAGGGATGATTCCTTTGAATAACTAGTTCCCAGAAGGAAGAAGAGGAAGCACCTGGACTGTGTATGTTTCTCCTCCCAAACTTAACCATTAGATAAGTCACTGCATGTCCCCAAGGAGTTAGGAACAGGTAGAGAGTGGCCAGGAGTGACACACTAGTGGATATTTCTCCCCGTTAAAGGAACTATCACATGGGCAAAGAAACTTTCTCTCCCAGAAATAAACAGTGACATCTAGAGGGAGCTCAACTATTTAGTTCTGATTGTAGTACTTCAAGATGATCTGCAGAGCAGAGTTTTTTGGTGTGGAATGATAGGAGAAGTCAGGGATGTTGTATGGAGAGCAAATTGGGGAATGACTGTCCTTGTTCTACAGACAGAGAGAGGAAGGATGACGTCACAGTCCTGTTTCCTTTTTTGTGTGTGTGACATAAAAAAAAATAGATCTAATTCACATAGTATTAAATTCACTCTTGTAACGTATTCAAACATACTAAATATAGTGTTTTTTACTGTATTCACAATGTTTTGCAGCTATCATCACTAATTTAGAATATTTCCATCACCCCAAAAAGAATCCCTGCCCCACAGTTCCCTTTATCAGTCATTCCCCATCCCCTACTTCCCCCATCCCTCAGGGATGTTGCTGCCAAGGTCTCTGTGATTTCCTTGGACTTTCCTTCATGGTTTCAAGATGGCTGCTATCGCTCCAATCATTACATTCACCCTACAGTCAGGAAGAGAGAGGGAACAAGGAGGAAACCCCTGGCTGAGACAGCCCCTGTCAAAGAGCTTTCTTGAAAGCTTCAACCAGTGATTTGGCTGAACCACTTGACATGGACCACCCCTTATAAGGAAGATCGATAAATATAGAAGAGCATGTTGCTGCCTCAAGTAAAATCAGAATTCTGTTAGAAAAGCAGAAGGGGAAAATGGATTTTGTGTAGGCAACTAACAGTGTCTGTCACAGATATTCATATGTTAAATACATTTAACAGCATAGTAATTACATTTGGTAGTCTTTCCCAAGTAGTGATGCAAAAGGACATACTACAGAAAGACTTTGATCTCCCTGGTCTCAGTCTCAAGATATTTGGTTTATAGCCAAGACAACCTAAATTTCTGTTAAGTACATATTGAATCTTTCACATATGATTTATCTCAGTCTTATTTTTTTTTCCATTTATCACTGCTTAAAGCAATGGGCAACACTTGTATTATCTACCCAATTTGTCAAGCAGTATGAACTTAGCCTAAAATTAAGTCTCTTAAACTTAAAGGACAATCCTTTAGTTGTACTGTTTTAAGATCTGTTTAATAAATGTGTGTGTGCCCTTACCATTCATAGTTACAAATACAGCCGCCATGTCCTGCTCTAGTCTTCTATCCCAAGTCCTCTAAGTTCTGTAAGACAACCAGTTTAACCATTTCTTTTTTCAGTTCTTATGGTTGTTAAGCCATTATTTATAAACAACATGCTCATATTAATATTTCCTGATTTGTCAACTTAGGCATTATGTAGTGACTTCTTGCTACCCTTTTTAGTATATAGTATATTATATATAAACACACACACACACACACACACACACACACATCAAACTATATATTATCATTTAGATAAAGCAGTAAAGTTCTGCTAGAATCAACACAGAAGTCTTATGATTCTTTCCAGCTTTGAGTGCAGTAAATTTATCATCATCACTTTGAAATTAAACTTAAACTCTAATCAGTATGGTTGCATGTATATTTACAATGTTAATGATGAATTACTACAGGACAGTAAAACAGTTCACTTAAATATTTATCAGCTGGTTTTTCTTTCACTCATTTATTCAACAACTATGTGCCAAGCTCTGGTCTAGGTGCTGGGGACACAGTGTTGAACAAGACAGAAAAAAAAAAAACCACAAATAAATACCTAGTAATATCATATGGTAATCGGTTATGCATATCCAGGAAACATATAAGGATGCAGTGCTGTTTTAAATAAATTGGTCAGGGACTATTTCTCTATGGAGATGACATTGGTGCAGAGACATGAATGATGAGAAGGAGCCAGCAATGAGAAGATCAGGGGGAAGAGCAGTTCAGACAGAGGGAATAGTAAATGCAAAGGCCATGAGGCAGGAATATGCTTGGCATGTTGAGGGACACAAAGGAGAAAAATTTGGCTGGAATGGAATGAGCAGACAGGAGTCCTAAGAGATGAGACAGAGCATTAGAAAGGGGCCTGGAGGCTGTGGTAACCAGAACGTATTTTATTTTGAGTGTGATAGGGAGCCACCAGAGGGTTTTAAGCTGGGAAAGGAAGTGATTTGATTTTACTTAAGGAAAGAAAACCACCTTGGCTGCTTTATGGAGACTAGACTGTAGGAGGGCAGAACTAGACATAGGGAGACTAGTGAAGGGGGCCATTGCTGTGGATTAGTTGAGAGATTATGATAACTTGGACTAGGGTGTAAAAACATTTTTACCCATTTTTCTAGAAACAGTTGAAATAGAATTAAACTATTTTTTAGCAAGTCTTGAAAATGAAGTTTGGGGCTAGAAATAATTGGTAAAATGAGTGCAATGACATGGTTTTGAATATTTAACTATGCGTGGTATCCAAATAGGTCATGATCCTGATTTGGGGACTTTGCACATGCTCTTCCATCTTTAATGTTATTCCATTCTCATCATACTAATTTTTGCTCATCACTGAAGTATCAATGTCCCGTTTTCAATAAGCCTGCCCTAAAATTACCCAAGACTGGGTGGGTCATTTGTTTGTCCTGTGAACTCCCACTTGCATCCTGGTTTATACATCTTTCAACTCATAATTGTTCTATGTTTTATTTATTTTTAAAGTTTTATTTATTATTCTTTTTTCTTTTTTCCCCAGTTTTATTGAGATATAATTGCCATACAGTACTATATAAGTTTAAGGTGTACAGCATGATTTGACTTACATCATGAAATGATTATCACAATAAGTTTAGTGACTATCCATCATCTCGTATAGATACAAAATAAAAGAAAAAGGAATAAATATTTTTCCTTGTGATGAGAACTCTTATGAGTTACTCTCTTCACAACTTTCATATGTAACATAAGCATAAGTTAATTTTATTTATCATGTTGCACATCACATCCCTAGTACTTATTGATCTTATAACTGGAAGTTTGTACCTGTTGTCTTCTACATTTTAATTGCCATTTTACTTGTCTATCTTCCTCACTATACTGTAAGCTCCTAGATGGCAGGACTGTCTTATTTACTCATCTCATTCTCTGCAGAATTAGACAATGAATATTTGTTAAGTGAATAATCAGAATGTCTAAAAGTGTGCTTATTTTTTTAAAAAATATTTATTTATATATTTGGTTGCACCAGGCCTTAGTTGCAGCATGTGGGCTCCTTAGTTGTGGCATGCGAACTCTTAGTTGCTGCATGCATGTGGGACCTAGTTCACTGACCAGGGATTGAACCCAGGCCCCCTGCATAGGGAGCGCAGAGTCTTATCCACTGCACCACCAGGGAAGTCCCTAGTGTGCTTATTAAATATATGAATTGTGAGGCCTCCCTGTTGGCACAGTGGTTGAGAGTCCGCCTGCTGATGCAGGGCACACGGGTTCGTGCCCCGGTCCGGGAAGATAGCACATGCCGTGGAGCGGCTGGGCCCGTGAGCCATGGCCGCTGAGCGTGTGCGGCCGGAGCCTGTGCTCCGCATCGGGAGAGGCCACAGCAGTGAGAGGCCCGCCTACCGCAAAAAAAAAAAAATATATCTATATCTATATATATATATATATATGAGTTGCCTGATTCTTAGATTATGTCTGTGTGAAAAGAACATTTCATTAGCAGACTGGAGTAGGTAATTTCCTTAACCCTGCAATGTATTGGATAACTCTTAAAAATTCCTCAAATCCTGTCACCTTAAGCAAATGGCCTTTTTGTCATCAGTAAATAGATGGTGGAAGGGCTGCTGGGAATTCATAAATGTTGAAAGGATGTTGCTCTTCACCGGGGGTGGAGTGGGGTGGAGTATGGTGGAGTGGGCAGCTTGTTGTTAACCTCCCTTTCTGGCAGCTCCGGTGTTTCTGGCAGTAAGTAGTAAGGGTGGAGGGAGCAACCTAAGTGACAGGCTGCCTGCTCTGCTCCAGCACCAAATCCAGTTAGAGTGCAGGACAGGGTTTTTTGTCTTTTCATTGTCCATGGTTTCTTTCAAGTAGCGCTGTTGACTTGTAAAATAGCTGAGGCAATATTGACATGCAAGTACATGATTTATTACCAACACGAATTTGAACAGCATGAATGAGAAATGCATCAGACCTGCAGTACCCTACAAGATTGGAGTTTTCCCCTTTGCGATGCAATTCTTCACCTGAAATATAAATCCTTTTCAAACCTTTCCCAGACCTTCCTTTAAGGTGGAGCCAACCATTGATTCTAAACTTTAGCGGGCATAAAAATCACCTGGAGAGCGTGTTAAAATTGGATTCCAAGATGCAACCTGCAGAGTTTCTGATTCTTTAGTGCTGGGGAGGAGCTTGACAATTTGATTTTCTAAAAACCTCTCAGGTGATGCTGGTGCCTCTGGTTCATGGACCGGTCTGAATAGGAAAGAGCTGGACTATATGTTTCCAATTTCTGTTTACTTCAGTTGCATGTGCTTTCTTTTCTTAATGCTAACATCATTTGGGGCTGTTCACTGTTGAGAAACTCAGAGGGGAATATGCACAATAGGCCTGGACCCAAACTTTCAACTCTGCTTAGTCAGTGTCTTCTGGGATCCCCTCACTCCAGGAAAAAATGACTGCACACTTCTCCACAGTTCTGCCTGTTTTGTCTCTTCTACATGGTCTGGTTAACCTGAAGTTTCTCCTGAATTTTCTGCCCATTCCTTTTATATCTACTGACTCATGTCTTTCCCTCCATCTATATAACAGATTACCTTTCTGGTTCTTCTTCAGATCAATACTCCCCACTCATCCTTCCCTCACATTTATAGGTATCTTTTTTTTTTTTTCTGGTGCGCGGGCCTCTCACTGTTGTGGCCTCTCCTGTTGCAGAGCACAGGCTCCGGACGCGCAGGCTCAGTGGCCATGGCTCACGGGCCCAGCCGCTCTGCGGCATGTGCTATCTTCCCGGACCGGGACACGAACCCATGTCCCCTGCATTGGCAGGCGGACTCTCAACCACTGCGCCACCAGGGAAGCCCTATAGGTATCTTTTAAAATATTTTTTATAGCCCCATAAGAATTTCACTTGTGATACTATCCTGTCTTTTTTGCTCCACTACTCTTTTTTTCTTCGTATTCATTTGGTACCACAATACACTACCCTCAGGAAACAAATGATACTCCTTGTTATTACAAATCTGCTTACAAAACTACATAAAATTACCCAAGCCACGGATCTTGTCTTCTGTATCCTCTTAATCAGACTCAATTGCTGTTTGGAGAAGCAATATCTTTTGACCTCTCTGAGATTGATTTGATCTATCCCCTGTGATTTGCCTATTTTTTTTCTAATTTTTAAAAACTGAGGTATAATTTACATTCAGTAATATTCACCCTTTTTAGTATACAGTTCAATGAGTTTTGATAAATGCATACAGTCATGTAACCACCACCACTACCAGCACAACTGAGACATAAAACAGTCCAATCACCCCAAAAATTTCCCTCGTGCTCCTTTTCAGCGCCCCACTCCTTCCCACTCCCGCCCTTGGCAATCACAGATCAGTTTTCTGTCCCTGTAGTTTTGCCTTTTCCAGAAAGTGGAATTAAAATAGTAATGTTTTATTACATTTAAACTTGAATTTAGTACTTGTATTTAAAGAAGACATTCTATTTATTTATTTAATTTATTTATTTTTGGCTGCGTTTGGTCTTCATTGCTGCACATGGGCTTTCTCTAGTTGCGGCAAGCGGGGGCTACTCTTCGTTGCAGTGTGCGGGCTTCTCATTGCCATGGCTTTTCTTGTTGCAGAGCACGGGCTGTAGGCACATGGGCTTCAGTAGTTGTGGCACGCGGGCTTCAGTAGTTGTGGCTCACGGGCTCTAGAGTGCAGGCTCAGTAGTTGTGGTGTACGGGCTTAGTTGCTCCGTGGCAAGTGGGATCTTTCCAGATCAGGGCTTGAACCCGTGTCCCCTGCATTGGCAGGTGGACTTTTAACCACTGTGCCACCAGGGAAGCCCCTAAAGAAGACATTCTAAAATCTGAGGGTGGGTAAGTTTTATGCCAGCACACTCAACTGTTCTTGTAGTAATTATTTTGTTTTATTTAGCATTTTAAAATAGAAGGAATATGCAGTTTGGCGTTTCATTATACTTTGGTTTCAGAATATTATTCTTTTTCTTCAAAAATAACCTTCCTTTTTCTCTTTTTGTTTTAAAAGAAAAGAATTTTTAAAAAACACTTTCTGAATGCATTCAGATATTAAAGGTTTTGTTCATTTCATTTACTTACTATTTAATAAACTAGATGAAAGCTAAGTCAGGAAATATATACTTTTTTTAAAGGTAGACAACCTGACATTTCTTTTCATCTTTCTCTTATACAGGTGTTTGCTTCAGGATGGTAAGTCACCAATCTGTTTATTATTTTTTGCCATCTCCCTCCCACCCCCACTGTTATTTAGTCACAGAGACAGAGCAGTTATCTACTTAGTGCTAATCTATTGCTAATTTCCTGTCCTTGACAGTGAATGAAGAAATATTTGTATTTCTTTCAAGTTACTGGTTGAGATTTTTATTAAGGATGTCTTTTAAAAGTAGTCTATTAAAAACATTACAACCTTCCTGGTTTTCCGTTAATATTTCTATGAATTTCGAAAGTACCTCTCTTGGGGTGATCCAATTAAACATTTTGATTAGGTATATTTAATACACAGTATGGGGTCTTCCACTTGTTCTGGATGGAAGAATCTCTCCAGTCAACGGTACATATCTTGAATTGCAAAATGAGAAAAGCCCATTGTTGCACAAGGAAGTGGTTCCTAGGTTTTTAAAGTTAAAACCCCTTGCTGCCTTTTAGATATTTATTTTAAAATATTTATTTTAAAATACTTTTAAAATATCAATTTTTAAAATATAGTACTCCTTTCTTAAAGTTAAACGTGGCATGTATTTTCACCTACTGTTTGAGCTGGGAATCACTAGCTAGGTCTCTGTTCCTAACCTCTAAGGGTTCTAACAGGTTCCCACAAGTCAAGTCTCTGCCTTTTGAGATAGTCGCATCCCCTGGAGTTCAGATTGTCTCCTTTTTCACTGCTATCTGTGAAGGCGTGACATTTTCAGAACCCAGCCCTTCCAGCAATCCTAGCTATAATCATCTTGGTTTGCACTGCTTCATTTAGTTGGGGACGTGGAGTGTAGAGCTCTTGGTCACCCTGGGCTCCAAACAGGAGAAGAGCATGTTTCTAAAAAATGCTGGTATTCTGGCTCCACAAGAATTTTAGTGTGATGTAGTTAAAGTAATACAAAATAAAAATGTTTCTAGGTTTGCATGTGCTGGTAGCATAATTGAATTTGGAATCAGGAAAAGGAATTTTAAAAAACTATTACGAATAATAGGAGAAATAAATTTCCTCATAGGCAATTATAACAATTGCGTGGCAAGTCCAGAGTCAACAGAGAACACTGGAATCTTTTAATCCAATTCTTTATGTTGATCATAACTGGATATTTTTGCTCAGTGATTAAGAATCTCGGAGTGATCATCATTTGAAACCCAGATTGACGGTGTAATTTAGCATTAGCCAGTTGTGAGGGCAATGCAACTGAGCTTTATGGATTCCAAAACACATCATGGAAATTGTTTTCTGAAATAATTCCCACCATCAGTTTATTTTCTCATAACGTGCTTGTCTTTACTGAATGTGGAATTTAGCACACACACAAAAAATACCATTTAAACGAAAGTTTTTGTAAATATAGGTATTACTATGGGTCAACTACACAATCTTTGGCATAGACTATATTTTAAAGTAATCAGCTTTTTTGTGACCATACCTTTTTGAATGTTAGAATCAAGTATGTTGTAAATTCAGACCTTTGATGTTGGACTTCGTCTCTCTTGTTTTCTCCTGAAACCAGTACACCGAAGATGAGGCAAGGAAAATAGGGGTGGTTGGCTGGGTGAAGAATACCAGCAAAGGCACTGTGACAGGCCAAGTGCAAGGCCCCGAAGATAAAGTCAATTCCATGTAAGTAATAAGACTAATAACACACTCATGCAACTTATGAACTTATTTCAATGTTTGGTTGTACAATAAGAATAGAATTGATGGACCAAATTTAGTTTGTAGATTATCACTAAACCAACATGCTTTTAGGCAGACCAGCAAAGAAATTTTCAGAGTTGAGAGTGGAATTTCTACGTCTAGGAATGGATTTCCCGCTTGGGCAGGCCCTCAGAAAGAGCAGTAGCATCACTCTCCAATCTGTATGAAATGGGTTCTGTTCAGTCTCCTCTAATATGAGGGAAACATCCAGGGTCAAGTGTTTCTCATCAGAAGTGGTTGTGACAGAAGCATAGTGCTTTAGGATGGTTCTTGAAGTTCTTAAAGAGCCTGCAAGGCAAAAAGTTGCCATTTCCTTTGTATCGTTTAAGTATCTTATTTATCTAATTGTAATTTTATTTTTACTGTCAATGAAAGTGTGTTTGATGAGCTGTATAGTTACCATGATATGAGTCCTTGCAGTGCAAAGGAGATCAGATTCAGTTGTAGGGAAAAAAGTGCCTTGTGTACACAGTGTCATTTTCAAAGACATTATCTTTTCAGCTTCCTAATTGCCACTGCTCTCTGTAGTCTTATTTTTTAAATAAAAATTGCCCCTATTTATCGAGCATTTGCAACATGTTAGGTAATGTGCTAAACACTTTACATGGATTGTCTCATTTAATCTTCACAACATGTCTTACGAGGTAGCTACTCATTAATACCCAATTTACTTTATTATTTGCAATTTATCTTTGTTTTCTTTACTTAATGTTTTCAGATTTCAAGAGCAATACTTTTTTACTTGTTGTAATAAGTGAAGTAATAAAACATAGAGAGGTATAAAAGCAAAGTTAGTAATCGGCCCCTCCTTTCTACTTCCTTCCCCTTTATGTAACCTGAGCCAGTGGCTTTGTGAATCCTATCCAAAGCTTTCTTTTTCACTTAAAAATACTTAATTGTACGTTTAAAATTAGGGTTTTGCATGCTTTTACTGAAATAGAATACTTCATGCATATTTTTCTGTAACTAGTATTTTTTACTTTATGGATGTTCAACAATCAAGAAATATATAAGTACCAATTCCTTATTTTTTCTAATTTCTTTATGTATAGGTACATATTTGCATTTGTGCATAAACCATACCGCAACCTGAAGAGTGGGGTCCAAAATTCAATTTCATAAAATGTGGGGTAACGTTAATGGAAAAATTATCTTTTTCAGTAGGATGGTCACAAAATGCACAAATGAGAGGACTGTGAGCAACATTATACAGAACTAATAGTTCAGTGGATGAGAAAATGCCAGATGACTATGATATAGTTTGAGATTGGGGACCACATGGAGGATGGACGCTCATGCCAATCATGTTATACCCTAATCCATGTTGTAGCAAGTTTTTGATTAATTTCCTTAACATAATCATATATAAATTCTGCCCATTTTTCCTTTCCAACCCCTGCACACCCTTCTTCCCTGCCATGCTGCCAGTCATCTGTGTTAGCAACCTGTGTGTGTTTCCTTCCATGTTTGTCTCCATGTTTGCCTTTACACAACACACACACACACACACACACTTGGGTGTACATATATTTGGGGGTTTTGTTCAATGTTTGCTTTTTAAAAATGGGATTGTGGTGTATGCACCTCTCTGCATCTCACTTTTATTTTATTTTATTTTTTTTAATATAAATTTATTTATTTATTTATTTTTGGCTGTGTTGGGTCTTCGTTGCTGCGAGCAGGCTTTCGCTAGACCACTTTCACTGTGGCAGGCGGGGGCTACTGTTTGTTGCGGTGCGTGGTCTTCTCATTGCTGTGGCTTCTCTTGCTGTGGAGCACGGGTTCTAGGCATGTGTGCTCTGTAGTTGTGGCTCGTGGGCTTAGGTGCTCTGCAACATGTGGGATCTTCCAGACCAGGGCTCGAACCCGTGTCCCCTGCATTGGCAGACGGATTCTTAACCACTGCACCACCAGGGAAGTCCCTGCATTTCATTTTATCATTCAAAAATACATCCAGGAAAATCCCTCCAAGTCAAATGGTGTAACACTAATTCATTCTTTCTAATGGCTGCTTAATATTCTACAGTATAGATGTACCATTATTTATTACCTTATTGCTGGGAACTCATTTTGTTACTTTTTATTTTTTTCCACAATAAGAGCAATGATGCAATAAACATTTTATTGGTGATTTTATTTTTATGAGATAGATTTCTAGGAGTGTGATTTTGTTGGTTGAAGTGTCTTGCATACTTTTAATTTAAAAATATTTGCCTGACTGCTTTTCAGAACAGCTGTAAACAATTACATTTTTTTCTATTCATCCTGTTGGCAGTTGGTACTGTTGCACTCTCATTTTTCTTTTATCTGATTTGGTGTAGAGTGAGATATTATTTTTTTTTACTGTAGTTTGCATTTCTCTAATTGATAGTTAGTTGGAGCATCTTCATGCTATGTGGATTTGTTCTCATGGATTCCCTTTTCACATCCTTTACCAATTTTCTCACTGGATTGCTTGCCTCTTGCCAATTTTTAACAGCACTTTGTATACTGGTGATGACTACTAACTCATTATCTGTTATCTCTTTTCCAAGTATTCCCCAAATCTATCATTTGCCTATTAGTTTTGTTTATGGTAGCTTTTACAACATAAATTGTTTTTCATTTTTATAAACTTAGATATGGCTATCTTTTCTTTCTGGTTAAAAAACAGATTGTGTGTTGTTTCCTAGCTTTCCTTCTAACTTTTTGATGCTTTATTTATTACATTAGGCATCTACTCCATCTGGAATTTGTTTCTTATTTATAATATGAGATTGGAGACTATTTCCTACCAGATGGATAGGGAGTTGTGCCAGCACCATTTATTAAATAGTCACTCTTTCCCCATTGAATTGAGATATGTTTTTGTCAATATATTAAAATCTCATATAAACTGGATTTTATTTCTGGCTTTTCTGTTCTGGTCCACTGATTGATATATCTATTCCTATACTAATACTCCATATTGATTTAATTACAGTGGCTTTATAGTATATTTTCTTTCATTATTCTTTTTCATTCACTTTTTTGCTTTCTTGGGCATTTATTTTCTCTCTAAACTTTAAGATAATTTTATCTATTTAATTGGAATAATATATTTTTTTAACTTCCCTAATTGTCTTACAAATATGTTTTTTTAAAAAAGAAAACTTTCTTTTTTAAAACAGTTTTAGAGTTACAGAAGAATTGTGACAATAGTACAGAGGGTTTCCGTATACTCCTCACCCTTTCCCCATTAACATTTTACATTAGTATGATACATATGTTACAATTAATGAACCAGTATTGATGTACTGGGTATTAAGTAAAGTCCATAGTTTGTTCAGATTTCCTCAGCTTTTACCTAATGTCTCTTTTCTCTTTTAGGAGCCCATATTTTACTTGCTTTTTAATTGCACATTTTTATGACATAAGAGAATTGTTATTAAATCTTTCCATCTAAGAATATGGATATCTTTTCATTTGTTCAGATTTTAAAAATTATCCTTCAATGTGATTTTCTGGTTATCACCATCTAAGTTTTGTGCTTTTCTTGCAGAGTTTATTCCTAAGTATTTGCCTTAGTCAGTTTGGCTTCAGTAACAAAGCACCGTATAGACTGGGTGGTTTATAAACAACAGAAATTCTCAGAGTTATGGAGGATGGAAGTGCAAGATCAGGGTGCAAGCATGGTCAGGTTCTGGTGAGGGCCCTCTTCTGGGTTGCAGACTGTTGACTTCTCATTGTATTCTCCTATGGCACAAAGAGAGCTAGTTAGCTCTCTGGCCTGTTCTTATAAGGACACTAATCTCATTCATGAGAGTTCTATCCTCATGACCTAATTACCTCTCAAACACCCCACCTCCAAATACCATCACATTGGAGATGAAGTATCAAGCTATAAATTTGGGGAGGACCCAAACATTCATTCCGTAACAATATTTTATTGCTTTTTTTCACAATTATGTATGGAATATTTTTCCATTTTTGTTTCCGGGTATTTATGCTAGAATAAGGAAAGCCTAATGATGTTTGTATATTTATCTTATAGAGTTACCTTATCAAATATTCTCATTAATTGTACTAGATTTGATTGTTGTTTTTTTTGTAAACTATAGTCTATTAGATTTCCTAAGTATACAATTCTGTAGTTAGCCAAAATAGTGTCTCTTTTATCCAGTGTTTATTTCATTTGCTAGACCTCCTCACAGCAATGTTGAATAGTAATAGCCATAGCAAACATTCCTTTCTGGTTTCTGATTTTATTTGAAATGGCTTTATTTTTTCACCATGATGATGAAGAATGATGTTTGCTGTTGATTTTTGGTAAATAAACTTCATTACATTGAATTTCACTCTTGAATTCCTTGAATTAAGCTCTAGTTGGTCACAGTGTGTTATTCTCTTGAGTCATTGCTGAATACTGCTTCCCAATGTTTTATTTAGAAATTTTGCATCTGTACTTATACGTGAGATTATGGTTTCCTTTTTTTGGGGGGGGAGGGTTGTTACTGTATCAGGTTTTGGTGTTAAAAGTTCTGCTGGTTCATGAAATGTATTAGGAAGTTTCCCTTTTCATTCATTCTGGAATAATTTAAATAATACTGGGATTACTGTTCTTAGGTTAGCTGAAATAAGTTATGAAATCACTTGGTCCTGGTGCTTTCTTAATGATAGGCCTTTAATCACCTTTCCAATCTGGTCTATTGTAATTGGTGTATTTGGGTTTGCCACTTGTTCCCAGATTCATTTATATTTTGCTAGGAAATTATCCAATTCTTTTTTGAAATTATCTACTTGTCCTAGGGTTTCAAATTTGTGGTTATAGATTTTATAGTTTTTAAAATCTCTTCTGTATCTGTGTTTATATCTCCTTTGAAAATTCCTAATCTTATATAGTTTTATTCTCTCCTCATTTTTCCTTAATCAGTCTCGGAAGAAATTTATCTATTTTATTGGTATATCTTAAAAGGCAGCTTTTGGATTTATTGATCATTTCTACTTTTTTGGTTTTCCATTCCTTAATTTCAACTTTTATCTTTATTAATTCCCTCTTTTTTATTTCTTTGCTGCTTGGTCTCTAAGTCTTCAACATGAGTGGTAGTTGCCTTTAATTTTAGCCTTTTTACATTAAAGATGGTAATTTGGCATTTACCCTAAACACATCTTTTGAGTTCTTCCATAGATTTTGGTAAAAAGTCTTCTTTTCATTGCTTTCTGGAGAGTTTGTATTTTCATGTTTTATTTCCTCTTTGAGCAAATATCCAATGGTATTCTGTGTATGTGTTTTTTAAGCTTCCAGTGGTTATGTTTTTTTAGTCACCTTTTATTACTTACTTCTATTTCTATTTAATGATGATCAGAGAATGGGGCCTAGAAGATCTCTACTTTGAAAAAATTGTTAAACCTTTCTGATGATGTGATTTATTTTGGATAGATCAATTAGGATGGGTGATCCGATTAGGATGCTTTAGGTTGCAAGAAATAGAATATCTGTTAAAAGTAGCTTAATGAAGCGGCTGATTTTTCTCACTTTCCAAAAAACTGGGGCAGGTAGTTCCAGGGTTGGTCCAGTTGCTCCATTATATTAGGGTTCTGGGGTCAGTTTCTCTGGGACCCTCCTGACCTATCTGTTCTGCTTGCCTGCAAGTCCTTCACACCCTCACAGGGTCAATTCAAAGCAGGAAGAATGTGAGACTTTTTCCCTTCTCTTTTAAGAGAGGAAATTCTTAAAAGACCCTGGCAGATTGCTCTACAGGTTCCATTGGACAGAGCAAGGTCACAAGCCTATGCCCTGGCTTCAAGTGATATTAGGGAAGTATCTGGCATTTTTAGCTTTCCTTCTAACAAGTGGGATTTGGCATCAAGAAGGAAGAGAGAGAGAGGAATGGATGTTAGGGAGACACCCAATGATGTTTGCTGTAAAAGAGACCTGAAAGGAACATATATTCTCTTTCTGAGGCATATGAGATTTCATCTCTCTCTCTCTCTCTCTCTCTCTCTCTCTCTCTCTCTCTCTCTCTATCTATCTATCTATCTACCTATCTGTCTTTGAATGTGTTGATTATGTTATTCCATTCCAGTATTTTTTGACAACTAAATCCATTTAATTATGAAAGAGGTGTATTTTGTTTTTGTTTTTCGGGTTTTTTTTGGCCATGCCGCACCACACCCAGCTTGTGGGATTTTAGTTCCCCGACCAGGGACTGAACCCAGACCCTCGGCAGGGAAAGCGTGGAGTCCAAACCACTGGACCGCCAGGGAATTCCCATGAAAGAGGTGTATTGAAGTCTTTCTGTATAACTGTATTTTCATCGTTATCATTGCAGTTTAATTTTTCTTTACATTTCTTGCTATTGTGTTGTTTGATACTACAGATATGACTTGTGTCATCTTCATAAACAGTGTCTTTTTTCATTACATAGTGTTTGTCTTTATACATTTTAATGCTTTTAAATCTAATTTATACCTTGCTACTCCCTCTTTCTTTTAAATTTACATTTCATTGGTATTTCTATGTTTACCTTTATATTTTTATCCACTCTTGATCATTTTAAGGGTGCTTTTAATAAACAACATAGAGCTATGTTTTGTTGTTTAACACATTTTGAAAGTTTTTCTCTTTTAATGTCAGAGTTCACTCTTTTCAAATTTAGTATAATAATTGGTTTGTACACAAACTTGGTTTCTTCATATTTAGTATAATAGTAGTTTGTAACAATTTTATTCTTCTATGTTACTTTACTATTATTACTTTTAGTTTTAATCATCAATACACTTTTTCTATAGTGAACTACAACACATATATAGAAAAATGCATAAGATATTAATGTGCAGGTTGATGAATTAGTATAAAGCAAAGATCTTTCTCCTGCAGTATCACCTTGGATCAAATGTCCATGGATCATATGCATGGGTCTGTTTTTCTGGATTCTCTGTTCTGTTTCATTGGTCTGTTTGTCTATCCTTGCACCACTACCATGCCATGTTAATTATTTTAGCTTTATCATAAGTCCTGGCATCCGGTAGACAAGTTATTCTAACTCTTTGTCAAGGTTGTGTTGGCCATTCCAGTACCTTCCATTACCAAGTAGATTTTAGATCAAGTTGTCAAGTTCCACGAAACAACCTGTTGACTTTTGACTGAGATTGCACTGAATGTAAAGATAAATTTAGGGAGAATTTATGTTATAAATGTGATAAATCTCTCATTTATTTTGTTCTTCTTGAACTCTCTCAATAGTATATTATAATTTTCTGCATAAAAGTCTTGCATATTTCCTCCCGAGGTATTTGATAGTTTTGATGCTATTATAAATGCTATCTTCTTAAGCATTTTTCCTGTTTATTGCTAATATATAGAAAATCAATTGAGTTTTGTGTATTGCCTTATTTCCAGTGACTTTGCTAGACTGACTTGTTGATTCTAATAATTTACATGAAGAATCTTTTGAATTTATTGTTTTGAATATTATCTGAGGATAATGAGAGTTTTATTTTTTCCTTTCCTATTCTTTCACCTTTTATTTCTTTTCCTTGCTTCACTACACTGATTAGGACTTTAAGTATTTAAATATTGTGCAGAGGTAGTAGTAATAATTGGCATCCATGTCTTGTTACTGATCTCAAACTTTCAACATTTTACTTTTAAATAGTATACTTGGTAAAAGTTTTTTTGTAGGTACTATTTATCAGATTATTAAAATTTCCTTCTACTTTTAAAATCACAAATGGATACTGCATCCTAACAAATACTTTTTCTATATCAATTAATATGATGATATGATTTTTCTCCTTTATTCTGTTATTGGGACAAATTATATTGATTGATATTCTAATATAATCAGTACTATATTCCTGGAATAAACTCAAATTAGTCATGACTGATTTTCCTTTTTATATATTGCTGGATATTGTTTGCTCACATTTCGTTTAAGATTCTTACATGTATGTTCACATGAGAGATGGGTCTGTAATTTTCCTTTCTTATAATGTCAAAGTTAAGTTATGTTTATCTAGAATTTTTATAATATTGATATTATTCTGTAAATAGTAGAATTCATCACCAATTAATTCTGGGCCTGGAGTTTTCTTTGTCCCAATGTTTTAAATTACAGATTGAATTCCTTTAACACTTATAAGACTTTTCATATTTCCTTTTCCTTTTGTCAATTTTGGTAAGTTGTATTTAAAAAAAAATTGTCCATATTTTCTAAATTTCCAATCTATCGGCATAAAATCTTATTATCTTTTTAATATTGCAGTATGAATTGTGCTGTTGACCTTTAATTTCTGGCATTAGTTGTCTGGGCTTTTTTGTTTGTTTTTTTTCTCCCTAGGCCTTTATCAGTCAATATTCTTAGTCTTTCAAAGAATCAACCTCTGCCTTTGTTGATCCTTTCTATATATGATGTTTCCTGTTTCATTAATTTTGTTGTTATAATTTTGCTGCAATTATTTTCTTCCTTCAATTTTCTTAGTTAGTTTGTTGCTCTTTTTTCTAACTTTTTGAGATGGATGCTTAGTGAATTGATTTTTTAGCCTTTCTTTTTAAAATATATAGCATTTTTAAAGCCATTTTAAAAGCCAATTTGCTTTCTAAGCACTGTTTTATCTGTATCTCATAAGTTTTTATATACAGTTTAAAAAATTTTTTCAAGATATATTCTAATTTTCAGTGTAATTTTCTGTTTGACCTATCAATTATGTAGAAATATATTTATTAGTTTCTAAATATATCTAGCTTTCCTAGGTATCTTTTTGTTATTGATTTCTACCTAATTACCTTATAATCAGAGAACATCCTGTATATAATTTCAATCCTTTGAAGTTTGTTGAGACTGTTTTTATGGCCCAGTATATGATCATTTTTATAAAACTTCTCTATGCCTTACAAAGAATGTATATTCTGTAATCATTGGATATAGAGTTCTGTATGTTCATTAAATCAAATTTGCCATATCATATTATGTAAAACCCATACTGGGTTTGTTTTTGACTGCTTGTCCAGTTATGATTGTGGACTTGCTTCTTTTATTCTGGTAGATTTGTCAATTTTTTCTATATATCTTTTGAGTCCATGTTATTTTTTTTTTTTTTTTTTAATTTTTTTTGTGGTACGCGGGCCTCTCACCGTTGTGGCCTCTCCCGTTGTGGAGCACAGGCTCCGGACACGCAGGCTCAGTGGCCATGGCTCATGGGCCCAGCCACTCTGCGGCATGTGGGATCTTCCCGGACCGGGGCACGAACCTGCGTCCCCTGCATCGGCAGGTGGACTCTCAACCACTGCGCCACCAGGGAAGCCCTTGAGTCCATGTTATTTGATGCATGCAAATTTAGACCTGTTGTAGTCTCCTGGTGACTTAAGCCTTCTATCATTGTAAAGTGTTTCTCTCTATCTTTAATAATGCTTTTTGCCTTAAAGTTACTTTATCTGATATTAATAGAGTTATACAAGCTTAATTTATGAATGTGTTTGAATAATTTCCCGTTGTTTCATTTTCAATGTTTCTTTCTCATTATGTTTTATATGTGTCCATTTTAAACAGCATATAGTTGGTTTTTTTTCTTTATGTAGTCATATAACCTTTGTTTTCAAATTAGACTGTTTAGTTCATTTAAGCTTAATGGAATTACTGGTATATTTAGAATTAAATTTATATCTTACTGTGTTCTTTCCACTTGTTTTATCAGTTCTATGTTTCCTCTTTCTAGCCTTCATTCGGATTGAATATTTTTTATTATTCTTTTTTTCTCTATTAGTTTAAAAGTTGTATATTCTTTTATTCTCTTACTAGTGCTTTTCCTGGAGATACAACATACAACCATAACATATCAAAATTTGATATTAATTTAGGCCTTTATTCTTTTTTCCAACAATGCAAGATCTATAGCACCTTTTAAGGCCATTTATCTGCCTATTTACTTAGATGCTATAGTGGTGTATTTTAATGATCTATTTTAAAGTTCATAAGACATTATTTTTAAAAGTCAGTATTTGGCGGGTTTCCTATAGATTTGCCATTTTTGTTGCTCTTTTCCCTCCTAAATTCTCTGGGCTTCTGTGTAGGAATATTTCCATTCTGCCAAAAGAATGTTCTTTAGTATTTTCTTTAATTTGGGCCTGCTGGTGATGTGTTACCTGAGAACTGTGTTTCAGTTTTTGTCTCTGTGTGTTTTTATTTTACCTTCATTCTTGAAAAATATCTTTGTTGTGAGTAGAATTCTAACATGCCACTTATTTTTTTCAGTTCCTTATGGATACCATGAGAGTGTCTGGCATCCATTGCTTTGTTTGAAGCTGGCTGTTGGTTTTACTCTTTGCTTCTTTAAAGTAACTTAGCTGCATTTAAGACAGCAACGATAGTAAAATTGCCAGTTTATGATTTGCAATAATAAATATAACATTAAGCCTGTCAGGTTTAGGTGATTTTCTCCAGTAATATTTAGTTCTCTGGGTACAGATGCAGAGAAGGCAGGAGGTAGGGTTCATTCCAGAGCTGGTTGTTGCCAGCTACAAAAAACAGAAGTGATAGAGCAGGGGCTTACGGATATTTACAAGGGTGTGAATAGAATGATGAATCCCGGAATCTAGTTTGGACAAGAAGAGAAATGAACTGGGAGGTAATTGACGGGCAGTGAGAAGTGATTGCCTTATTCAGTTTTGGATCTAAGCATATGGAACAGCTGTCAGTACTGTTTTCTTGCACAATGCAATCCTAGAATCAGTGGAATCAGTATAAAGGAAGGGATGAAATGGGAGATGTGAAACATCCCTGATGTTGCTTAACCCACTGTGACTGATGATCCAGGGTAGATGGGCTCTTTCAAAAACTGACTTTTTCTGTGTCCAGTGGTTCTATAACTTAATCGGAGCATTGCTAAGTGGAAATTCCTCCAGGCGTTTGAAAGATTACTGAAATTTTGCCCATTTCTATGTTGTCATGATTTTCTTTCTTTCTTTCTTTTTTTTTTTTTACTGCTTTTTACTATGGGATAGTCAAACATATACAGGACAATGAACCAACCCCACGTGTCTATTACCCAGTTTCAAAAACAATATCTGACAATCTTGTTTCACATATTCCTCCAACTTTTCTTTTGTTTTTGTTATTGTTAGACTTCTTGACGCAGATTTCCTGCATCATATTATTCACTGGTAGGTTACCTTGAAAGGTACGAAACAGCCAATGTTGGACAAAATTTTGAGCTATAAAACAGTAATTTCATATTGTTCAATCTAATACTTTACTATTTTTCTCTAAAAGAAACTCTATATACTTATCAATCTATTTTTCTAACCCCCACAGAAGATCTACCTCCAAATGTCAAAGTGCATCTCATAACCTATCAGTTATACTTTTCCCTGGAAGCTTGTCTTCCTCCCAGTCTGGGTCTAGACCTGATGAACAGCATTCATTCTGATGTTTAGCCTCTTGCCCCTTTCCTGGAGCAGGTTTCTGTTTCCTCAATTACATGTTTTCATTCCCTTGATTTAGTCCCTTATTTTGTTGACACAATTCTCTGTAAGCTTCCCCCAAAAAGGTGCCTGAGAGACAAAAAGTTTCTATCCTTCATCTGCCTGCCTTCATCTGTCCTCATACTTGTTTGTTGGAGCTGTAAAATTTTATGCTGAAAATTATCTTCCACTCAGGACTTTGAAGGCATAATTCCATGACTTGCTTTGCTGTTGAGAGATTTGATGTCATTCTCATACAAAGGTTTGGGAGCTATACCTGTTTGTTCCTCTCAGAAAGCTTTTTAGATGTTCAGTTTCTTCCTCTTTTTCTGCATTTTCAAAATCATCTGCCTTCATGCATGTTTTAATTTCACTTTAGATGTTGGGGTCTTGGAGGAGGAGAATTAATGTCTTCCTTTGACAATTTCTTTCTCTCTCTCTTCTTGGCTCTCCTCTTTTGAAATTTCTATGTCACCCTGATTCTCTAATTTTCAACTTTTCTCACCTAGTCCTCAAACTTTATTTTCTGGGAAATTGCCTCAACTTCATCTTCCAACCTTCCTTTAATTTTGTTTGTTTCTGCTGCAATATTTTGATTATTTCTACTTCATAGCACCTTGTTCTTATTCATTTTTTTCCCATATTTCTCTGAGGATAATGTGTTTTTCTTTTTGCTGTTTTCTTCTGCTTTTTGTGTTGTTTTTGTTTCCTCTAAGTTTTTTTTTTTTCCTTTCACCCCTCCTTGCCTTTTCTTTTTTTCTGTTTGCTTTGCTTCTCTCTTTCATACCCAGGCTTTCCCTACAATCATATTTTCAGTGACTTACTCATAAATATGAACAGACAGCCAAGAATAAACAGCAATAAACAGACTTTTAAGGAAATTTTCCAACATGTAATAGTAAACTTGTTGGCTTGAGGAATGGTGGTGACTGATGGAGAGCTGGCTTTTTGTTGGGGAAGCTCCAAATGCTAAATCTGTAGGTCTTGTCTTCTGCAGTCCTTGGTGCCTCCAAATCCTGAGTCTACTGTGGGTTCCATGAGGTGAGCTGACTTGCATCTCATTGTTTTTGCTTCTGCAAGTACTTGGGTTGTAGCATCCTTTGTTTTTCTGTGTAGTTACTCCTCCATCTGCTTTCCTTCTAATTTGTTGAAATCTCTTGTTCATATTATAGTTTTGTATCCAGTAGGAATGTTTTCAGCTGCAGGTTAGTAGAAAACCATATTGAAAATGAATATGACAAATAGGAGTTCATTTTTCTCAGTAACAAGAAGAAGTCTGGAGGTAGATGGTTACTGGCCTTGGTTAAGTAGCTCAGTGGTATGAGTGCCAATGTCTCTGTGATTCTCTTGGCCTTTCCCTAAATGGCCAAAATAATGAAAAGTGCAGCTGCACATAATATCCACTATTAAGTCAGGAAGAAGGCAGGAAAGGGTAAGGATTGTGTTGCATTTCCTAGTTGCTCCTTGCTGCAAAGATAACTGAGATATCAGTTTGACATATTGATGCCCTGAACAAAATTGGTGTTCTCTTGGCCAGGAAGAAGGGCAGGGGAATGGGTACTAGGTAGTTAATGAATGATGTCTGTTATATATTTCATATTCTGATGCTATCATTTGAATGGGGTTTCAGGTAAAAGGAAATGAACCTGCCATGTTTAATGGCACTGTAAAGATTAAGTGAGAAAATCCATGTGAAGCACTCAGCACAGTGTGTGGAACATAATGAATAATCAATAAACATTCCCTATCATGAGATGACCTAGGGTGTTCCATCTTTGCACATGTTGTTTTAGTGGCAGTTAGACTGTCCAGGTGAATGTGCCACTAGGCTCTTAGATATATGGGGCATCCCTGCAGTGAAACCGGGCTAGAGAAACAAATTTGGTTGTCATCAGTATGTGGATAGTGTTTGAAATCACATACATGGATGAGATTACCCAGGGAGAGCTTTTGTGATGACAAGCAAGCAGGAAGCAGACACCATGAGATTGTAAGTCAAACTCAACAAACATTATGAATTGGGATGTCATTACAAATAAAAATATTTATACTTTAAAGAATGAATTTATTCCTCTAGTATCTACTATGTACAATATACTGTTTAAGGTACTGAATTATCAAAAAAATTAAACTACGGTAAGTTACAGAAATGGGTTGTAAAGTCAGACCAAATGTGGTGCATTTATAGCTCTATAGATATGGACTTTTTTCTTCTAGTTATTAAAAACATTTTTTTTAGGATTCTATGACAATAAGTCATGGAAATTAGAGCTAAATTTCTTTAAAAACATGGATGTGGTTTCTTCCCAAGTTACTGAAATGTGGAATACAACAAGGAACATCATTTAGAGGTTGCCTGGCTATGACTGTAGCAGCCATGCTCTGTTCTTGCTAACAAGCCAGCAGCATCAAAGGACACACTGCAGATGTGTGTATGTTTTCTTCCCCTTTTGTGCTTCATTTTCTCTGAAAAAATAACTGATGGTTTTCTTTTGTAATTTGCAGTATATGATTCCAATTGTAGAGGTAAGTTCTGCCAACATTTTTTGATGTGTAGGAACCATTTTGAATTTATTGTTTTATTAAGCCTACTTTTATTTTCAAAATGAAACAAAAATATTTTCTATTTCTTGGTAATCATTTTAAATTAATGTATAGAGTTATGACACTGGGAATAAACCATTGGCTATATCTACACACAATATATTTTTCTTAAAGACTAAATGGTAATTTTGTCAAAACAAAACCCCCAGAAAACTAAAAACATTTGTATTTGGAGACAGTGAGCCAAATTCTAAAATTAAAATTCCATCTTGATTACTATATATTTTGAAAACCATATGTCATGTATCTGTACTCTGCACTTCAAAGGATAGTTATTGGACTGGAGTATGTATACAACAGGATGATCAGTTGGTCGCATAGTCTGGAAAACTATGTCATAACAGGAGGAATGCTTGAAGGCGTGGGGGATATTTAGACTGGAGAGAGTACTACTTGAGGGAATCATGATTGTTTACTTCAAGTATTTGAAGGGCTGATACATGTCAAAGGATAAATGTTCTCTTGTTTCAGAAGGCAATATTTTGTTTATAGCAATGGGTGAATTTGCTTATTTCAGTGCCCCCGACAAAGAATTTTCCTGTAAAGGTGTCTAATGTATCTAAAGGAATTTTATAAATAACTGGGAGGGGTCTATATCAGCGGTTGGCATACTGTGGCTTTCTGGCCAGACCTGGCCTACTTCCTGTTTTGTAAATAAAGGTTTATTGGAGCACAGTCATGCCCATTTGTTCCTGTTTTGTCTGCTGTTGCTTTTGAGCTACAATGGCAGAGTATTTGCAACAGAGACTGGATGGGCACAAAATCTAAACTGTTTACTGTCTGGCCTTTTACAGAAAAAATTTTCAGACTTCTGGTGTAGATAACAGTCAAAGGTGTTATAGACTATCTGACTCATTGGATAGTAAGTTAGTATAGGTGACCTCAAAGATCCTGTCCATAAGATTCTATGGCTCTATACAGAGACAATATATATTTACTTAAAATGTGTTCATGGTCTGAGTCAGAAGTAGAATAGATGTATTCACCAACATAGTTGTATTTATCTCTTCCAAAGATAGCATTTGTATGAAATGTGAAATTTTAACAGCATTTTGCTTTACCTATGAAATGCCATTGTTTTAAATTTCCAGCTGTTACAGTAGTGGATTGGAATGAAGTAATGGATTTCATGAATAATTAGGTAGTGTCTTATTCAAAGTTATTTAATATTTGTAAAAATAAGTTTTCTCTGACAGACCATTAGTGGCATGAATTTCTGTTACCAGACTTGTTAGTTTTTCCTAACTTTTTCATCTGAGAATCTCAAAGCACTTTGCTAATATTTTTATACCTTATTCATTGAAGTCCTTCATACACAAATAGTGTTATTAAGAAAGTTCCGTTAGATGTTCTATTTGTGTGTATGTATGTGTGTGTGTGTGTGTGTGTGTGCATGTATGTTTTCCACTGGATGTTCTATGGAAATAGAGAAGACTTGGACAGTTTTCAGGAGAACAAAAATTCATTGAGGAGATGTAATTTTGGAAAAAAGTTTAGTATAACCTATTTGACGTAAATTACTCTAATGGAAAACTAGAAACTGAAAAATATCTATAGTAGAGTCGGAGATCTAATATCAGGTTTTAGACCTCAAATTCTAAGTCATTCAAAGTGAGAGAGTGGCATGGTCATATATACACTACCAAATGTAAAATAGATAGCTAGTGGGAAGCAGCTGCATAGCACAGGGAGATCAGCTAGGTGCTTTGTGACCACCTAGAGGGGTGGGATAGGGAGGGGGGGAGGGAGGGAGACACAAGAGGGAAGAGATATGGGAACATATGTATATGTATAACTGATTCACTTTGTTATAAAGCAGAAACTAACACACCATTGTAAAGCAATTATACTCCAATAAAAAAAAAATTCTAAGTCATTTATTTTCTTTTGGAATATAACATCTTTATTAAAAGTACTTAAATGCATGACTTTTGCTTTAAAGTTTACATTTTAAATATTTTAATTTAGTTAATCCTATTTAATAAAGTAAATGCATAATGCAACACATTTTTAAAAAAACTAATGGACTTTATTTTTTAGAGTGGTTTTAGAGTTACAGAAAAATTGCGCAGAAAGTACAGAGTTCCCATATATCTGTCCCCAGCTCATTTCCTCTATTATTAATATCTTGCATGAGTGTGATACATTTGCTGCAGTTGATGAGCCAATATTGATCACTATTATTAACTAAAGCCCATAGTTTACATAGTTTACATTAGGGTTCATACTTCCACTGTCCCCCAAATCCCTTGTGCTCCATCTATTCATCCCTCCCTCCCTCTCCCATAACCCCTGGCAACTACTAATGTTTTTATTGTCTCCATAGTTTTGCCTTTTTCAGGATGTCATATAGCTGGAATCATACAGTATATAGCCTTTTCAGATAGGCTTCCTTCATTTAGAAATACGCCTTCAAGATTCCTCCATGTCTGTCCATGACTTCATAGTTTATTTCTTTTCTGTGTGTGTGTGCGTGTGCGTGTGTGTGTGATTTTGGAATTTATTTCAAAAACAGATTTTGGTTAGATGATAATTGTATAGTTTTAGTTTAAAAAGTTACAGGAACTTTTTTTAACATTTTTTTTAAAAGACTTTGCTATTTTTAGAACAATTTTAGGTTTATAATAAAATTGAGAGGAAGGCATAGAAATTTTCCTGCCTCCACACATGCATTGCCTCCCCCATTATCAACATCACTCACCAGAGTGGTATATATATATATTTTTTTTTTACCAAGGGTGAACCTACATTGACACATCACAATTGTCCAAAGTCCATAGTGTACCTTGGGGCTCACTCTTGGTGTTGTACATTCTCTGGGTTTTGCTCATTTCTTTTAATTGCTGAGTAATAGTCCATTGTATAGTTATATTGCAGTTGGTTTATCCATTAACCTGTTGAAGAAGGTGCTTCCAAGTTTTATTTTTATTTATTTTAATCTACAATTTTAAAATGTGAACATAAAATATTTTTGAAAATATATCTCATATTTCCAAAAGCTTGAAACTCATTTCAGTCAACTCACTACAAAATAAATGTGGTAATTTTTTTTTTAGTTTGCAAAAGGTTTACATGAGTGTTCCAAAAATTCAAATGATACAGAATTGTATGGAGTAAGAGAGGTAACCCCTGCCTTTCCTCCTAATACCACAGTCCTCCACATCTTTTTCCCTATGTGTATAAAAATGTGTATATATGTTAAAAAATTCATATAGCATAATATGGTATCTTTCATTGTAAAAAAAAACCCAACTATATATACCCATATAATTACATTTATCTCTATCATTTATAAAGATGGGATGATGCTGCACATATTGTTCTGAAACTTAAAAAAATTCCACAGTACTATGTATTGTCAATATATTTTCATGGCAGTAAATGTTCTTTTAAATCACTGCAGAGTATTCCATTGTATAGCTAAATCATAATTTATTTAATCACTCATCTATTATTGGCCATTCAGGTCATTGCAGCTTTTTGCTATTATGAATCTCGTTACATGAGCATTCTTGTACATATGAATATGTATATATTTTTCATTTATTCCACACTTATTTATTTGGAACCTATTCTGTGTGCCAGGCACAGTCCAGTGCTGGGATTCAGCAGTGAGCCAGAGATGATGTTCAATTTCTTGTGTGGGGCTTCCCACAAAAAACACTAAATAAACTGGATATTTTCAGATAGTGGTAAATGCCATGAAGGGAGTGGTGGTTTTTTTACTTTAGATGGACTGGTCAGGGAAGAGCTTTCCAGGGAGGTGACATCTGAGCTGAGGGCTGCTTGGTGAAAAAGAGGCTGCCAGTGCCCTGAATCTGGGTGGAGGGAACAGCATGCAGGGTGGAGAGCAGGCAATAAGAGTGCGTGTGTGCAGGGAACCTAAAAACAACTAACTGAAATCAGTCCACTTTTTATTACCATCATGTGCCACAATTCAGACCAATAAAATACTGCTCCCTGCTGCCGCCTCCACCACGACTCTGACATTAAGTGTTTGCTTTGCCCAGTATTTTTGAAGTGTTGATTCCTGGACATGAGTTAAAGGCTATGTGCATTTTAAATTTAAACTTGGTGATTCACTTTTAATTATAAAATCTATGAAGTATTTTTCAAATAAATGCTGAGTAAAATAAGGACTCATGGATGAAGTTTTGTTCTCCTTTGTAATTTGTAAGCAAGCAATTGGACTGATTTAGATAATTTAAGTGATCAATGGAACAGGATAGAAAGCCCAGAGATAAACCCACGCACATATGGTCACCTTATCTTTGACAAAGGAGGCAGAAATGTACAGTGGAGAAAGGACAGCCTATTCAATAAGTGGTGCTGGGAAAACTGGACAGCTACATGTAAAAGTATGAGATTAGATCACTCCCTAACACCATACACAAAAATAAGCTCAAAATGGATTAAAGACCTAAATGTAAGGCCAGAAACTATCAAACTCTTAGAGGAAAACATAGGCAGAACACTCTATGACATAAATCACAGCAAGGTCCTTTTTGACCCACCTCCTAGAGAAATGGAAATAAAAACAAAAGTAAACAAATGGGACCTAATGAAACTTAAAAGCTTTTGCACAGCAAAGGAAACCATAAAGAAGACAAAAAGACAACCCTCAGAATGGGAGAAAATATTTGCAAATGAAGCAACTGACAAAGGATTAATCTCCAAAATTTACAAGCAGCTCATGCAGCTTAATAACAAAAAAACAAACAACCCAATCCAAAAATGGGCAGAAGACCTAAATAGACATTTCTCCAAAGAAGATATACAGAGTGCCAACAAACACATGAAAGAATGCTCAACATCACTAATCATTAGAGAAATGCAAATCAAAACGACAATGAGATATCATCTCACACCAGTCAGAATGGCCATCATCAAAAAATCTAGAAACAACAAATGCTGGAGAGGGTGTGGAGAAAAGGGAACCCTCTTACACTGTTGGTGGGAATGTAAATTGATACAGCCACTGTGGAGAACAGTATGGAGGTTCCTTAAAAAGCTACAAATAGAACTACCATATGACCCAGCAATCCCACTACTGGGCATATACCCTGAGAAAACCATAATTCAAAAAGAGTCATGTACCAAAATGTTCATTGCAGCTCTATTTACAATAGCCCAGAGATGGAAACAACCTAAGTGTCCATCATCGGATGAATGGATAAAGAAGATGTGGCACATATATACAATGGAATATTACTCAGCCATAAAAAGAGATGAAATTAAGTGAATCAAGTCAATTATAAAAAAATTGAGAAATGGGGCTTCCCTGTTGGCGCAGTTGTTGAGAGTCCGCCTGCCGATGCAGGGGACACGGGTTCATGCCCCGGTCCGGGGGGATCCCACGTGCTGCGGAGCGGTTGGGCCTGTGAGCCATGGCCGCTGGGCCTGCGTGTCCAGAGCCTGTGCTCCGCAACGGGAGAGGCCTGCGTACCGCAAAAAAAAAAAAAAAAAATTAAGAAATGGAAATTAAATAACCCACAACCTGCTGCTTAAAATCAAATATGGATAATATTTCAATGCATAATAGAACTATTTCTGCCTCTCTTTTTTGCTGGGGTGATAACATCAAGCTCCTTGTGATTTTAAAAAATACTTAAAAATCAGGAAATTGTAGAGCTGACAGGCTCATCAAAGGTCACCTAATATTTTAACCCCCATAAGGCTCTAATGGAGCAAGCATCTCATCCAATCATGTAAAGCAGCATACTGAGTGGGTGGCGGGACTCAATTGCAGAACTGGGCCTCAAAAACAGTCATGAATTAGCCCCCTTATTGGATTAAATAGTTATAATAACCTATCATGATAATTTTTTCATTCGGTGAATATTTATTAGGTGTCTTTCCGCATCCCTTCGCTAGATGCTGGGGGTACAAAGATGATTAAAGGTATTGTGAAAAGTCCAAACAGTCTAAGTGAGGGAAAAGGAAACAGGTGAATTCAGCATAGGATGGGAGGAACAAGGGTGGAGGCTGGGAATGGAGAGCTGGGCTGCACAGTGGAAGGTGCTCCCTCCTGCTTTGGGGAGCAGGCCAGGCCTTGCCTCTCTTTCTGGGCTCTTCTGCTGCTCTCCCTCTCATGGGCCTTTCAGTCCCCTCGCCACACCGTGCACTTCCTCTCTGAGGACTCTTGCGGAAGCTCTCCCCTCTGCCTGCTTTATCTGCAGTCCTCTCCCAACTCACCTGTTATCCCCTCTCACCATATGCTCTGCTTCTTCAAGTCACTTAGCACAGCTGTGTTGAAGAATTACTTGCTTATTATCTCCCACCTCCATCCCCAGAGATTGCTATCAGCTGTAAGCAAGGGTATAAAGCGAGTGGCTCAAACGAGGCGGGGGGGTTTGTTCTTCTCAGATGTAAAGGAGCCTGGAGGTCAGTGGATGTTGCGCTTGGCCAGCTGATCCTCAACGTCAGGACCTGGGTCTGTGGGATTTACTTGTTCTTTCCTTCGTGGCTGTAAAAGGACTGCTCCAACTTCCAACATTGCGACTACACTCAGAGCTGGAGGAAGGAATGGCTCTGGGTCTGTTCCCTTTTATCTGGGAAGCAAACTTTCCCACAAGCCTGCAGCACACTTCCATGTATATGCCATTGGCCATCTCTAGCTGAATCAGCATTCCCAGCCACTGGTAAGGAAGGTGAGTGTTTTGTGTTCTTTTATGAGATGGTCAGCCACCTAACTGAGGTAACCTCACTGAAGCTCAGGGAAAAAAAGCTTACTATGCTCACAGGTCCTAGAGACAGAAGGCATGGCATGCCATGCCGGGTCAAGGGGACAACACCAGGGGAGTCAGGATGGAGTGAGGGGAAGGGTTAGGCCAGAGCCTTTGTTGGGGTGTCTGTGGGGAAGGTAAGGCAAGGCAGGGCAGTGAACAGTTTAGGATTGGCTAGTAGGAATTATTCTGGAGGGCTTTGGACTATAGGGGTGGTCCCCAGTTGCCTAGAATCTGGCCCTGGGAAATTTAAAGGAGAGGACAGTTGCCTCCTGGGATGCAGGGCCCCATGAAGGAGGTAGGGCTCTGGATTGGTTAGTTTGCATATTAAAGGCAGGCTCAGGGCTGAGCTCTTTGCTGTCTCTAAGAATTGACAAGTGCCCAGGAAGGGCAGTCTCTCTCCAGCTAGAAAGGCTTTTTAAGATGTCAAAACCTCATAATATATAGAAAATAAAAATATGTATTATACAGTGAGGAGGGTAATGGTGGTGGGTTCACTGCTCAACAATGCCTACCACACATCTCAAGACTCCTGAAGGGAAGGGGTTGTCCTGTTTGTCCTTGAATTGCCCAATTGAGGCTGGGAAGGAGGCTTGGGGTCAAACTGTGAAAAGCCTTGCGTGTCATGTTAGTTGGTCTTGTTTTCTGTCAGTGTTGGGGAGTCACTGAAAAGTTTTAGGCCAGGAGTAGCACAGGATTTGGGGGGTTAGGATGTTAACTTGGTAGCGTGGGCTAAGAACTAGAGGAAGAGAGCTTGGAATCAGGGAGACTAATTAAAAATGCCATACTGTGGTTTGATAAAGTAGAGGGAAAATAATACAAGGAATTCAGAAAATCTAATTTTGAGGTCACCATCTAGAACAGTGATTCTCAAAGTATGACTCTGGACCAGTAGCATCAGCATTACTGGCAACTTGTTGGAAATGCAAATTCTTGGGCCCCTACGGAATCAGAAGCCCTGGGGGTGAGTCCAGCAATCTGTGTTTTAACAAGACTTCCAGGTGACTCTGAAGTACCTAAAGCTTAAGAACCACTAACTAGAATAATAGGCTTGGGGGTGGAAGAGAGCTAGGTGAGTCACTGATCCAAAGAAACCTATCTGCATATTAGAATCACCTGGGGAGCTTTTTCATGGCAACTAGGTTGGGCCCCCTAGTAGAACAACTAAATCGCAATCTCTGGGGTTGGGACCCAGGCATCAATTGCTTTCTATTGCTCCCAGATGCTTCCAATGTGCAATCAGGGCTGAGAACAACTGATCTTATTTAACCCTCATTGATGAGACAGCTCAGAGCTGGAAGGTGAGTTGCTCAAGTTCATACAGCAAGTTCAGGTAAGAATCCATTTTTTAAGCTTCTCCTTGATGCTTTAGACACTATCCCAACTTTTAAATAATTTGCTTTAAGACAATGGCTTCTAGATCATCCACAGTAACAAATATTACTGCCAAACTTTTAGAAGAAACATAGGTTACAGCATTATTAAAAACTCAGTTCTTTAGTTAACAATATTTCACACTTCAGAAAGTTATCCTTTTTATAAAGATTTCATAAAAATAGATATTTTCACCATAAGCAAAAAAGAGTATAGATAAGATATGGGTAAATAGTGCTCTGTTATTTGTATTTGTGTGTGTTAAGTAATAACACTTTCTTCCAACTCTAGGTGGAGCTCTTTGGTTTATACATGCATATATTGTTTTATTTATAATTTTGAGAGTCTTAGTTTTAAAAAAGGAGGTATTTGAGATTTTTTTAATTTAAAAGTTTATAAGACATTCGCAACATTGCTCTGCTTTCCTTTTCTTCTTGTTTTAGAGTCATAGATCTAAAAACTCATTTTTATTTCACTGCTTGACCAAAGAATCCAAATCCAGGCCTCAGAGAGTCATTTTCAAAACCATCTTAAATCTGTATTGTTTTCCCATAGTCGTTAACGAATGGAGTATGTTTCGTAGAGCTTTTGTTTTTTATAAGTCTCAGTGTTGAAATAGAATTTCTATAAGATGGGCTTCCTTTTCTGAATAATGTCAGTAAGAAAAAATCTGGGGGATAACATAGCTGTTGCTATAGTAATTTCTTCAACTATATTTACCCCATTGTGTACAAAGGAATGTTAACAGCTACCTTCCTGTAACATAAATGAAACATTTTGCTGCCACTTCTTTTGCTCTTTCCTCTTTGCTATCTCAGTATTCTCCCTTCTACTGGGAGTGCACTTGAAGCAAAGTTCCTAGAATATGCCTCATGTTAGTTTTAGGTGATGTGAGCCAGTGGTTGTGGTTCCCGGACCAGCAGCATCACCATTGGCATCACCTGGAAGTTGGTTAGAAATGCAGATTCTGGGGTCCCACCCCAGACCTACTGAGTGAGAAACCCTGGGGGTGGGGTCCCGCAAGTGTCGAACCACTGCTATATGCTATTTTGAAAGGAGAGAAATCCTATAGTCACTGGCGCCTACATAAAAAAAAAAAAAACCAAAAAACTCCTGTGCCATAATCTGTGCCCATTTTGGGGTTGCTCAAGGCTCTTAAAATCATCTAGGGACTTTGTTAAAAGGCAGAATTCTCATTCAGTAAGTTTGAGGTGGAGCCTGATACTCTGCATTTCTAACCCAAGCTCCCAAGTGATGTAGGTTTTGCTTATCCATGGAGCACATCTGGAGTATGGAGGATATTGACCAGACACATAGCACGTGTTAAGACCATACTCATGCCCACATATCAAAGTTACCTATGATTTCTGAGTATATATTTTTGGTTTAGTATATCTAAGGTCAATGAGTTTTTCCTTTTTAATCACGGTGGAAAGAGACAATTTCTGGAATATAGTGCTCATTTGTCTATAAAGTGACTCACCCTTATTAAGTGCTACAAGAGGGTTTGTTTGCCAGGTACTGTCTCTGAGGCCCTCTACTGTGTCAGAAGCAGGCACACTTGAGGAGTGCGTTAGTTTTTAATTGAGAAACTTATTCATGGCATGATGAAGCTAGAAAGAAAGTCCTGAAGTTAGGTGATGTTTTCAGACAAAAAGAAGTGGTTCACAAATGTTTGGAATCATTCATTTATGTTTTTTTTTTATTGACGTGCAGTTGAATTACAATGTTGTATTACTGCTGTACAGCAAAGTAACTCAGTTATACATATATATATACATTCTTTTTCATAGCCTTTTCCATTATGGTTTATCACAAGATATTGAATATAGTTTCCTGTGCTGTACAGTACGACCTCGTTTTTTATCCATTCTGCATATACCAGTTTGCATCTGCTAATCCCAACCTCCCAATCTAACCCCTCTCACACCCCTCACCCCCTTGGCAACCATCATTCTCTTCTCTGTCCCTGTGGAATCATTGAGTGCTCCATATTTATTTAGCACCTGCCATGTGAAGCATTGTGCTAGGCACTTTGGGAAATTTAAAAAAAAGTCCTTAACACTGAGATTCTAATCTACTCAAGGAAACAAAACCTATGCCTGTGGAAGTTAATTACCAGTATAGAGAGCATGCTGTCCAATGGTAAAGAAGTGTGGTAGAACCTCAGGAGACCAAAAGATAGTTATTGGCTGAGGAGGTTAAAACTATGGAGTCTGATTTGGACTTTGGGGTGGGTAGAATTTAGATATTCAGAGCAGAGTGAAGGAGAGGACTCCATAAAAGACAGGGTGGTAGGGCCAGGATGCAACTTCCAGAAGTGAACCACATGGGAATACAGGAATAGTTCAGACTACATGGAGTTTAGACTTTCTTTCTGGGAGAGATTTTAAAAGTGAGCTGGAGCCAGATTAGTTAGGATTTAACTGCCAGGTTTATGAGTTTAGACTTAACCCCTTGTGCAGCAAGGAGACATTGAAGACTTTGAGGTGTGTGTGTGTGTGTGTGTGTGTGTGTGTGTGTGTGAGAGAGAGAGAGAGAGAGAGAGAATGACCCAATCATAACGATGATTTAGAAAGAGTCATTAGTGGAATGTGCCGGGTTAATTGAGATGACAGACTGGAGGCAGAAATCCTTGTTGGAAGGCCATTGGCTTGGGTGCCCTTGGCAGTATGCATGAGAGAACAATGCAGAAAATAAGAGATTTGGCAAAGGGGCAATATAAACTGAAAATATCAACGGATTAAAGAGAAGTTAAGATGATTTGCTCAATATAAATGGAAACTAGGGGCTTTGCGACTATGTTTATTCTTTTGAAGTGCCCCTTGGGACAAACAGCCTTACTTTCCAACTAACAATCTTGGAGACACCGTATAGAAAAATTGGGTTAAATGGTTTTGCCTTTTTAATGGTTTGAAATTTATATACTTCACTCACATCTTTTTGGTTTTTTATCTCCCTATATGGTCCTCTGCGTTATTTTCTGCAATCAACAATATGTTTTGAATACCGCTAGTCATCACAAATTCCAAAGCTGGAATAGCATTGTTAGAAGTACTATCAAAATAATCATCCTAAAACTTGAGATCTAGAAGGGACCTGAGAAGTTATCTAGAATCATACACATGTACAAACTCTATCTCTCACATACTCTTACACTTCAGAGACAACAAAAGTTTTCTAGGACTTGAGGCAGAAGGAAACTACACTTAAAGGCAATGCCAAGTATCACCATGCCCTGTACATGATAAGACGGTTTGGAGCTGTGTCACATGATCACCAGTGCCTCAGGCAAGAGAGGAGGGTTGGTACCAGGAGAGCACTCTGAACAAAAGCGTTTCCCTCCTACTCTGCCCCATGGGAAAGCTGATGCACCTTGGACGCTGGATGAAGAAATCTTCTGGCAGGATATCCGGGTGGCTCTTTATCGACACTTACTGGCCATTTTGCAAAAGATTATAGCTCCCCAAATCCTTGGAACACATGTAAGAGCACTGAGTCTGAACTACCCAGCCTAAATTGTTATAGAAAACACAGTGTCTTAATATGCCAAAACACACTCACATGACCCTCTCTCCTGAGATGTTTGCCACTTTACATTCCAGTTTAGACAGTCATCTGGCAAAAGTGCAGCCTGGTCCATTGGTCCAGTGATGCCTCATTGTTGATGCTCTTATCTGGGGGCAGCCTCAATTATTGACATCATGCTGTTTGGTTGGCCAGGCAAAGAGACCCAAGGTATGTATATTCCATGTGGCCATGGTGTTACCTTAGAGCATCCAAAGGACTGTAAGTCTTCAATACGTCAGTTGATGCATAGATTATTGCCTGTAGCCTGTAGGAAAGAATTCATTTATTCCATGAACATTGTGAAGTATCTGCTATATGTCAGGTAGAGTGCTGAGAACCGTGTACACAGAGATGAGTAATACAGTCTCTGCCTTCCATAACAATGGAAACTTAAATCAAGATTCTACAACAATTTGGCTTTTGTAGTCCCACCTCCCATACCACTCCCTCTCCTACCCTATTTGCACATTTACCACCCCAGTGCCCATGGTAATAGTGCCTATGGCAATATCTTCTGACAAAGCTGACAGATGCAGCTCATAAGCAGGGAGAGCAGCAGCCCCTCTTAAAAAAAAACAAAAACTTTTGTTTTCTTAATGCTTCCAACATTTCCATTTGCTCTAGCTGTCACAAAAGCTAGATGGTAATCCTTACGTCCCTTCTTCATTACTACATCTATTGACCTGTGACCTTCTGCTTCCAGCTCTTGTTGAACACTGGATATATTTTTATGTATCACCACTCATTTCTTTACCAGTTCTTGTTACATTTTTGGATCTTGATTCAGCTATCTAACACACTCATTGTTTCTCCCAGATCATCAACTGAGAAATATTATAAATATCCTTTCTATATAATTGTCCAAATAATTATGACAATGTCGAACAGGGCAGGGCTCAGTAGCATGAGTTAGAAACTTCCCACCGCTTTCACATATATAGACATATTTGCACAGATAAAATGTCCGAAAGAATTAAATCATTATATTATAAAATTTTTCAAATGCATAGAAAAGTAAGGGAAGAGCACAGTGAACATCTACATCTAGATCTTACACTTGTAATATTTTTCCATATTTCTGTCACAAAAATAGACTGATTTCTTCTTCCCTAATTGGGACAAACCAGCTGTAAAAGACATTTGAGGTACTGATAGGGGACATTCGAATATGGCTTACGTATTAAAGAATATTAAGGAATTAGTGCTAAATTTGTTAGGTATGACAGTAACATCATGGTTATGTAGGAAAATGTCTTTATTTTTCAAAGCTGTGCTCTGAAATACTCGGGTGAAAAGTCACGATGTCCGTAATCTTATTTATAGTACTTAAGACTGGCATGAAAATCCAATGGGAAGAGAGTTGGGTAGGAGATATATAAAGAGTCAGAATAATGGCTTAATGGTCGTTGTCAGTCTATACCGATGAAATTGTTTTGAGTCTAGAATATTTTGATAAGTTCTAAATAAGAAACCAACTTAAAAAAATTACCATATAATGTGCAAAAAAGAAATCCTCATCCTGTTCCTGGGCCCCATGCCATCCCAGAACCTCACTCCATCCCATTTCTCCACTGCTGGTGTTATTGTGATTTATAATATAAATTGTTTCTATATTTTGGTGTAGATTGCTCAAAACTGTTCTGTCAAAATGTTCACTTTGCCCCTTGGCTCCATCAGAACACGCCCCAGACAAAACCACTGTGTCAAATCTCCTACATCAGAATGTCCGTTAAAGGAAAAAAGCAAGACAGATGGTGATTTGGGGACCATAAAAAGTAATTGTATATTATCAAGGGAAGAGTTATTAATATAATTTTAGACACATTACTAGGATAATATTTAGACAGGTATAGAAGTCAACTATTGTTATATATTGGCTGAGTTATTTAAAAATATGTATATGGTAATCATTGAATTAAAGTAAGAGAAACTCAAGTTAATAAAGAGGAAGAGCTATGAAAATGAATATAAAGTATCTCTTGGCAAAGTATAAAATGGATAAGACACTACTAATGTAGAGGATGATTATTATAGGTAATACGTTAACTCTAGTCTGGGTGTGCCTATTAGAAATAAACTTTTATGTATTGCCATTTTGTGGATTAGCTAAGGATGATAAAGGCAAACTTTGTATTGCATACCAGAACCATAAATGCCATATAAAATGGTCAGCCAAGGTGACCAACATTGGTAAGATAAGCCAAAGCTCTGTTTTTGGCAGCAGTTTCCATTCCTTTAAATTTGATTTGTAAAACTTGATTTTGCTGCTGAAGAGCCAAATAGGAATGTTACAGAATTTTTTTTTAACCTAAACTATTTTAGATGGTATTCTTTCTAAAGTATATTACACTCATCCCTTACTTTTTCTCCTTCTAATTGGAAGCTATTTAACAAAAGTTAACCTTCTCCTGATGATGATTTCTGTCTATACTTTCAGCAGTGAATCTCCCAGGGCCAGTTTACATGTGTAGCGCCATTTGTGCCAACACTAAAGGGCCACTGTGTCCTTGTGTCCCTGAATGTCATTCTTCTCTACTTTGTTTGGTGGGTCTGCCTGGTTTTTATCTGCTTCTGTGACTTTGGGGCCTGCCCATGAGAGCCTTCCACTTGCCAGCCCCAAAACCCCTACTTTAATGTCTAATCTATGGGCTTTACTGACATACATACACATATACTCCCCTTTCTTTGGCCCTCACATTAGAATACTCACTAAACTGTAGGAATTTAAGACCAGCTATTATCTATCAGCTATACCCATGTTACCCTAGACATCTTGGACAAACAGCTCACAGAAAAGGTCCACAAAAATTATTAGGTTTTCTTCCCTAAATAAAAATATTGTCTTCTGTTTTTATGTTAATTTTGTTTTTTAAACAAGATAATATCTGCACATGTTTAAAAAGTCTAATAGTGCTAATATATATATATATATATATATATATACACACACACATATATATATATTTTTTTTTGCGGTACGCGGACCTCTCACTGTTGTGGCCTCTCCCGTTGCGGAGCACAGGCTCTGGACACATGGCTCACGGGCCTAGCCGCTCTGCGGCATGTGGGATCTTCCCGGACCGGGGCACGAACCTGTGTCCCCTGCATCAGCAGGCGGACTCTCAACCACTGCACCACCAGGGAAGCCCGCTAAAATAGATTTTTTTAAAAAAAGGCAGGCACCCCTTTCCAACCCACCTCATCTCATTCCTCAATCACTGTTTTAGTGATTTCTTTGGGCATTCCTCCCAATTTCAAAATAATATACTCAAACTGGTATGTCTTAAACCATTAATTTTAGCTATTATCTATCGACTTTCTATTATGATAGGTGAAGTCATAACTCTTATAGTACTTATACCACATATTCCTTCCCTCATTTCCCCAGTATGGTTACATCTGTCTTTTAGTTAAATGAATCAGCAGTCGGTTTTTATATTCTTAGCACTTTGTGTTCACCACTAAGCGAGGCAGTGTATTCCCCAAGAACATGACACTTACCAAGCTGCCCTTGCAGGTGCCTGTGACTTGCCTCCCCCTTCTCAGATTCTCTTAAAGCTTGGAAGTTGGGTGCAGCTGTTCATCTTCCTCCTCAGAAGACCCTGGCTCTAATCGTTCATTTCTCCTTTTAGAATTTGGTGATAATAATACTTGGTTGTCAACTCTGGGTACTAGGAAAACTTTTATTCCCCAATCCCTTTAAACTTTATTAAAACATTTTGTCGGAATAGACACAATCTCTTAGATGGTTGGAAGCATGTTCATATCTCTGGCTAGACTGTGAAGAGTCTTGAGAGCAGGGATTGTGAATGTGGCTTCACAAAAAGGAGGGAGGTTGAGAAGGAAAGGTTAGAATTTGGACAGGCAAAAAGAAGGAGAATATGCTTTATACTCTTGGTCTCCTGACCTATATATCTGAAGCCCTGGAGCTTCTGGAATGGAATGTAGTTAGGTAGTCAAAGGTGGGAGGAGGGTTCTCAGGGCTAACCTTTAACTGCCCCTCTTCTATAGCTTAATCATGGGGGGAGTGTTGGGAGCATGACAGGCTGAGCATATGATTTTTGAGGCTCCTGAATTGATCGTAGATTCCCAGTTTCCTGATGGTCTTCTTTCATGTCTGCTCTGTCTAGCCCCAAATATGGACATTTTCCTTTCATACAACTACTTAGGACTTTATATATGAGCTCAATTTTCAATCACATGTTCCTTCCTCGTACTGAAGATACTGAGTGGAATACAATGATGTTACAGAAGAATGACTTTACTGTTGTCTCTCTACTAAGTTTTAATTCCTAGTGACTGAAATTACTTTTATTTATTAAGTAAATTTAGGTGCCAGGAAATTATTATTTGCACAATTTCAGCAGACTATGGTGGCATTTATGGTTGTATAAGGCTTACAATGTGTTGTTGGTTGCAAAATGCGCTATCAACCTGTTTGAGAGCAACCCTGGCAATTTCTTTGTTCATGAAGGTCAATTTTCACTAATGAAAGAATCACAAACACAATTAACTGGGGAATTTAATTTTATTTCATATAAGAGAGGTTTTTTTACCCCTTAAATTAAGTAGGTCTAAGCTTCTTTGGAAGTTGTACTTGTCAGTTCTAGTTTTGGTTTCTTAGGAAATAAGTTAAAAACAGCTTTTTAAACCTTACTACATTTCTTTCTCCCCTTTTGAGAGGCTTGGTTTTCTTTAAAAAGGTACTGACTTCTTTGCTTGTACTAACAGGATTATCGATTTTAAACATTCATATTCCCGCCAACCATAGTCATTAAATATATATATAAATGCTCACAAAGGGAGAGCAGAAAAGTCAGGTGCTTTATGTAAAGCTTTTGAAGTTGCTCAGAGTGATCACGTGTTATTATTTGTGAACACATTTGTAACAACTGAAGTGACGGCCTGGGTTGAATTTCCTTCATGTCCCTGGATCATCGACCACACAACAGTGTGTATAACCCATGACAGTGAGTGAGTGTGGAGACAAAGCTAGCTTCCCCACCCGGAGAAGGAGCAGTGTGAGAATGCGGGGAGGGGAGGGGGGGGGGAATTGAACCGCAGTGATCTCTCAGCTCCTATGTCTCTAGTTTGTAGCTCATGGACCTGGCATGTTGCAAGGTTTATGTGTTACTTTGATTTCCACTCACTTACTCATATCTGTTTTTTTTTTTTTTTTTTTTTTTTGCGGTACGTGGGCCTCTCACTGTTGTGGCCTCTCCCGTTGCAGAGCACAGGCTCCGGACGCGCAGGCTCAGCGGCCATGGCTCACGGGCCCAGCCGCTCCGCGGCATGTGGGATCTTCCCGGACCGGGGCACGAACCTGTGTCCCCTGCATCGGCAGGCGGACTCTCAACCACTGCGCCACCAGGGAAGCCCCTACTCATATCTTTTTTCAGATGCTTCAGAGATGAAAAGTGGGAGGAGAGATGGGAATTTTGCAGATAATTTGCTACCTCTTCTGGAGGTGTGAACTGAGGGAAATGGTAGAATCTCTGAGCCTGTCTGCCCTTTTGACACGGTCTTTTACATTGACCAAGTGGTTATGAACGACTCTTCAACTGCTGTCCCCACATTCCAGGGAGATTCTTATTGTCACTGACAATCTTTAGAAACAAGGGGAGCACATGAACTCTTGTATCACTCTTCCCTTGTTGTCCATACACCTGTCCCACTGGCCATCTTTTCACTTCCCTAATACTTAAAGCTTGAGGAGTCTCCGTCTTCACGTGGCTGTCTTCTTGTCATTCCGTTCCCCACTCAAATATCACTTCCTCAGAGAGGACCTTGTTGGACTCCATCTCAGTAGACCTGGTGTCAGTCCCTATCACATCATCCTTATTTTCCATAGCACTCACTGCCGTTGGGTATTTCTGTGTGTGTTTGTTCTCTGTCTCTCTCCAGAAACTAAGCTCATATGAGAACTGAGCCTATATCCTGACTTGCTCAGTGGTATATCCCATCAAGAGGAGAGGTTCAGCAAACTTCTTTTCTATAAAGGAGCAGATAGCAAATAGTTTAGGCTTCATGGGCCTAATAGTCTCATTCACAATTATTCAATTCTATCATCATAGTATAAACGCAGCCATAGATGATGCGTAAACTAATGAATGAAGCTGTGTTCCAATAAAGCTTTATTCATGGGGGCTTCCCTGGTGGGGCAGTGGTTGGGAGTCCGCCTGCCGATGAGGGGGACGCGGGTTTGTGCCCCGGTCTGGGAGGATCCCACATGCTGCGGAGCGGCTGGGCCCGTGGGCCACGGCCGCAGGGCCTGCGCGTCCGGAGCCTGTACTCCACAGCGGGAGAGGCCACAGCAGTGAGAGGCCTGCGTACTGCAAAAAAAAACAAAAAACAAAACTTTATTCATGGATGCTGAAATCTGAATTTCACATAACTTTTCCATGTCATGAACATTATTCCTTTTTCCTGACAGTTTTAATACATCAAAAACTGTGCTTAGCTGTGGGCTGTACAAAAACAGATGGCTGGCCAGATTTGGGCTGTAGCTCGTGGACTCCTGATGAGGAACACTGATTAGCCAGCAGTTACTACCAGCTGGTAATGAATTAACTAATAGAGTGAAAGAGAGGAATTATTATATGAAGAAATCAATATATTTACTCCTAAAAATAGAATGTGACAATATTCTTGAATCAGTAGATTGTTCCGAAAGGATAAGAATAATATCCTCTTTTGATGTCCCCTGTATTTGGCCTGGCTAGCGGAGTGCATGTTGCAAAATGAGCCTAAGCCAGTTTAGACATGCGTGACTCGTAGGTTCTTTTTGGTGAATAATAATAGCTATCAAGGAAGTGGTGTGTTTAGCTACTCTGTCACAGACTTGCTATCAGGTAATAATAAAAGCAGGTTTCAAGCAAAATTCAGGGACACAAAAGGCAATTATTAACCAAACATTTATTAGCAAGTGGCCCAAAGCAGTTCATTCAAACTTTCTGAAAACTCAGAGGAATCCTGCTGCTCTGTGGGATTCTTTTAAGTGCTTACACTGTATCTTGTATGCAAAACTCACTGAAGAAAGGCATGCCATCATGCAGTCAGAACTCCTCTGAAACCAGTAGCTAACTATGGGACCGATTAAAGAATCAAACCCCTAATGTTGTCTCTAATAGTACATGTTATGATTTGCTGGATTCTTATGTTTGTACAAGGATTGAGGGGTGTTTCTAAGTCATTCAAGCCAATCCACATATGTTGAATACTTTTAATTTCACCAGTGATAATATATATTTTGAACATAGGTTGACTAATAACTCACTAATTCACCAATAAAATCCCATTAATAAAATACCCTAATAGTTAGCAGAGTGTCATTTATTGATCTGAATGGTAGAAAGATTTGTAGAAGCTGCCCCTGGAATGTTGCCTGTTTTATGTAATGCCAGCTGTTCACTCTGCATTGTGATTCTTTATAGCAAGTTACCTGACCAACCCCAGCATTAAAAGTTAAACTAACCGGCTTGTACTTAACATCACACTAATAACACTGAAGTTATTAACAGACAATGTGTAACAGTAGCCTCTGACTTAAGCCCTTAATCCATGCTGTGGAATGTGTAGCCAAGGGCACCAACCTTCTCTCATATGTATCTGCAACACAGTGGGAATTATAAGAATTACAAGGGAAGAGAAAGTTTTGTTCTAAATCTTCTAGGAGTGTACAGATTACCAAAGAGCCAACACCTCTTACTTCCTTTTCTTTTTTTTTTTTTTACTGTAAATTTACTGATTATCAAATTAATATATTGTGATAGATTGCCAGTTGTCTCCTAATATATTTTAGAACATTTGGAACAACATAAAAGTATTAAAAAACCCAAAAAACAAAGCAGGAAAATAACTCAACCATCAGCCGTTAGTAACTGCTATCTTAGTGGACATTCCCTCCTGCCCCGCCCTCCCCACCCCAGCACACACACCCGCTTGGGGATGATGCACTCAGTCACTGAGTGCTGGCAGTGTAGCTGCTAATGGCTCTGCCTGATCTCGGATGACCTTGGCCTGCAGCGGCTTGAAGCAGGATTTCGGTTCCTCGGCCAGAGATTGAAGTGAGGCTGTGGCAGTGAGAGCACTGAATCCTAGCCACTAGACCACCAGGGACCAGTGGCCAGTGACAAGGCCCTGGCCCATCAGCTTTGTAGAAATAAATTTCCACAAGGAGAAAGTAGTGAAACCAGTAAAGTGTTTATTAGGAGGAAAAAGAGTACGTGTAAATAAACTCACACGGGCTGGCTCAGAGAGAGAGTCATGCCCTCATCGTAGTTTGAATCACTTATATGGGGCATTTCTTCTGAGTTTCCTTTGGGCAGTCATCTTGCTTTGCCTGGTTCTGAGTCCGTATTTGGTTTATCTCAGGGTCCTCCCATGTGTGTGCATGCATCTCTTAGCCAAGATGGATTCCAGTGAAGAGGCCTATGGGTAGGTTGACATGACTCCCTTTTTACCTCCAAGGAGCCTCTCTGCACGTGTATAGTTGGGAAGGTCTTGACCTCGAGAATGAGAAATATGTGGTCTCTTATCTGGGAAGGACTCATCTCCTCTTTATCTTGGAGTATCTGTCCAGAGGGGACAAACTCCAGATGCTCAGCCTAGGGCCCATCTGTCTCCTGCCTCATACCCAGGCATTGCCCTTGGCCTCATGGGGCAGCCTGCATTCAATAACTGGTTGTTCAGGGACTACCAAAGCCCTTCTTACTTCAATTCGGACAACTCTGAAGGGCCATCCCAGTTTCAGAGCTCCTTGTAGGAATGGCCAAGGCCTCTGTTATAACCGCATTAAAGTTTAACCTCTTCCTCTGCCCAACCTGCTTCTCTTCCACTCACAGCCACCGTTTCCAGGAGCACTCCACAACAGACTTCCCACATGCAAATCTTAGTCTATTTTTTTTTAATGAATTCTTTAGTATTGTACACAATTCATATTTTCACGTTCATTTATACATTAACATGTTCAAAAGCTAATTTTTTTAAAACCTTTGTTGGAGCATCGTTGCTTTACATTGTTGTGTTAGTTTCTGCTGTATAACAAAGTGAATCAGCTATACATATACATGTATCCCCATAGCCCCTCCTGCTTGCGTCTCCCTCTCACCCTCCCTATCCCACCCCTCTAGGTGGTCACAAAGCACCGAGCTGATCTCCCTGTGCTATGTGGCTGCTTCCCGCTAGCTATCTATTTTACATTTGGTAGTGTATATATGTCCATGCCACTCTCTCACTTCTTCCTAGCTTACCCTTCCCCCTCCCTGTGTCCTCAAGTCCATCTCTATGTCTGCGTCTCTATTCCTCTTCTGCCCCATGTTCTTCAGAAGCTTTTTTTTAGATTCTATATATATGTGTTAGCATACGGTATTTGTTATTCTCTTTCTGACTTCACTCTGAATGACAGACTCTAGGTCCATCTACCTCACTACAAATAACTCAATTTCGTTTCTTTTTATGGCTGAGTAATATTCCATTGTATATATGTGCCACATCTTCTTTATCCGTTCATCTGTTGATAGACACTTAGGTTGCTTCCATGTCCTGACTATTGTAAATAGTGCTGCAGTGAACATTGTGGTACATGACTCTTTTTGAATTATGGTTTTCTCAGGGTATATGCCCAGTAGTGGGATTGCTGGGTCATATGGTAGTTCTATTTTTAGTATTTTAAGGAAACTCCATACTGTTCTCCATAGTGGCTGTATCACTTTACATTCCCACCAACGGTGCAAGAAGGTTCCCTTTTCTCCACACCCTCTCCAGCATTTATTGTTTGTACATTTTTGATGATGGCCATCCTTACTGGTGTGAGGTGATACATCGTTGTAGTTTTGATTTGCATTTCTCTAATAATTAGTGATGTTGAGCATCCTTTCATGTGTTTGTTGGCAATCTGTATCTCTTCTTTAAAGAAATGTCTATTTAGGTCTTCTGCCCATTTTTGGATTGGGTTGTTTGTTTTTTGGATATTGAGCTGCATGAGCTGCTTGTAAATTTTGGAGATTAATCCTTTGTCAGTTGCTTCATTTGCAAATATTTTCTCACATTCTAAGGGTTATCTTTTCATCTTGTTTACAGTTTCCTTTGCTGTGCAAAAGCTTTTAAGCTTCATTAGGTCCCATTTGTTTATTTTTGTTTTGATTTCCATATCTCTAGAAGGTGGGTCAAAACGGATCTTGCTGTGATTTATGTCATAGAGTGTTGTGCCTATGTTTTCCTCTAAGACTTTTATAGTGTTTGGCTTACATTTAGATCTTTAATCCACTTTGAGTTTATTTTTGTGTATGGTGTTAGGGACTGTTCTAATTTCATTCTTTTACATGTAGCTGTCCAGTTTTCCCAGCCCCACTTATTGAAGAGGCTGTCTTTCCTCCATTGTATATTCTTGCCTCCTTTATCAAAGATAAGGTGACCATATATGTGTGGCTTTATCTTGGGCATTCTATCCTGTTCCATTGATCTGTATTTCTGTTTTTATGCCAGTACCATACTGTCTTGATTACTGTAGCTTTGTAGTATAGTCTTAAGTCCAGGAGCCTGATTCCTCCAGCTCTGTTTTTCTTTCCCAAGATCGCTTTGGCTATTCGGGGTCTTTTGTGTTTCCATACAAATTGTGAAATTTTTTGTTCTACTTCTCTGAGAAATGCCATTGGTAGTTTGATAGGGATTGCATTGAATCTGAAGATTGCCTTGGGTAGTATAGTCATTTTCACAATGTTGATTCTTCCAATCCAAGAACATGGTATATCTCTCCATCTGGTTATATCATCTTTAATTTCTTTCATCAGTGTCTTATAATTTTCTGCGTACAGGTCTTTTGTCTCCTTAGGTAGGTTTATTCCGAGATACTTTATTATATTTGTGGCAGTGGTAAATGGGAGTGTTTCCTTAATTTCTCTTTCAGATTTTTCATCATTAGTGTATAGGGATGCAAGAGATTTCTGTGCATTAATTTTGTATCCTGCTACTTCACCAAATTCATTGATTAGCTCTCGTAGTTTTATGGTAGCATCTTTAGGATTCTCTACATATAGTATCATGTCATCTGCAAACAGTGACAGTTTTACTTCTTTTCTGATTTGGATTCCTTTTATTTCTTTTTCTTCTCTGATTGCTATGGCTAAAACTCCCAAAACTGTGTTGAATAATAGTGGTGAGAGTGGGCAACCTTGTCTTGTTCATGATCTTAGTGGAAATGGTTTCAGTTTTTCACCATTGAGAATGATGTCGCCTGTGGGTTTGTCATATGTGGCCTTTATCATGTTTAGGTAATTTCCCTTTATCCCTACTTTCTGGAGAGTTTTTATCATAAATGCGTGTTGGCTTTTGTCGAAAGCTTTTTCTGCATCTATTGACATGATCATATGGTTTTTATCCTTTAATTTGTTAATATGGTTTATCATATTGATTTGCGTATATTGAAGAATCCTTGCATTCCTGGGATCAACCCCACTTGATCATGGTGTATGATCCTTTTAATGTGCTGCTGGATTCTGCTTGCTAGTATTTTGTTGATGATTTTCACATCTATGTTCATCAGTGATATTGACCTGTAGTTTTCTTTCTTTGTGACATCTTTGTCTGGTTTTGGTATCAGGATGATGGTGACCTTGTAGAATAAGTTTGGGAGTGTTCCTCCCTCTATTATATTTTTGAAGAGTTTGAGAAGGATAGGTGTTAGCTCTTCTCTAAATGTTTGATAGAATTGGCCTGTGAAGCCATCTGGTCCTGGGCTTTTGTTTGTTGGAAGATTTTTAATCACAGTTTCAATTTCAGTGCTTGTGATTTGTCTCTTCATATTTTCTATTTCTTCCCGGTTCAGTCTCAGAAGGTTGTGCTTTTCTAAGAATTTGTCCATTTCTTCCAGGTTGTCCATTTTATTGGCATAGAGTTGCTTGTAGTAATCTCTCATGATCCTTTGTATTTCTGCAGTGTCAGTTGTTACTTCTCCTTTTTCATTTCTAATTCTATTGATTTTAGTCTTCTCCCTTTTTTTCTTGATGAGTCTGCCTAATGGTTTATCAATTTTGTTTATCTTCTCAAAGAACCAGCTTTTAGTTTTATTGATCTTTGCTTTCGTTTCCTTCATTTCTTTTTCATTTATTTCTGATCTGATCTTTATGATTTCTTTCCTTCTGCTAACTTTGGGTTTTATTTGTTCTTCTTTCTCTAATTGCTTTAAGTGTAAGATTAGGTTATTTATTTGAGATGTTTCTTGTTTCTTGAGTTAGGATTGTATTGCTATAAACTTCCCTGTTAGAACTGCTTTTGCTGCATCCCATAGGTTTTGGGCTGTCGTGTTTTCATTGTCATTTGTTTCTAGGTATTTTTTTATTTTCTCTTTGATTTCTTCAGTGATCTCTTGGTTATTTAGTAGCATATTGTTTAGCCCCCATGTGTTTGTACTTTTTTCAGTTTTTTTCCTGTAATTGATATCTATTCTCATAGCGTTGTGGTTGGAAAAGATACTTGATATGATTTCAATTTTCCTAAAATTACCAAGGCTTGATGTGTGACCCAAGATATGATCTATTGTGGAGAGTGTTCCATGAACACTTGAGAAGAAAGTGTATTCTGTTGTTTTTGGATGGAATGTCCTATAAATATCAATGAAGTCCATCTTGTTTAATGTGTCATTTAAAGCTTGTGTTTCCGTACTTATTTTCATTTTGGTTGATCTGTCCATTGGTGAAAGTGGGGTGTTAAATTCCCCTACTTTTATCGTGTTACTGTTGATTTCCCCTTTTATGGCTGTTAGCATTTGCTTTTTGAATTGAGGTGCTCCTATGTGGAGTTTATTTATATTTATAATTGTTATATCTTCTTGGGTTGATCCCTTGATCATTATGTAGTGTCCTCACTTGTGTTTTGTAAGATTCTTTATTTTAAAGTCTATTTTATCTGTTATGAGTATTGCTTCTCCAGCTTTCTTTTGATTTCCATTTGCATGGCATATCTTTTCCCATCCCCTCACTTTCAGTCTGTATGTGTCCCTAGGTCTGAAGTGGGTCTCTTGTAGACAGCATATGTATGCGTCTTGTTTTTGTATCCGTTCAGCCAGTCTATGTCTTTTGGTTGGAGCATTTAATCCATTTACATTTAAGGTAATTATCGATATGTATGTTCCTATTACCATTTTCTTAATTGTTTTGGGTTTGTTATTGTAGGTCTTTTCCTTCTCTTGTGTTTTTTGCCTAGTGAAGTTCTTTTAGCATTTGTTGTAAAGCTGGTTTGGTGATGCTGAATTCTTTTAGCTTTTGCTTCTCTGTAAAGGTTTTAATTTCTCCATCGCATCTGAATGAGATCCTTGCTGGGTAGAGTAATCTTGGTTGAAGATTTTTCCCTTTCATCACTTTAAATATGTCCTGCCACTCCCTTCTGGCTTGCAGAGTTTCTGTTGAAAGATCAGCTGTTAACCTTATGGGGATTCCCTTGTGTGTTATTTGTTGCTTTTCCCTTGCTGCTTTTAATATGTTTTCTTTGTATTTAATTTTTGATAGTTTGATTAATGTTTGTCTTGGCATGTTTCTCCTTGGATTTATCCTGTGTTGGACTCTCTGTGCTTCCTGGACTTGATTGACTATTTCCTTTCCCATATTAGGGAAGTTTTCAACTATAATCTCTTCAAATATTTTCTCAGACCCTTTCTTTTTCTCTTCTTCTTCTGGGACCCCTGTAATTCGAATGTTGGTGTGTTTAATGTTGTCCCAGAGGTTTCTGAGACTGTCCTCAGTCCTTTTCATTCTTTTTTTCTTTATTCTGCTCTGCTGTAGTTATTTCCACTGTTTTATCCTGCAGGTCACTTATCTGTTTTTCTGCCTCAGTTTTTCTGCTATTGATTCTTCTGGAGAATTTTTAATTTCATTTATTGTATTGTTCATCATTGTTTGTTTGCTGCTTAGTTCTTCTAGGTCCTTGTTAAACGTTTCTGGTATTTTCTCCATTCTATTTCCAAGATTTTGGATCAGCTTTACTATCATTACTCTGAATTCTTTTTCAGGTAGACTGCCTATTTCCTCTTTATTTGTTTGTTCCGGTGGGTTTTTACCTTGCTCCTGCATCTTCTGTGTATTTCTCTGTCTTCTCATTTTGCTTAACTTACTGTGTCTGGGGTCTCTTTTTCGCAGGCTGCAAGTTCGTAGTTCCCATAGGTTTTGGTGTCTGCCCCCAGTAGGTAAGGTTGGTTCAGTGGGTTGTGTAGGCTTCCTGGGGGAAGGGACTGGTGCCTGTGTTCTGGTGGATAAGGCTGGATCATGCCTTTCTAGTGGGTAGGACCTAGTCTGGTGGTGTGTTTTGGGATCTCTGTGAACTTACTTTGATTTTTAGGGAGCCTTTCTGCTTATGGGTGGGGTTGTGTTCATGTCTTGCTAGTTGTTTGGCATGGGGTGTCCAGCACTGTAGCTTGCTGGCCGTTGAGTGGAGCTGGTTCTTAGCGTTGAGACGGAGATCTCTGGGAGATCTGTCACCGATTGATATTACTTGAGGCCAGGAGGTCTCTGGTGGTCCAGTGTCCTGAACTTGGCTCGCCCACCTCCGAGGCTCAGGCCTGACACCTGGCTGGAGCACCAAGACCCTGTCAGCCACACAGCTCAGAAGAAATGGGAGAAAAAGAAAGAAAGAGAAAAAATTATAAAATAAAATAAAGTTATTAAAATAAAAAATATTATTAAAATAAAAAATTTTAAAAGTAATTAAAAAAAAGAGAGAGCATCCAAACCAATAAACAAATCCACCAATGATAACAAGCACTAAAAACTAAACAAAAAACCCCATATAAATCAGAAACTAGTCAGTTTCATACAGCAAACCCCAAGTCTACAGTTGCTCCCAAAGTCCACTGCCCCAATTTTGGGGTGATTCATTGTCTGTTCAGGTATTCAACAGATGCAGGGTACCGCAAGTTGATTGTGGGGATTCAATCCGCTGCTCCTGAGGCTGCTGGGAGAGATTTCCCTTTGTCTTCTTTGTTCTTACAGCTCCTGGGGTTCATCTTTGGATTTTGCCCTGCCTCTGCATGTAGGTTGACCTCTGGCATCTGTTCTCCATCCAGACAGTAGGGGGTTAAAGGAGCGGCTGATTAGGGCGCTCTGGCTCATTCAGGCTGGGGGGAGGGAGGGGTATGGAATGCTGGGTGAGCCTGCAGTGGCCAAGGACAGCGTGACATTGCAACAGCCTGAGGTGTGCTGTGTGCTTTCCCAGGGAACTTGTCCCTGGATCACGGGACCCTGGCAGTGGTGGGCTGTACCGTCTCCTGGGAGAGGAGGTGTGGATAGTGACCTGTGCTTGCACATAGGTTTCCTGGAGGCTGCAGCAGCAATGTTAGCATTTCATGCCCATCTCTGGTGTCTGTGCTGATAGCCGTGGTTCACACCCATCTCTGAAGCTCGCTTGGGCAGTGCTCTGAATCCCGTCTCCTCACACACCCTGAAACAATGGTCTCTTGCCTCTTAGGCAGTTCCAGACTTTTTCCCGGACTCCCTCCCAGCTAGCTGTGGTGCACTAGCCCCCTCCAGGCTGTGTTCATGCACCCAACCCCAGTCCTCTCCCTGGGATCTGACCTCTGAAGCCCAAGCCTCAGCTCCCAGCCCCCACCCGCCCTGGCGAGTGAGCAGACAAGCCTCTCAGCCTGGTGAGTGCTGGTCAGCACCGATCGTCTGTGTGGAAATCTCTCCACTTTTTCCTCTGCCTCCCTCTTGCTGTTCTCTCCTCTGTGGCTCCGAAGCTTCTCCCCCACTCCCCCCGTCTCTGTCAGTGAAGCAGCTTCCTAGTGCTTGGAAACTTTTCCTCCTTCACAGCTCCCTCCCAGAGGTACAGGTCCCATCCCTATTTTTTGTCTCTGTTTTTTCTTGTTTCTTTTGCCCTACCCAAGTACATGGGGAGTTTCTTGCTTTTTGAGAAGTCTGAGGTCTTCTGCCACCATTCAGTAAGTGTTCTGTAGGAGTTGTTCCACATGTAGATGTATTTTTGATGTGTTTGTGGGGAGGAAGGTGATCTCCAGGTCTTACTCCTCTGCCATCTTGAAGTTCCTCTCAATCTTAGTCTGTTTGCTGTGGAACCTGACCTATGTATATTATTACACTTTTGGAATTATATTGTAATACTATATTGCAATCGGATTTTTCAGTAAATATTGTGCTGGGTATTCTCCAATTGCTCCTTTAGATCCACACTCCACCCTCCTCCATCCAGCTCTGTTCTGGGAAGCTGACCTCTGTGGACTCCATCAGTGGGCTCCCTCACTCTTTGCCTGCCAGTCGCAGGTTGGGGGATAGAAAGACTTGGGTATTTATTCTCCAGATCCCTCCTTGCCAGGCTCTGTGTTGGAAGGGGCATCATTTCTCTACCTAAGGCCATAGGTCCTGTCATGAAGCCCTCTTCGACAGCTACAGGTGTTACTGTGTTGTGTTCAGGTAATTGCTCCCTCCCTGCCCTTCCAGGCTGTTGATGGTAATGACTCCCCAGTGATGGTAGCATCCTAGGGTGTTTGTCATTTGTTTCCTTTATCCTTGCCCAATCCTTGGTAAATAGCCACTCTTCTCCATCACCCCATTTGAGTGTGCCATCTACTTCCTGGCAGGACCATGACTGATTGCAAAGATGAACTGAAAACATTTCCCCCTTCTTTAAGTGTTCTCCTGAAACATGATTTTTATTGGCCACATAAAATTCCATCGTGTAGACTTACTAGTGTTTTGTTTTTAAACAATTCCCTATTGTTGGAATATACATACAATTTTATACTGATTTTTAAATTACATATCAAAGCATTTATAATGCCATTAAAAACTCCCAATAAACACCTTATAAAATGACTGCTGTATTATGGGTAGAGCATGTTCCTTGAGTTGTTTATTCAGTAGTGATGGAGATTTTTTTCTGATTCATCCAATTTATTTTATACAGTGTCTATATTGACAAAGGAAATGTATTTTCAAGATGGTTGGCTGGCTGTGCTCTGTAGCTACCAGAGACTAAAGTAAGGCTGTGGCCCAAACCCACAACTTCAAGGTCCTTAGTTCTGGGCTCTTAAAACAGTTGAATTGCTGTAAACAACACTTTTACTTGCATCTGCGATATTTTCTTTTTTCTGGTCGAGGCTTTGCTTGGATGTTGGACAATAGACTAGGTGACACTTTTAAATTCCTTGCATGTGCATAGTTCTAGAATAATATAAAGTATTTAGTGGAAAGAATTTGAAAGGGAATGTAGGGTTTTTTAAGTTTTAATTTTATTTATTTTTTATATAGCAGGATCTTATTGGTTATCTATTTTATACATATTAGTGTATATATGTCAATCCCAATTTCCCAATTCATCCCACCACCACCACCCCCCACCACCACTTTCCCCCCTTGGTGTCCTGTCCATACGTTTGTTCTCTACATCTGTGTCTATATTTCTGCATTCCAAACTGGTTCATCTGTACCATTTTTCTAGATTCCATATATATGCATTAATATACGATATTTGTTTTTCTCTTTCTGACTTACTTCACTCTGTATGACAGTCTCTAGATCCGTCCGTGTCTCTACAAGTGACCCAATTTCATTCCTTTTTATGGCTGAGTAATATTCCATTGTATACATGTACCACATCTTCTTTATCCATTCATCTGATGATGGGCATTTAGGTTGCTTCCATGACCTTGCTATTGTAAATAGTGCTGCAATGAACATTGGGGTGTGTGCATAATTTTGAATTATTGTTTTCTACAGATATATGCCTAGGAGTGGGATTGCTGGATCATATGATAATTCTATTTTTAGTTTTTTAAGGAACCTCCATACTGTTCTCCACAGTGGCTGTATCAATGTACATTCCCACCAAGAGTGCAAGAGGGTTCCCTTTTCTCCAAAACCTCTCCAGCACGTGTTGTTTATAGATTTTCTGATGATGCCCATTCTAACCGGTGTGAGGTGATACCTCATTGTAGTTTTGATTTGCATTTCTCTAATAATTACTGATGTTGAGCAGCTTTTCATGAGCTTCTTGGTCATCTGTGTGTCTTGTTTGGAGAAATGTCTGTTTAGGGCTTGTGCCCAGTTTTTGATTGGGTTGTTTGTTTTTTTAATATTGAGCTACATGAGCTGTTTGTATATTTTGGAGATTAATCCTTTGCCAATGATTCCTTTGCAAATATTTTCTCCCATTCTAAGGGTTGTCTTTCCATCTTGTTTGTAGTTTCCTTTGCTGTGAAAGCTTTTAAGTTTCAGTAGGGCCCATTTGTTTATTTTTATTTCCATTACACTAGGAGGTGGGTCAAAAAAGATCTTGCTGTGATTTATGTCAAAGAGTGTTCTTCCTATGTTTTCCTCTAAGAGTTTTATAGTGTCCGATCTTACATTTAGGTCGTTAATCCATTTTGAGTTTATTTTTGTGTAGGGTATTAGGGAGTGTTCTAACTTCATTCTTTTACATGTAGCTGTCCAGTTTTCCCAGCACCACTTATTGACGAGACTGTCTTTTCCACATTGCATATCCTTGCCTCCTTTGTCAGATTAGTTGACCATAGGTGCATGGGTTTTTCTCTGGGCTTTCTATCCTGTTCCATTGATCTATATGTCTGTTTTTGTGCCAGTACCCTATTGTCTTGGTTACTGTAGCTTTGTAGCATAGTCTGAAGTCAGGGAGTCTGATTCCTGCAGCTCCGTTTTTTCCCCTTAAAACTGCTTTGGCTATTCGGGTTTTTTTGGTGTCTCCACACAAATTTTGAGATTTAGTTCTAGGTCTGTAAAAAATCCCACTGGTAATTTGATAGGGATTGCATTGAATCTGTAGATATTGCCTTGGGAAGTATAGTCATTTTCACAGTATTGATTCTTCCAAACCAAGAACATGGTATATCTCTCCATCTCTTTGTGTCACCTTTGATTTCTTTCATCAGTGTCCTATAGTTTTCTGAGAGCAGGTCTTTTACCTCCTTAGGTAGGTTTATTCCTAGGTATTTTATTCTTTTTGTTGCAATGGTAAATGGGAGTGTTTCCTTAATTTCTCTTCCTGATCTTTCATTGTTAGTTATAGGAATGAAAGAGATTTTTGTGCATTAATTTTGTACCCTGCAACTTTACCAAATTCATTGATTAGCTCTAGTAGTTTTCCAGTGACATCTTTAGGATTCTCTATGTATAGTATCAGGTCATCTGCAAACAGTGACAGTTTTAGTTCTTCTCTTCCAATTTGTATTCCTTTTATTTCTTTTTCTTCTCTGATTCCTGTGGCTAAAACTTCCAAAACTATGTTGAAAAACAGTGGTGAGAGTGGACATCCTTATCTTGTTCCTGATCTTAGAGGAAATGCTTTCAGTTTTTCACCATTGAGAATGATGTTTGCTGTTGGTTTGTCATATATGACCTTTATTATGTTGAGGTAGGTTCCCTCTCTGCCCACTTTCTAGAGAGTTTTTATCATAAATGGGTGTTGAATTTTGTCAAAAGCTTTTTCTGCATGTATTGAGATGATCATATGGTTTTTATTCTTCAGTTTGTTAATATGGTGAATCACATTGATAGATTTGTGTATACTGAAGAATCCTTGCATCCCTGGGATAAATCTCACTTGATCATGGTGAATGATCCTTTTAATGTGTTGTTGGATTCTTTTGGCTAGTATTTCTTGAGGAGTTTTGCGTTTATATTCATCAGTGATATTGCTCTGTAATTTTCTTTTTTTGTAGTATCTCTGTCTGGTTTTGGTATCAGGGTGATGGTGGCCTGGTAGAATGAGTTTGGGAGTTTTCCTCCTCTGCAATTTTTGGAAGAGTTTGAGAAGGATAGGTGTTAGCTGTTTTCTAAATGTTTGATAGAGTTCACCTTTGAAGCCATCTGGTCCAGGACTTTTATTTGTTGGAATATTTTTAATCACAGTTTCAACTGCATTACTTGTGATTAGTCTGTTCATATTTTCTATTTCTTCCTGGTTCAGTCTTGGAAGGTTATACCTTTCTAAGAATTTATCCATTTCTTCCAGGCTGTCTATTTTTTTTGGCACAGAGTTGCTTGTAGTAATCTCTTATAATGCTTTGTATTTCTGTGGTGCATTCTGTAACATCTCATTTTTCATTTCTAATTTTATGGATTTGAGTCCTCTCCCTCTTTTTCTTGATGAGTCTGGCTAAAGGTTTATCAATTTTGTTTATCTTCTCAAAGAACCAGCTTTTAGTTTTATTTATCTCTTCAATTGTTTTCTTTGTTTCTATTTCATTTATTTCTGCTCTGATATTTATGATTTCCTTCCTTCCACTAACTTTAGGTTTTGTTTGTTCTTCGTACTCTAGTTGCTTTAGGTGTAAAGTTACATTGTTTATTTGAGATTTTTCTTGTTTCTTGAGGTAGGATTATATTGCTATAAACTTTCCTCTTAGAACTGCTTTTGCTGCATCCCATAGATTTTGGACCATCGTGTTTTCATTGTCATTTGTCTCTAGGTATATTTTGATTTCCTCTTTGATTCAGTGATCTCTTGGTTATTAGTAACATTTTGTTTAGCCTCCATGTGTTTGTGTTTTTTACATTGTTTTCCCTGTAATTGATTTCTAATCTCATAGTGTAGTGGTCAGAAAAGATGCTTGATATGATTTCAGTTTTCTTAAATTTACTGAGGCTTGATTTGTGACCCAAGATGTGATCTATCCTGGAGGATGTTCCATGTGCACTTGAGAAGAAAGTGTAATCTGCTGTTTTTGGATGGAATGTCCCATAAAAATATCAATTAAAACTATCTGGTCTATTGTGTCATTTAAAGCTTGTGTTTCCTTATTAATTTTCTGTCTGGATGATCTGTCCATTGGTGTAAGTGAGGTGTTAAAGTCCCCCACTATTATTGTGTTACTGTCGATTTCCTCTTTTATAGCTGTTAGCAGTTGCCTTATGTATTGTGGTGCTCCTATGTTGGGTGCATATATATTTATAATTGTTATATCTTCTTCTTGGATTGATCCCTTGATCATTATGTAGTGTCCTTCCTGGTCTCTTGTAACATTCTTTATTTTAATGTCTATCTTATCTGATCTGAGTATTGCTACTCCAGGTTTCTTTTGATTTCCATTTGCATGGAATATCTTTTTCCATGCCCTCACTTTCAGTCATATGTGACTCTAGGTCTGAAGTGGGTCTCTTAGACAGCATATATATGGGTCTTGTTTTTGTATCCATTCAGCAAGCCTGTGTCTTTTGGTTGGAGCATTTAATCCATTCACGTTTAAGGTAATTATTGATATGTATGTTCCTATTACAATTTCCTTAATTGTTATGGTTTTGTTTTTGTAGGTCCTTTTCTTCTCTTGTGTTTCCCACTTAGAGAAGTTCCTTTAGCATTTGTTGTAGAGGTGGTTTGGTGGTGCTGAATTCTTAGCTTTTGCTTGTCTGTAAAGCTTTTGATTTCTCCATCTAATCTTAATGAGATATTTGCCAGGTAGAGTAATCTTAGTTGTCGGTTCTTTCCTTTCATCATTTTAAATATATCATGCCACTCCCTTCTGCCTTGTAGAGTGCTGAGAAATCATCTGTTAACCTTATGGGAGTTCCCTTTTATGTTAATTGTTGGTTTTCCTTTGTTGCTTCAATAATTTTTCTTTGCCTTTAATTTTTGTCAGTTTGATTACTATATTTCTCAGCATGTTTCTCCATGGGTTTATCCTGCCTGGAACTCTCTGCACTTCCTGGACTTGGGTGGCTATTTCTTTTCCCATGTTAGGGAAATTTTCAACTATAATCTGTTCAAATATTTTCTTGGGTCCTTTCTGTCTCTCTTCTCCTTCTGGGACTCTTATAATGCGAATGTTGGTACGTTTAATATTGTCCCGGAGGTCTCTTTGGCTGTCTTCATTTCTTTTCTTTTTTTTTTCTTTATTGTGTTCTGTGGCAGTGAATTCCCCCATTCTGTCTTCCAGGTTACTTATCTATTCTTCTGCCTACGTTATTCTGCTATTGATTGCTTCTAGTGTATTTTTCATTTCAGCTATTGTATCATTCATCTCTGTTTGTTTGTTTGTTCTTTATTTCTTCTAGATGTTTGTTCTTTAATTTTTCTAGGTCTTTGTTAAACATTTCTTGCATCTTCTCGATCTGTGCCTCCATTCTTTTTCTGAGGTCCTGGATCATCTTCACTCTCATTATTCTGAATTCCTTTTCTGGAAGGTTGCCTATCTCCACTTCATTTAGTTGTTTTTCTGGGGTTTTATCTTGTTCCTCCATCTGTTGTATAGTTCTCTGCCTTTTCATTTTGTCTATCTCTCTGTGAATGTGGTTTTTGTTCCACAGGCTGCAGAATTGTAGTTCTTTCTTCTGCTGCCTGCTCTCTGGTGGATGTGGCTATCTAAGAGGCTTGTGCAAGCTTCCTGATGGGAGAGACTGGTGGTGGATAGAGCTGGGTGTTGCTCTGGTGGGCAGAGTTCAGTCAAACTTTAATCTGCTTGTCTGCTGATGCTTGGGGCTGGGTTCCCTCCCTGTTGGTTGTTTGGCCTGAGGCCACCCAGCACTGGGACCTACCCAGCTCTTTGGTGGGGCTAATGGTGGTTTCTGGAAGGGTTCACACCTAGGAGTACTTCCCGGAACTTCTGCTGCCAGTGTCCTTGTCCCTGTGGTGAACCACAGCCACCCCTGCCTCTGCAGGAGACCCTCCAACACTATCAGGTAGGTCTGGTTCAGTCTCCTGTGGGGTCACTGCTCCTTCCCCTGCGTCCCGATGCGCACACTACTTTGTGTGTACCCTCTAAGATTGGAGTCTGTGTTTCCCTCAGTCCTGTCAAAGTCCTGAGATCAAATCCCACTAGCCTTCAAATTCTGATTCTCTAGGAATTCCTCCTCCCGCCTGGACCCCCAGGTTGGGATGCCTGACGTGGGGCTCAGAACCTTCATTCCAGTGGTTGGACTTCTGTGGTATAATTGTTCTCCAGTTTATGAGTCACCCATCCAGCAGTTATGGGATTTGATTTTATTGTGATTGTGCCCCTCCTACCATCTCATTGTGGCTTCTCCTTTGTCTTTGGATGTGTGGTATCTTTTTTGGTGAGTTCCAGTGTCTTCCTATCGATGATTGTTCAGCAATTTGCTGTGATTCTGGTGCTCTCACAAGAGGGAGTGAGCGCATGTCCTTCTGCTCCGCCATCTTCAAGAATGTAGTTTTGATCACCATGTAGCTTGCATAAGAATAGCAATGTAAGAGAGGGGTTTTAATCAAGGAGTATGAGATTGGAACAAAGTAACCATGAATTTTAAAATTCTGGGCTGCTTGCTCTCTTCATTATTTGGTGACCCTGTGTAGGGTCTCTTTACTTAGGTTATCCTTTCTCTAGTATTACAATAAGTACTTAAGTCAATTCATTCATTCACTCATTCATTCAGTGCTTTCAATAAATATTTATTGAGCACTTACAGTGTTCTAGGCACCAGGGTATGACTGTGGACATGTTGGATAATTTACCTACTCTAATGCCTTGTCTCTCAAGAGTCAGATGATTAAGAAGCAAACAAATAAACAAGATAATCATGAAAACTGATAAGTGCTAGAAGGAAATAGGGTGATGGAAGAGTAAAAAAGGCAGAGCACTTTTGACTGGATAGTAGGGATAAATATAAACCTCATGTTGTGTGTTATGGAAGGTAGCATGCTGGAATGGAGGGAGGGAGTGCATGTGTAGCCCAGCTTGTACATGTTCCTTAACCTCTCTGAACACCTGGACAGTTTGAACATAGATGATGATAATGCATACTACTTGTAGTAGTTGTGCAGTTGAATCAGAGAAAAGTCCTAGTGCTGTAAGCATTACATTCAGCCAGGCCACAAATATTAACATCCTTGTTAACCTCTTAAAATTATATATAACCTGAATTCTGTGATGCCCCATTGTGCAATGATACATCTTGGAATCAATTTAATTCATCAGATATTTACTGAGATATTTACTGAGCACTTACTATGTGCCAGCCCTTGGTGATATATAACGGTAAGTGAAGTAGGCACTATCCTGCTTCATCAGAGTTCACTTAGTGATCTTATTTGGCCGTGACTCACAAAGCTATTTCTTGCCATTGGTTCTCCTGACTAGTAGTAATGACTTTTCACCCCATTAGGACACTTTATGTTAAATTTTTGTTGTGAAATAAAATAAACATGTACAAAATGCTTAAAATATAGGCTGTAAATCTTAAAATCTGAGCCTTCTCTCACAGAACCCCAAATACTAAAAATAACAAAGGAAACAGAAAAACAGAAGATGAAATTTATGACCACTGTTTGGTGTCTGGACATCTTTTCTTTTGGATTGTTTTGGGCTTGGAGGAGTAGAATAGGGATTCAGTCACACAAATTTACACGACTGGCAGTGACTGAATTTAGAGCAGTCTGTTTACCCAACTGGGAGTTGTTTTTTTTCTTTATCATTTGTATACAGTGCCAGGGCCCACAATGGTACAGACCCAGGATCCCCAAAACGTGGCAGGGGGAGCTGGCCATATAGTTTGGGAAAGACCCCACATGGAAAGAGCAAAGAATATCTTTGTTGAAAATAATATCAAAATGATATTTAATGCTAAAATGCTAAAGGCAAATCCAGTTCAATTTAGGAACAAGATAAGGATATTTGCTGTCACCACCATTGAATCCTGCTTTGAGAGTTTGAGGCAATATAGTAAGACAAGCAAAATAATAATAAAAATTTTTTAAAGCAGGAGACAGCTTATCTTTTGCATTTTATAACATTGTCTACCTAGAAAACCAACAAAAACCAACAGAAAAACTATTAGAATTATTGTTTGGTAAAAGGGAAGATATAAAATAAATTTGCAAAATTAAGTATCTACCTTGGGTTCTAATGTGATGGATTTTATTTTAACTGCCAGCATCTTTAGGGAATCACCCCTTCTCCACTCCATGAGCCCTCAACTTGCAGATACAGAGGAGCATATGAGATGCTGCTGGTCTGGCACTATGCCACATTCCCTGAGTACCATGATTTGTCTGGGAGATGAACATGTGGTCCAAGCAGGATTTTTGTTTTTAAACTTTTAAAAAATATTTTTTCAATTAAAAACAATTTTTTTTAATTAAAAAACTTTTTTTATTTTTTATTTTTTTCTGCATTGGGTCTTTGTACCTGCGTGCAGGCCTTCTCTATTTGAGGCCAATGGGGGCTACTCTTCGTTGCAGTAAGCAGGCTTCTCATTGTGGTGGCTTCTCTTGTTGCAGAGCATGGGGTCTAGGCACGTGAGCTTCAGTAGTTGCAGCACGTGGGCTCAGTAGTTGTGGCATGAGGGTTCTAGTGTACAGGCTCAGTAGTTGTAGCACACTGGGCTTAGTTGTACCACGGCATGTGGGGTCTTCTTGGACCAGGGATGGAGTCTGTGTCCCCTGCATTGGCAGGCGGATTCTTAACCACTGCGCAACTTAACCACTGTGCGACCAGGGAAGTCCCCAAGCAGGATTAATAACAAACACTGAGAAAAAGAAGCCCACTTTCTACTAGGCTGGAATATGACTAGGCTGTCAGCAGACATCTTAACTTTACAATGTCATTTAATCCCTGGATCCCCCCATGAACAGGCCACAGAGAGAGGAAGAGAGACAGAGAGAGAAAGAGAGAGAGAGAGGGAGAGAGAAGGAGAGAGAGAAAGAGAGAAAGAGAGAGGGAGGGAGAGAGAGAGAGAGAGAGAGAGAGGGAGGGAGAGAGAGAGAAAGAGAGACAGAGAGAGAGAGACAGAGAGAGAGAGACAGAGAGAGAGAGAGAGACAGAGAGAGAGAGAGAGAAAGAAAGAAAAAGAAAGAAAGAAAGAAAAACTAAAACTAAAAAAAGAAAAAATCTTAAACCATACAACTAGGTATAAAATAATGACAGAAAATAGATTGCATTCATGATAGAAACTTAAAATTATCTAGAATTTAATAGACTTGTGGAATAAATAGATACACGTACAAAATATATGTGAAGGAGCCCTTACTAAATAAAATACATGATAGAAAAGCAGAAAACTTGAAAAAATAGGAAAGGTGCTATATCTTTGAGATTGTTTTTTTGATGTGGACCATTTTTAAAGTCTTTATTGAATTTGTTACAATATTGCTTCTGTTTTATGTTTTGGTCTTTTGGCTGCAAGGCATGTGGGATCTTACCTCCCCGACCAGGGTTTGAACCCACATCCCCTACATTGGAAGGCAAAATCTTAACCACTGAACTGCCAGGGAAGAATACTGCCAGGGAAGTCAATATAAAGATACCAATTCATTTCAGATTAATTAATGCATTTCAAGAAATTCTAATTGTAGTGAAAATTGTGATTGTCTCCCCAACACCCATTCCATGCCAGGTCTGTGGCTGCCCCTGATTAATCCAAGCAAATAATTTTATTCTTGTCCTCCTTAGTTGTGAATTGTTAAAAAAAAAAAAAAAAAAAAAAAAAAATAATGGGTAGGTGACACGACACACAAACAGTTTGCTGGTGGCTTCTAGTCTTCTGCTGGATATGAATGAGAACACAGTGGTCTTATTTGCTTCTGGCAGCCATGCTACACCCATGAGGAGACCTAGCTATAGGGTGAACTTGACATAATGGACAGCAGAGCTGGAAAATGGGAGATGGAAATACATGGGTTATTAATCACTCATGAACCATTAATTGATGAGCCATTGTTTCAAGCAACCCTGAAATTTGATCTACCTTTGGATTCAGTTGAAAGCCAATCAGTTTCATTATTGTTTAAGCCTGTTTGAATTGGCTTTCAGTCTTTTTGCAGCCTACCACATCTTAACTAATACAGTAATCATCTCCCAGGGATGTTTTTTAGAGAAACAACAAAATGTTTTAAAACTTATTTAGAAGAATGAAGAATTAAAAATAATACAGTAATTTTAGCATTGTAATACTAATACAAATACAGGCCAATTAGGTCAATGAAATAGAACAAAAGTTCAGAAACAGACCCTAATACATGTAATTACTCTTTGATCAAGATGTATTATTTAATAAACAATGCTGAGACCATTGGTAACTATTTGGAAAAATAATAAGTTTTCCTCCCTCCTACCAAATAAATTCTATCCAGATTGAGAGTTCAACATAAAAGATGAAACCCTTAAAGAACAGGAAGAACATATAGATATGAATTCTTGGAGTTAGTGAGGGCCTTATAAACTGAAAGTTGAATAAAATGTGAAGGAAATGTAGGACAGTTTTGAAATATTTAAAATTTTATATGCCAAGGGACAGCATAAACAAAATTTATGGTCAAAAGGTAAATTGTCAATATAGTTGCATTATATATTTGTAAGTAAAATATATATTAAATATTTGCATAAAATACAGATCAAAAAATCCAAACAGAAAAAAAGATAGCCAGATTGTTCACAAAAAAGAAAAGGCATTGATCAGCAAATATATACAAAATGTTTAATATTGCTAGTCGTTAAGGAAATTCAACTTAGAGAAGTTTTTTTTTAATTAATTTTTATTGGAGTATAGTTGCTTTACAATGCTGTGTTAGTTTCTTGCTGTACAGAAAAGTGAATCAGTCATACGTATACATATATCCACTCTTTCTTCAATTTCCTTCCCATTTAGGTCACCACAGAGCACTGAGTAGAGATCCCCATGCTATACAGTAGGTTCTCATTAGTTACCTATTTTATATGTAGTAGTGTATATGTGTCCGTCCCAATCTCCCAATTCATCCCCCCTCTACCCCCTCGGTAACCATAAGTGTGTTCTCTACATCTGTGACTCTATTTCTGCTTTGCAAATAAGTTCATCTCTATCATTTTTCTAGATTCCACATAAAAGTGATATTATATGATATTTGTTTTTCTCTTTCTGACTTCATTCTGTATGACAATTTCTAGGTCCATCCACGTCTCTGCAAATGGCACTATTTTGTTCCTTTTTAATGGCTGAGTAATATTCCATTTTATATATGTATCACATCTTCTTTATCCATTCCTCTGTCAATGGACATTTAGGTTGCTTCCATGTCCTGACTATTGTAAATAGTGCTGCAATGCATTGGGGTGCATACATACTTTTGAATTATGGTTTTCTCTGGATATATGCCTAGGAGTGGTATTGCTGCATCATATGGTAGCTCTATTTTTAGTTTCTTTCTTTTTTTAAAAAAAATTTATTTATTTCTGGCTGCATTGGGTCTTCGTTGCTGCGTGGGCTTTCTCTAGTTGTGGAGAGCGGGGACTACTCTTCGTTGCAGTGCATGGGCTTCTTACTGCAGTGGCTTCTCTCGTTGCAGAGCATGGGCTCTAGGTGCACAGGCTTCAGTAGTTGTGGTATGTGGGCTCAGTAGTTGTGGCTCGTGGGCTCTAGAGTGCAGGCTCAGTAGTTGTGGCACACAGGCTTAGTTGCTCTGTGGCATGTGGGATCTTCCCGGACCAGGGCTCGAACCCATGTGCCCTGCATTGGCAGGTGGATTCTTAACCACTGCGCCACCAGGGGAGCCCTCTATTTTTAGTTTCTTAAGGAACCTCCATATTGGTCTCCATAGCGGCTGTACCAATTTACATTCCCACCAACAGTGTAGGAGGGTCCCCTTTTCTCCACACCTTCTCCAGCATTTATTGTTTGTAGACTTTTTGATGATGGCCATTCTGACCAGTGTGAGGTGTTACCTCATTGTAGTTTTGATTGGCATTTCTCTAATAATTAGTGATGTTGAGCATCTTTTCATGTGTTTGTTGGCCATCTGTATGTCTTCTTTGGAGAAATGTCTATTTAGCTCTTCCACCCATTTTTTGATTGGGTTGTTTGTTTTTTGATATTGAACTTCATAAGCTGTTTGTGTATTTTGGAGATTAATCCCTTGTCAGTTGCTTCATTTGCAACTATTTTCTCCCATTCTGAGGGTTCTCTTTTCGTTTTGTTTATGGTTTCCTTTGCTGTGCAAAGGCTTTTAAGTTTAATTAGGTCCCATTTGTTTATTTTTGTTTTTATTTTCATTTCTCTAGGTGGTGGATCGAAAAAGATCTTGCTGTGATTTATGTCAGAGTGTTCTGCCTATGTTTTCCTCTAAGAGTTTTATGGTGTCTGGCCTTACATTTAGGTCTTTAATCCATTTTGAGTTTATTTTTGTGTGTGGTGTTAGGGAGTGTTTTAATTTCATTCTTTTACATGTAGTTGTCCAGTCTTTCCAGCACCACTTCTTGAAGAGACTGTCTTTTCTGCATTGTATATTCTTGCCGCCTTTGTCATAGATTAGGTGGCCATATGTGCATGGATTTACCTCTGGGATTTCTATCCTGTTCCATTGATATTTCTGTTTTTGTGCCAGTACCATACTGTTTTGATTACTGTTACTTTGTAGTATAGTCTGAAGTCAGGGAGCCTGATTCCTCCAGCTCCATTCTTCTTTCTCAAGATTGCTTTTGCTATTGGGGGTCTTTTGTGTTGCCACACAAAGTGTAAAATTTTTTGTTCTAATTCTGTGAAAAATGCCCTTGGTAATTTGATAGTGATTGCATTGAATCTGTAGATTGCTTTGGGTAGTATAGTCATTTTCACAATATTGATTCTTCCAATGCAAGAACATGGTATATCTCTCCATCTGTTTGTATCATCTTTGATTTTTTTTTTAATTGGGGTATAGTTGTTTTCCAATGTTGTGTTAGCTTCTACTGTACAGCAAAGTGAAGTAAAGTTCCCTGTGCTGTATAGCAGGTTCTCATTAGTTATATCATCTTTGATTTCTTTCATCAGTATTGTATAGTTTTCTGAGTACAGGTCTTTTGCCTTCTTAGGTAGGTTTATTCCTAGGTATTTTATTCTTTTTGATGTGACAGTAAATGGGATTGTTTCCTTAATCTCTCTTTCTGATCTTTCATTGCTAGTGTATAGGAAGAGAGAAGTGTTTTTCAACCATCAACTTGGCAAAGATTAAAAAATACCATCACAACGTTGTGACTATTCTAAATGCCACTGAATTCTTCACTTTAAAATGGTTGACTTTATGTTATGTGAAATTCAACTCAACTTTGAAAGGGCGAAAAAAAGAATGATAATATCTAGTGTGGGAAGTATATGGGGAAATAGCCAGTCTCAGCCACTACAGTTTGTATTAAGAATTGGTATAAAAATTTCTGGAAGACAAACTAGCAGTATGTAGCAAAAAACCTTGAAAGTGTTTGTACCCTTTCTTTTCACTCTGTAATGCCACTTATAGGAATATATATCTAGGAAATAATTAGATGTGCTTAGATTTATGTACAAGCAAGTCATTTTTAATGGTGAAAATTACAATTAATTATAGTGTTCAGTCACAGAGAATTGGTTAAATTATTATATACATATAATGAAATGTTCATTCATTAAAAATCATATAACCAAGTAATATTTTTGAGATGCTACACTATGGAAGGAGGACGAAGGAACTGTTTAAATTTCAAATTATTTTTTAATCCATGGGGAAACATCTTAAAAGTCAGTCTTTGTTTCTGAATTCCAAAACCTCCTCTTTGTTTCTGGAGGAAAATGCGGCAGTCTGAGTGTATAGTTTTATTATAAGCCAAAATATAGGAGGGCTCTTGATCTGATGTACGCGTTCTTCCTGTCCCAAGGAAGGAAGGAAGCCTTTTAGGTCAGTCTGGGTACAAACAGCAGCAGGAGTTCAGACTGGAAAGTGTCTGTATTGCCCTCTTGTTAAAAATGTCAAAGAAGACGTGGGGTTTCTGAAAGCATAGGAGTGGTACTTGACTTCCCTGACCCAGTCCACACGGCTTCGGGGCACAGAGCGGTGTTGCTGGAGGGGGATGTCTGGGTGCATGGCTGGAGATGTGCCTTGCGGGGGCCTACAGCCTGTGCACACAGTGCTGGATGGTGGCTGTCTACAAAAAAGCTGAGGGAATAAGTAACAGAAAGAGACCTGAGGAGGGATGAGGAAGCTGTAGACCAGAAACAAAAAACAAGGTCCAAGGACTGGCATGTGCCCACCTAGTCCTGAAAGCAGCTGCTCTATAACAGGCAGTACTGCCTGGTGCCTGGTGAGCCAGAGGGTCAAGGGGCATCTCAGTGGAGGCTGGTGAGGACCCAGAGGGTCACACCTGGAGAAGAGACTTTCCACCCCTATCACCAGGATAGGACAAGCTCTCCCTTGCACTCAGATGCCATGTTGGGGGAAAAAGGAATGGAAAGGGTGCTTTTTGGAAGGGAAAAACACAGTCCTGATAGTCTGAACCTTAAAATGATAGCAATTACCTAAAACACTTAAAAATATTTTGAAAATATTTAAATGCCTCTTTTCAAAATGTTACTTACTTTAAAAAGTAACATTTCCCCCCCACCCTTACTAGGGATGGGAGCTGTAAAGCAAGATGTGGTCTGGTACAGAAACTCAATAAAGTTATATATTTTTTCCATATCAGTTTGTATATTTTGATCTCATTGAAACCATAGTTTAAAAATGTTTAAGGAAACTAGAAGGTGCTCATTATATTTAAAAAGCAAGCAGTGAGATATAATGGGATTCTAATTTTCTAGAAAATAATATTTTCTATTATATACATAAACATTTAAACACATCAAAAAGCCTGGAAAGATGTACAGTTAAATATTAATAGTATTTCTGGATATAGAATTATTTTATGTGGTAATTTTCATATTTATAAGATGAACATATATTTCTTCTTAGAAAGAAATTATTTTTAAAAAACAAAGTGTAGAGCCTTGTTCACAAGTGTGGTCCATGGACAGCAGTGTCCGTATCACCTGGGATCATGTAAGAAATGCAGATTTTGGGGCCCCACTCTGACCTCCTGAATCAGCATCTTCATTTTAACCTGCTCCTTAGCCAGTATTTCCTATACAAGCAACACCGGCTCCTTTATTACAGTTACTTGCTCAGGTCACAACCTTGGTCATCCATGACTCCTCTGTTTCTTTGTCTTCCCATCACTAAATTCTCTTCTACTTTCAAAATATATCCAGAATCATCCCCCCACCATTTATCTTCTGGGACCATTGCAGAGCCATCAGACTTGGCTTCTGCTTTTATCTGTGTCCCCAATAGTCTATCCTCTGCACAGCAGCCAAAGGGATCCTTTTGAGACACAAATTGGGTCTTGATTCTCCTCTGCTCAGAATAGTTCAGTGACTGCCCATCTCACTCAGAATAAAACCCAAAGTCCTTACCGTGTGTTTCAAGGCCCATGTAAGCTGGCCCCCTTCTCCACGGTACCATCATCTCTCTGATCTGATCTTCTGTTCCTGTCTCCCTTGCTCCACCCACTGCAGCCACAGTGGGCCCTCCTTGCTGTTTCTTGAGCATCCCAAGCACAGGCACTACCACTTAGGGTCTTTGCCCCTGTTGTTACCTGAGAGGCAGTAGAGCATAGTGGTGGTGGTTAAGAGCAGGACTTTGGAGCCAAGCCCAATTCACCTCTGCTGTTTACTAGCTGTGTGACTTACACAAGTTACCTTAACTCTCTGAGCCTCAGTTTCCTCATCTGTAAAATGGGGATCATAATAGTATCTACACGCAGTTGTTAAGAGAATTAAATGAGTTTACCTGTAAAGCAGTTAGAATACTGACTGGCACAGGAGAAAGTGCTTCATGACTATTAACCATTATTATTCCCGCAGGTATGCAAATGACTCACTCCCTCATTTTATTAACATCTCTGCTCAAATGTGCCCTAGTTGAAGACTTCTCTGAATACCCTCCCTCCCCGCCATATCTCTCTGTCGGAATCTACTTCATTTTTCTTAGCACTAATCAATATCTGAACATGTTTGTTAATTTGTTTGGTATTGATCTCTACCCACTAGAATGTGGGTTTCAATGAGAGCTGGCTATTGTTCTGGTTAATAGTGTCTGGCATGTGCAATTAAAGATATAAGACCTTAAATTTGTCAAATCTTGTTTGTATTTGAATCGAAGATTCCCAAATTTAAATCCAAGAACTAATCCTTGGAGAAATGAGACAAATTAGGATATACACTCAGAGAATAAATAAATATGGCCTCCCTATAAATCAGTATAGGGAGGCCAGCTATTCTTGCTTGGGAAAGAACATTTTTTCTTAATCTGAAAGCATGTTTTTCCTCTTAGAGTGTCAAAATATTCTTTCTTTAATTAAATGCTTTAGATGCTAGATTATAGTTTAAAAATTTCCCTATTATTCCTATTTTTATGCTCTATTTTAAAATACTCCAATTATCCCTGTTTTAAATTTAAAAAAATTTGAAATATAAAAAGTTGTCAAACTTATGGTGCTTTTCAAAATTTTAAAAATATTGCCACTCTGTGAAATCCAAAAATCTGAGAATGGCTCAAAATAAAAATGTAGATAACATATCCAATTTTATTGATACAGAGTTCTAACTCCAGCAAAAACCTGGGAAGTTGTTTTATTAATCAAAAAACCTTGGTGCCATTTTATCCATTGTATTTTGCCGTTATTTAAAAAAAGAGGATTGGAATATTTTTTAAATGAAAGAAGAAATCTGGGTGTCAATTACTATGCCTTATTGTGAATAAAAGTATTAGGGATATGACTTAGGCATGAAACAAAAAATCTTCGCCATAAGCTACACTTGGCTTCAGGTTAAAAGACTTGGTTTTAGTTATTTTAAGAGCTATTGAGGTCTTTGCTGTCCTTAAAAGAAGGAAAAGTGTCTACATTCTCTGTTTATCAAATAATGCACACTTAAGCTTGACTATAACATAGAAGATAATAGCAGTATAGAAATAATAGGTACCATTTGCTGAATGCTTATGTATCCATTATAACATTAATATATTTATTATCTCATTTAATTCCAAGACTAGTTTTATAAAATGGTGATTATTAAACTTTAACTGTTGAGGAAACGGAAGTTTAGGGACAGTGAAGGAAATTGTTGAGACAGACATCATTTATAGATGGTAGGGCTGGGATGAGCTCCCAGGGCGGACTCTACCATGGGTCTGAATCATGTACATAATTCCTGAACTGGCACACACTTATCCCACACTGATAAGTGCTCAAAGATAAAATGAAACTTTGTTTTCTCTTTGCTTTCTTTCAGGTGTGTTCTTGTTTTGCTTAAAAGGTCAAATTTTCATTTAATAATAATTATGTGGATTTAAACTAATGATAAAAATCAACCTTATATTTTTTAGCCTACAATATTGTCTGGAATGTAGCCTGGAATGATTGACAACTATTATCACACAAATACCACATTCTAGTGGAATAATGGCAGCAATTTGTGTGTTTTGTAATTAGGATATTATTGTCTTTGTATTTGCAAGTGATAAGCAATAATATATTAGAAAGTAGTTGACATTATGAATTGGGAGAAAATAGAAACATTCCCATTTTTGATTAAAGTTTGCTTTAAAATTATACAGTAAAATAATTCATTCATTTGGTTTTATTGGTACTTTGTTCAAAAAGATTTAAAAACCAGAGTTTTAAATAGGCATGATGTATGAATCCTCAAGACTGAAATCCTTCACCCCATCAGCATTTTCCTTGGGGAATGCTGTAAAATGGTGAAAAGACTTCCTGGACCCAATTCCAAAATGTATGTATGGAGGCTTCCCCACACCAACAAGCAATTCTCTGATGCCAGCAGAGTGTCTGAGAATTCAGCTCAATTCTGACACTATCTACTGGGATAAAATCAGGTTCCACAGGTAAAGGGCTCAGTCCCACAAGATCACCCTCCATTCCAGAGGCCAGTTGCAAGCCCAGGTTAGTACCTGTGCTTCTAACTGACTGGCTACAAACTGGAGGTTCCATTGATCTCCTCCAACTCAGTATGCCAATTGCAAGTCCAGGTTGTTACCAGTACTTCTGACCGACTAGCTATGAAACAGAGGTTCCCATGACCCCCTCCTCAGGTTTGATTTACTTTCCAGAAGGGCTCTCAGAACTCAGGAAAATCTGTTTACTCAATACATTACTGATTTATTATAAAAGGATATTAAAGGATACAAATCAATAGCCAGATGAAGAGATACACAGGGTGGGGGTCTCAAACAATGGCGATTCTGTCCTCATGGAGCTTGGGGCTGGGCATGGATGCACATGGAAGTGTTCTGGTTCCCCCACGTGGAAGCACTCTGAAAAAGGGCCAGAAAACTGTCCTTTTGAGTTTTTATGGAGGATTCATTATATAATCATGATTGGCTAAACTGTTAGGCAATGGTGATCAATTCAACCTCAAGCCCCTTTCCCCTCCTTGGATATCAGGGGATAGGACTGAAAGTTCCAACCCTCAAATCACGTGGTTAAGTCTCCTAGCAACCAGCTCCCACCCTGGGGGTGGGATCCAAAAGTCACCTTCATTAACATAAACCCAATTGTGATGGATGCTCCCATTGCTCTTATAGATCAGAAAATTCCTGGGGTTTTGGGAGTTGTGAGCCAGAAACTATGTATGAACACCAAATATATCTGAGAAATATGTTTTGGTCATCTGAATGACCAAATATATATATTTCTTATAAATCACAATATTGCAAATGGGTTTTAGTCAATTCTACAAGAAGGCATCAACAATTAGAAATGAAAAAAATTAACAGCACATTTTTATTGAGTTAAAGCTTTTGTTCAACCTAGCTTTTTATCCATGAGGCATGCTATTCAAATCTAAAAGCATTGATTGATATTTTCTTTTATCAGGAAGTTCATATAATATTATATGAGCACATAGTAAGTACAAATCATATTTGTAGAGTAGTAAGTACCATCAATATTAAAGAAACATTAAAGATTTAGTTTCTCAGCATTTAACTTAGTTTTTTCTTTCTATATCTTATCTATTTACAAGTTCTAACATTTTTTTCCTTCTTTTCTGTTGCTTTGTAACATTAAAATCAATTTCTAAGTGTAATTTTTGATATCCCTAGGTAGATATGAAAACTATTGAGGAATGAATTATCTTCTTCTTTTATACACCTTTACACCCAATTAATGTACTACCCATGCAGTGGATGGTCATTCAACTATGATGTTACTTAAAGTATAAATATTCAGTTGGTATCACTAGTGAAAACTCTAGGAGCCATTTTAGGATGTTTTGCTTTCTGATAATGAATATTCAAGTGGAAGCAGGAAAAGTGAACCACATGCATTTGCCTGTTTTGGGGGCCTCACCAAACTAAATCAGACTAGAGACCTCAGAACTCAGTGGCTAAACTATATCACTCTCTTCTTTTTATTTAAGTTTTCAGTGGCAGGTTTTTATCTTCACAAACAATGTGTGCATCGTCCTACAAGTTGGCATTTCTCTTCTGTTAGCCTTATTGGTTCCTCTGGGAATGTTGCTATTGTCAGGGGTGGAGTGTTAGGTTCTATAGTGCTTCTAACATATATCTTCTTGACATTTAGTCATCTTTCATGACTGGGGTTCACAGATTTAATTTCTTGAGTAAGTGTTAGGAATAAGTTTAGCCGTATGCTACATAAAGCCCAAGTAATGGGCTTCCCTGGTGGTGCAGCGGTTGAGAGTCCACCTGCCGATGCAGGGGACACGGGTTCACGCCCGGTCCAGGAAGATCCCACATGCCATGGAGCGGCTAGCCCTGTGAGCCATGGCCATTGAGCCTGCACATCCGGAGCCTGTACTCCGCAACGGGAGAGGCCACAACAGTGAGAGGCCCGTGTACCGCAAAAAAAAAAAAAAAAAAAAGAAGAAGAAGAAAAAAACACCCAAGTAATATTGGCTGAAAGAAATATTGCCTGTTTTTCTCTTATGTAAGAGAAGTCCTGAGAATGCAGTTAAGGCTCACATGGCAGTTCTCTAGTCACAAGGATCCAGACTCCATCTTCCACGTCTCCTCATAGTTGCACGGTGGCATCCACAGCTCCAGCTTTAGCATCCACAGTCCAGGCAGCAAGACGGAAGAAAGAAAAAAGGCAAAAGGGTGTGCTTCCCGGCTGGGTCAACTGCCTTAAAAGCGATTTCTTAGGAGCCCCATTCAGTGACTTGTGCCTCATTAGCCACAGGACAGATGGTAAATAAATTCTTTTAGCTGGGCATACTGCTGTGTCAATTAAAACTTGGGTTCTTTTACTACAGAAAAAGGGCTGAATGTGTATTATATGGGCATCTAGAAACTTCTGCCACACCTTGATATTTAACCCATTTTATTTTTAAGATTTGTCCTTTTTCTCCAACTGAGCCATGTTTCATATGGTTGTGTTTTTATGGTCAACATAAACAGACATTTTGTCAATTGTGTCTTGACATAACCTTTTGAAATAATCACGTCAGAAGAAGAAACTTATTTTTTAAAAAGCTTTGATTAATAACATTAAATAAACATTAAGCTCCTATCGTAATCAGGATATTGTACTAGACAAGCTTTCTCAACCATGGCACTATTGCATTTGGACAAGATAATTCTTTATTGTGGGGAGCTGTCCTTTGCTGTAGGAGGTTCAGCAGCATCCCTGTAGCCACTGCCAGTTGTGACAACCACAGTTGTCTCCACACATTGCCACATGTCACCCGGGAGACAGTCAACCCCACTGAGAACCACTTTGCTGGAGGATAACCCCACATTTAATTGAATTGCCTGTTCGGTTTCCTGTAAAAGTATATCCCTGAGATTAAGTGTTACTTTAAGTGCCACTCACTCTCAGTGTTATGAACACAGTATTTGTTGAATTTTTATTGTGTGCCAGACACTGTGATGAGAACTTTACATATGTTACCTGATTTAATCCTTATAACAGCACTGCATTAGGAGAAAGTACTAATGATATTAGGTAGTATTATTGCCCTCATGTTAGAGATGGGAAAATGAGGCTTAAAGGTTATTTTAGCTGAATTCCCCTGAGAGCAGAGTCTGTGACCCAGGCTTGAGGGCCATTTATCTGGGAGGTGATGGCAGGAAGCAGAGTGATGCAGAAGGGAGAGTGAAACAGGGAAGGAAGAAAAGTCAGTGAAGGGTTGATGCTGAGCCGGGATCTGTTACCACAGGGCCACGGGCACTATACCTCTGAAGACCCTCTGAAGAGCCATGAAGAATGCATCTCTGAATAATATCCCTCTCCTCACTCCATAGGTTGGGAAGAAGCTGGGAAACTTCTCCACTGACTCTCCCATTGGTTTTCCCCAGGGGGATTGAACCCCCTTCCCTTAACTGATAAAAGTGGTGAACAATGTTCACAAAGACCCAGCCACTTTTCCCATGGGGAGGATTAGTTTTCTATCCCTATGCAACAAATTACTACAAAAATTAATGTCTTAAAACAGCACCCATTTATTAATTCAGTGTTGTGGTCATATGTCTGACATGGTGTTGGGCTGCACCCTGCAGGCCTGTAAGTCCCGTACTTGCCCAGCCTTAAGACTGAAGTAAAAGCCTGGAATCAGTGACAGAGACATCAATAGTTTAATGGGTGGGGGAGCTGACATGCCTGAAGCAAGGTCCTGGAGCACTGTGAGCTACAGATGGTGGGCAGGACATGGGTCAGCAGGTGGAGGGAGGAGGTTACCAGTTATAGGGGGAATTGACATCATCAGGTTGGCTCATCAGTTACCAGGGAAACCAGAGGACCACACTCCCAACACCCCTTTGATAAGCTATCATAGGTGAGATGTTCTCATCTAAAGATTAGAACGATCACTAGCTAGGGTTGGGGGTAAGTATGTAGGCACTTACTGATTAGGCTCTATGATTAGGAAGGAAGGTCAGTCATGTGAGTAGGGTGTAGGTGGAGTAGGGACTGGTTGAGCAGGGGATGTACAGAGAGCAAGAGAACAGCCATCTTGGGTGGCCTGATCATACACATGGCATTGCTGGGTTCTCTGCTCAGGGTAAGACTAAGCTGAAAACAAGGTGTTGACTGGACTGAGTTCTCATCAGAAGGCACTGGGGAAAAACCCACCTCCAAGCACTTTCAAGTTGTTGGCAGAATTCAGTTTCCTGTGGTTGTAGGACTGGGGTTTCCACTTACTTGCTGGCTGTTTTCTGGGGGTAACTCTTTACTCCTAGGAGCCATGTGGTCCCCTCCATCTTTTTTTTTTTTTTTTTTTTTTTTTTTTGGGTATGCGGGCCTCTCATTGTTGTGGCCTCTTCCATTGCAGAGCACAGGCTCCAGACGCGCAGGCTTAGCAGCCATGGCTCACGGGCCCAACCGCTCCACAGCATGTGGGATCTTCCCAGACCGGGGCACGAACCCACATCCCCTGCATTGGCAGGCGGACTCTCAACCACTGCGCCACCAGGGAAGCCCGGTCCCCTCCATCTTTAAGCCAGCAACCATGCATTGAATCCATTTTGTGCTTCAAATCTCTGACTTCCTCTTCTGCCATTTACAGAGAACAATTCAATGGTTTTTAGTATATTCACAAGATTGTACAACCATTATCTAATTCCAGAATATTTTCTTCACCCCATAAAGAAACCTTATATCCATTAGCAGTCACTCCCCCTTCCCTTTTACCCTCAACTCCTAGCAACCACTAACCTGCTTTCTGTCTCTATGGAATTGCCTGTTCATATAAATGTTATCTTATAATATGTGGTCCTTTGGGACTGGCTTCTTTCACTTAGCATGTTTTCCAAGATTTATCCATGTTGTGGCATGTATCATTAACACTTCATTCTTTTTTATGGCTGAATAATATTCCATCCTATAAATATACCACATCTTGTTTATCCATTCATCACTGCTTGGACATTTAGATCACTTCTACTTTTTGGCTATATGAATAATAATGATTCATATTCACAGTTTTGTGTGGACATGTTTTTAGTTCTCTTGGGTATACTCCTAGGATTAGAATTGCTGTGTCCTTTGGTAACTCTATGTTGAACTTTTTGAGGAGTAGCAAGACTATTTCCCAAAGTGACCGCACCATTTTACAAAGCAGTGTATGAGATTTTTTTCTCCACATCCTCACCAATGCTTGTTATTGTATTTTTTTATTATATCAATAGCATCCTAGTGGGTATGTAGTGATATCTCATTGTGGTTTTGATTTGCATTTCCCTGATAGCTAATGATGTTGCACATTTTTCATGTGTTTATTAGCCATTTATATATACGCTTAGGAGAAATTTCTGTCCAAATCCTTTGACTATTTTTAAAATATTTGGGTTATTTGTCTTTTTAATTGCTGAGTTGTTAGAGTTCTTTTTACATTCCACATACTAAACCCCTATCAGATATAGAATTTGCAAATATTTTCTCCCTTTCTATGGATTCCTTTCATTTTCTTGATGGTGTCTTTGTAGCACAGCAGTCTTTTAATTTGATGATGTTCATGTTTCTTTTGCTGCTCATGTGCTTGCTGTCATACATAAGAAATCTTGCTTAATCCAAAGTCATGAAAATTTACACCTATTTTTTCCTGAGTTTATATGTTAAGTTCTTATATTTAGGTCTTTAATTCATTGTGAGTTAATTTTTACATATGGTGTAAGGTTAGGGGTCCAACTTCATCCTTTTGCACTTAGATATCAGTTTGTCCCAGCACCATTTGTTAAAGAGACTATTCTTTCCTCATTAAATAATCTTGATACCTATGTAGAAAATCAAACCATAGATACATAGGCATATTTATGAACTTTCAATTCTATTCCATTGATCCATATATTTGTTCGTATGCCAGTACCACACAGTCTTGATTACTGGTTATAGTAAGTTTTGAAATCGGAGACTGTGAGTCTTCCAACTTTAGTCTTCTTTTTCAAGATATATTTGGCTATTTGTAGTTCCTTGCAATTCTGTATGAGTTTTAGGACCAGCTTGTCCATTTCTGCAAAAAAGAAAGTTGGAATTTTAATAGGGATTTCACTGAAACTGTATATCAATTTGAGAGTATTGACATCTTAACAATATTGTCTTGGAATTCATAAACATGGGATTTCTTTTCATTGATTTAGTTAGGTCTTCTTTAATTTCTTTCAACAATGTTTTGTAGTTTTGCACTTCTTTTGTTAAATTTATTCCGAAGTATTTTATTCCTTTTGATTCTGTTGTTAATAGAATTGTCTTCTTAATTTTGTTTTGAGATTCTTTCATTGCCAAGTATATAGAAATACAGTTGATTTTTGGATTTGATCTTACATCCTGCAACCTTGCTGAACCCATTTATTTGTTCTGATAGTTTTTTAGTGGATTTCTTATTGTCTATATACAGGATCATGTCATCTGCAAACAGAGATAGTTGTACTTCTTCCTTTCCAATCTGGGTGCCTTTTATTTCTATTTCGTGCATAATTGCCCTGGCTAGACCCTCCAGTACAAGGTTGAATAGAAGTAGTGAGGGCAGACATCTTGTCTTGTTCCTGATCTTAGGGAGAAGTCTTTCACCATTAAGTATAATGTTGGCTGTGGGTTTCTTGTAAATGTCTTTCATAAGGTTGAGAAAGTTCCTTTTTATTCCTAGTTTGTTGAGTGGTTTTTAGTCATGAAAGGGTGCAATATTTTGTCAAATGTTTTCTTTGCATCTGTTGAACTGGTCAGATGGTTGGCTTTTCCTTCTTTCTATTAATATGTATTAATTTTTTTATATGTTGAACATAGAGTATTCTTCCAATACTTTTTTCTTCATAAAAGGGTAAAAGAATGATTTGTTTTACAAGTCATTATAAGTCTGAAAATTTTCATTTCAGTTATGGATTATATCTTGCCTGGACATAAGGTTCTTGGAATACAGTTCTGTTTTCTTTAAAGTCTGTATACATCTTTCAGGTTCCGATGTGGTATAAGAAAGATTCAGTGGCAGTCTGTTTATTTTACCTTTGTAAGTACTCTTTTCTTGCTCTCTATGACTTGATTTTTACTCTCAAAGTTCAAAAACTTCATCATAATTTGTCAATTGTGTGTTCCCCCCTCCCCCCCCACCCACCCATTATAACTGCCTGGCATTTGGTGAACTCCTTCAATCTGAAAATTCAATAATTTCTTCAGCACAGAAATTTTCCTATGTGATCATTGCTTCTTTTCTCTTTTTCTGAATGTCCTAGTATTTGCATATTAGACTTTCTGGATCTGTCTTACATGCCTCATATTTTTACCAATAATTTACATTTGTTTGTAATTTTTGCTTTATGATATGATAGTTCCTTTATTTCATTTTCCAGTTTTGGAAATTGGTTTGGTTTCCATTTTTTTAATTTAATTCCATTAAAAAAATTTTTTAATTTGGTTTCCATTTTTTTTCCCTCTTCTGGAATTTTAACCCCAGGTTTCATGTTTCTTTTAGCTCCTCCTCACCAAAATTTTTGTGGTTATTCTCTATGTGTAACATTCTCTGAAACATTCTTATTACCTTGTTATTGTTTCTTCCATTTACTTAGCATTTGTAGAAGGTGACTGTTCTGTCCATTCAGGTTTTCCTAGTTTGAACTGCTGCATAGTCCGTTAGATGTCTATGAAGTTTCTTTGCTTTCTTAGGTCAGGGGAGTGTGTTCTCCCAAACACCTGTAGAGGTGGTAGTGGGTGAAGTCTGTCGGGCCATAGTGGATATTGCCAATAACCTGCAGGAGCTGAGCTCAAAAACTGTGAGACAGCATCTGGGTGTAGAGAGGCTATTTTAGTCAAAGGCAAGATGAAGAACCAGAGGAAACTAGTCAGCGTTGAAGAGGTAACACCCAGTGAGAAGAAGACAGGCCATGTGAGGATCAGAAACCTGTTCTTGACAGGGAGGCCTGCTGTTTTTTATTGTCCTTGGTTTCTCACAAAACCTTTGTGTATCCTCTTATGATACCAGTTATGTATCTCCTCTTCCTACCCACTCCTACCATACACCCACGCTCCACCCCTTTCTTGAGGTGGCTTGAGTTGATTTCTCTTCCCAGACCAGGCAGCAGTCACACCACTGTGGCTGTGAGATGCTTTCGTCTTCACACAGGGCTCGGGAGATGGTGGAGATCCATCTCTTCAACATCCTTTCTGTAGTGACTTAGACTTACCTCACCAGCTATCTCCTTTAGTAATCTCTTCCAAACAATTCCATTCCTTTCCTAAATCCCTTTTCTGAAATTCTCCTTCAGTTCCTGAAGTTTAACTCTCTTCTTAGAGCCTTTTATCTGTACAGATTTACTAAAGTATCTCACGTAATTGCGTCAGGGATACTCCTCTGCAGCTAATTTTGCATCTTTCACGTGATACAGTCTTTTCTTTAGGGTTAAATATGTATCAGTAATTATGAGTAATGTGCTAATCAAACAGAAATTCCCTTTTCGAGTATATTTTCTAGATATTTATGGTTATATTCTCTTTTACTAATTCATGTATTTACTGTTCTAATTTACTTCTTTATACTTCCCAGATTTTTGTTAAGTTCCCTCTCCTTGAAGGTATTTGGCTTTTAAGTTTGGGACCTTGGGCTCAAGATGTCATTGTAACTTATTTGCTTGCAAATATTTTTCTTAAATATTTATGATGGATAACATTGTGAATTAGAGGCACATGTCATGAACTGCAATTTAGATCTGTTATTTATTGTCATTGCTGGCTATGCTTAGAGAATGACTTTGAATTCTTTTCCTATTCACTGAAAAAGTTTTTTTTTTCAAGTCTTGTGATGTTTCTAAAATGTTTATATCCCAAACATGTTATTATATGTTTTCATTTAATTAGGTTGTCTGTCACTTTCCTAAAGGTATAATTAGTAAATTCTATCTCTATTGTTTTTGATTCAAAACTAATCTACTAAAAGGCACTTTGAAAACAGGATAATTTATCCTCCGTGCTTTGACAGACCTAAGACTTGTAGTTTTCACAAATGACATCCTTTATTTATATCAGGTGCCTATTAGTGTTATATAAATTCTCCATGATATTGGTGTCTCTTTGTTTCCTGAAACAGGTGTACCAATCCATTGAGTCCTTTTTGTGATCTTTTCCATAATTATAGAGTACGTGAAATTCAGTTACTCCAAAATATAATTTGGAAATGCAAACTAAATGTTCCCCGGTAGGGGGTGCAATCTGTTTTAAACTCTTAATATGTGTAATAAAAGCTATAAACCATAGGGGGAACATTCGTAGGCTTTCTCCACGTTAACTCAGGTTATTTGAAAACCTTGTATATTTTATGATAGCCAATGTTTTCCTCAAGTTATAAAATTTGCATAATGTTAGGATAAATGCAGTAAACTTACTCTTATGGTTTTGGGCATTCTTTGGGCAGCGTTCTTCAGAGAAGCAGAATCAATAGTATGTGTATATAGTATATTAATATATATATATGCACACAATACACATACACACACCATATATTGATATCCATATGTATATATGGATATGGAAAGAGAGAAAGAGTTTTATTATTGTGGGAGCTGGCAAATCTGAAATGTGTAGGGCAGGCTGGCTGACTGGACATATCTAAGTTACAGGCTGGAGACAGAATTCCTTCTCTCGGAAACTTTAGTCTTTTCTTTTAAGGCCTTTAACTAATCAGATGAGGCTCACCCACATTATGGAGGATAATCTGCTTTACTTAAAGTCAACTGATTATAAATGTTAATCAAATCTAAAAAATAACTTCACAGCAACATTTAATCTAGTGTTTAACCAAACAACTGAGCACCGTAGTCTAGCCATGTTGACACATAAAATTAATCATCACTGACATCTTGCATACATTTTTGTCAGTGCAGGTATGAATCACGATTAAAGATAATGGTAGCTAGATTTTCTGGGGTAGCTTGGAGTCAATATTTAGTACAACTCTGCAGTAATAAAGATGCAAATGTACACTTTAGTACTCCAGAGTTGAGTGGGTGGAACATAAACCATAAACTGTCCTTTTTTTTAATTTAATTTTTATTTTATATTAGAGTATAGTTGATTTACAATATTGTATTAGTTTCAGGTGTACAGCAAAGTGATTCAGTTATGCACATATATATATGCATTCTTTTTTAGATTTTTTTCCCATATAGGTTATTACATAATATTGAATAGAGTTCCCTGTGCTATGTAGTAGGTCCTTGTTGATTATAAACCATCCTTCTTATCAGTTTGGACTTTTTCCATAATATTTTTTTTGGTAATCTATAATGGTATTGCTCCAGTTTTCCCTCTGAAACTTAACTTTCAAGTTCTTTGCGTACATTCAATATTGGGCATTTTTGAACACATAATTAGAATAGTGGCCAAAGTGTGGATTAGAGGGAGAAGGTTAATGAACTTGCTATCCTGTGGAATTTCTGAAATCCTAAAATTGTTACCACACAGAATGTTGCAGGACCTCACACATACCCATAAAATGTATCTTCTGGGCTACGTTCCTCATTTGGTTTGTGTAAGCTTCCAGCACAGGGAGATGTCAAGCTTACTTTTTCTTTGACCTTGCATAATTCAGTTGGAGGTCTTCTAGTTGCATTCACCCTCTAGTTTTTTTTTGACTCTAAGTTTTTGTCTACTGTAGTTCAATTCACATAAAAAATATTTTTAGTTATTTTTTCCCCTGCAGTCCTAAAGTGGTTTCTCCCTCTGTCCATCTGTCTCCTTCCTCTCTTCTCTCTTTTTCTCTTTCAGTTCTGATCCTGATGTTAATAATATACTGGCCTTAATCTTGGACTTCTTATTTTCAACTTATGTGACAGTCTTCATCTATATTGTTTTTCCTAAGGTTACTACAAGGTACTTTTAAAATCCTATAATGTTGAATGAAAGTGTAGTGTGTGTGTGTGTGTGTGTGTGTGTGTCTTTTTAATTGTTGGAGTTTAATCTCTAGATGACTTTCCATTAGTTTGGCATCATGTGACCCCCCCAGGGTTGGGCAGGAGATTAGTTTTTGTCCAGAATAGCAGGATACAACAGAAATGATTTTCTTAGCTCCAAAGCCTTCTTTGCTGCAGAAGCACAAATTGAAATAGTGGCTTAGTGATTGACTTAACTCATTAGATAGCCTGCTGATAAGAATTTATGTTTAGACTTCAGAGGGAAAGGAGAGGTTTTGTTTTGTTTTTTTTTTTGTTTTTTGTTTTTTTCAGGGCTTGCTATAGGTCCCAGTTACAGAGAACAGTAAAAAGAAAAAATGTGACTTTCATATAGTATTGAGCAATATTCCGTGTCATAAATCAAATTTTATAGAATTAGTCATTTGTCAGATTGTGTCCTTACACCCTATTGTGTGACTGTGTATGTGATTAGCTTTTACTTTGATTTCTCCATTATTAAAGAAAAATATTGAGGAAATTACAAAAACAAGTTTTGGGTTTTATTTATTAATTTTTTTGGCAAGCTCAGCTTTTTTAAGCTGTTTATTTTTGCAGATGTATTTCATAAGTTCTTAAGAATGAAGCTAGGAATGTTTGTTGGCTTCCAGGTTAGTACCACCCAGAAATTTTTAAAAAATCTGTTTTCTTAAAATATATTTTTTGTGGGGGACATAGGGGATCTTTTCATTTTTATGAACTAGTAGATTTGAGAAAATATATTTAAATGATGCATTTTAAATACTACTTTTGAATATACTGCTTATTTTCATTCCATATTGGCTTTTTGACTTCTTTGGGGTATTCATTATTTCATAGTTAATGATTTTTATGGAAAGGAGGTGAAAGTTACTCATGTTTTTATTTTCTCTGGAATATTTGAATGTACTGTTCGTGTCATTTTAGAATTGTTTCTTATCATCCAGAGAGCCTCCTACAGAGGTCAGTCTCCAAGGTTATTGATAATTGCTAGTAGATTGTGACTATTTGATCCATCAACAACTATACACTTCTTGTAGAGTATTTCTTATACAGTTAAAATAACTATATCAAGACATTGTTCTGAAGCACTTTGTTTGAACCAGACTGGAGTAAGCAGAGTTGAGAAAATGACCTTCATTTGGCAAACGTTTATTAAGCCTCCCAGTTGTGACAGGCTTTGACGCCATCCTGTCTCTACAGAAACTGACAGTTTAGACAAAAATGAAAGCAATTATATTCAGTATAGTGACTGTTATAGTATAGAGACTTTTCCTGAGGGTGTCCATTTCTGGCCATCTCCAGATGGCCTGCCACTTTGAGCTTTGAAGTTGGGGAACAAAGCAGAAGCAACAATGCAGAGCAGCTTACTTTGAAATAAAAAAAGTAAAATCTAAGCTGCTGTAGAGAAACATGGTGCTATGCTCTCTTTCTCTTAAATCCTAGATAAAATTAATATACATTATGAAGCAGAGTTCCTCAAGTTGAGAGATGTATCCCACCCTCTTGAAGAAAAATAAAATAAAATAAAATCCCTGTGAACTTCCAGTACTGACTGAAATTGTTATTATAATATTACTTAAATTACTCGTTTTACTAATTACTTATGTTAATTAGTATTCACAAACATAAAACTACATATTTTATGCTTATAACTTATTCTAAATAAAACCAAGACAAATGTACAAATTAAATAAGACTACAAAATCATTATAATTCAAATGAACATTACAATTCAATTTAAATCAACATGGATTTAATGGGATGGGTGACACTGATTTGCTGAAATAGCATTGATTTGGAGAATTCTAGCAGAAAGATGTCACTCCAAGTCTAGTGTTGTGGTTCATCTGTTTTCTGTGTTTGGATTTTGATAATACTTACTCAGCCAATGCCTGTTTACATAAGTATGTTATTCAAACAATATTAATAACTTTACGTCTCTGATTGGAACTTGGGCAAATCAAACCTCAGTGAATAGTCTTGAAACAGCACATTAAAGACATATCACTTGGCAACTCTGTAAAGCTTTATTACTGATACTTGGAGAAAAAGTTAGCCTAATTGATGTCTTCATTAAATAGGTATCCAGTGCAACTATTGCTAGGATCAGGGATAGAAAAACTCTTTTTGGAAAATTTAGACCATACTTATTTCCAATAAATTGATATGAGCTGGCACAGTCAAAGATGATATTGGGCTCTCCCACCACTTTGTTTATATAGAGCCTTCCAGTCAGCTATCCCTAATGTTAATCAATGAACTCAGTTGCACATACAAACTACTGCATAAAAATCTTACAGCAATACACAGTTGCACGGGGTCATCCAAAAGATGCATACTATCTTTAAATTTCTTTTTAAAAGATGGTCGTCACCTAGAGGGGTGGGATAGGGAGGGTGGGAGGGAGGGAGATGCAAGAGGGAGGACATATGGGGATATATGTATATATATAGCTGATTCACTTTGTTATAAATCAGAAACTAACACACCATTGCAGAGTAATTATACTCCAATAAAGATGTTAAAAAAAAAGATGGTCGTAAAAATTAAAACAAATTTTTTTTTAAAACGTCGCCAAGAATTTGAAGACCTTTAATAATATATTCATAGATGTGAGCTTGAGAAATACTGCTATAGAGTACTCAGCAGTTCCTGATGGTGAAAAAAAAGACTTTCACATCCTGATTTCTATCTGTTTAAGTAAGTTGGTAAATAGTTTCTCTATTCTAGATCCATATTAAAGTATAGTATTACAATGATATTTAAATCTGATGTCCAGGACCTGACGTGAAATACAAAGAATTTAGGTATGTCCTAGGTTTTGAGACAAACCTAACTACTGTTAGCCCTTGTTCTGTGGAGGCTATGAGCATCCTGATCTACTTCGCTGGGGTGAAAGACTATGAAGAACAGCTTTGATGTCTTCTATAACCAGACCTGGCTATGGGCAGTTTTGTTATTTCTATGTTTGAGTGTAGAATTTTTATTTTACTTTGAGGACTATGATGTTCAATTTTCAGGTATTACTGGTTATATTTAATTCCTAAATATTATAATTGATTTACTTACTAAAGAATAAATTTAACTCTAGTCTCACCAGCTTTTTTCCCTACCCTTTCTGGGTTTCAGATATCTAAATGACATCTACCATTTCTCTATGGATTGTATTACAGTGCTCTCTTTCTTCTCAACTTTAAAACTCATTATTTCCATCTCTACTTGATCAGAAAGGTAGGATAATCAGAGCTTGAAAATTTACTCAGAGCAAACCTGTATCTCTCATGATGCCAGGAATTCTGCTTTATTCCTTTTTTTTCTCTCATTTATTTTTAGCTAATTTATATCTGGCAGGATTTTAATCAGGGGCATAACGTGTTTACATTTGATAAGGGGATGATTGTAAGCTCCACCTACTGCCTGCTTTAGCGCTTGGCACATAGTAGGTACTCATTGTAGGTGAATGAAGGAATAAACAAAGGAAATGAATGAATTTGGTGTAGTGGTAGGGGTGATGGTGTGCCTGTATTAGATTTTTAGCAGGGCACATTTTAGATTGTTTTTCCATTTGAAGCTGGAGGCTTTGTCTTAACTGATTTTCATACTGCCTGAGCTTTTACTTATTTTTGGAGATGCAGGAACCTTTTGGAAAATTTGTTAATTTCTCTGGCTAATGACACTTAGGGTGAGCATGATCTTTGGATAACCATAGTGGGTGGATTGCCTTTCACATTACAGGAAACAGTTGCCATAGATTACATATCAAACTGCACATAGAATTTCTACTTTGTTTCGCTTTTTAATTTTAGTTTGAGTTCATCTGTCATCCTGGAGCCTTAGATGTTATCTCCTTTTCCCTGAACTGCTGACTGAATGCATTTCTCTGTGCTTTACTGGGGCTGGAATAACCCAGTTATGATCATGCTAATAGTGGCCTGTCATGTAGGCCTTTACTCTCTACTTCCCTACTCCCAGAATCAAAATAGGAGTGAAAACACAAGAAGAGTACAAAGAAAATGGCTTTATTTCTGACACTGCACACACAGCTTATTTTATATGACCTTGGTGATAAGTATGAAAATGAGGACCGCAACTGCATTCTTCATTAGTCAATTCACCAATTGGGTTAGCAGATTTCCTTTTAAAAAGTAGTTGTGGGGCTTCCCTGGTGGCGCAGTGATTGAGAGTCCGCCTGCCGATGCAGGGGACACGGGTTCGTGCCCGGGTCTGGGAGGAATCCACGTGCCGCGGAGCGGCTGGGCCCGTGAGCCATGGCCGCTGGGCCTGTGCGTCCGGAGCCTGTGCGTCCGGAGCCTGTGCTCCGCGGCGGGAGAGGCCGCGGTGGGGAGAGGCCCGCGTAGCGCAAAAAAAAAAAAAAAAAAAAAAAAAAAAGTAGTTGTGTAGTTTGTAGCTGCACAGTAGCCAGATGCATTTGATAAATCAAGTTCATTTTGTTTTGACTAAAAGACTGAATATATTCCTGTACAAAAATATTAAAAAACTTTATGTACAGAAGAAAATTTGTCACCTATAATCCTACCACCTAGAAATAACCACATTTTAATAGAAGTTACCTTTTTTTTTTTGATGTGGACCATTTTTAAAGTCTTTCTTGAATTTGTTACAATATTGCTTCTGTTTTGTTTTTTTGGCTGTGAGGCATGTGGGATGTTAGCTCCCTGGTCAGGGATCGAACCCACACCCCCTGCATTAGAAGGTAAAGTCTCAACCACTGGATGGCCAGGGAAGTCTCAAAGCTACCTTTTTTTTTTTTTAATGTCTTGGCTATTTTCACCACAAGAATTTTAAAATATATCCTTTTTTTAAAACTTTTTCTAAACGTAAATTTATTTATTATAGATTTACTTTTAGAAAAATTAGAAGATACAGATCAAATAAAAAGAATACCCATTATAATACCATCTAGAGATAACTGCTATTAAGATTTTGTTATATATTCTTCCAGACTTTCAATTACATAATAAAATATGTAAATTTATGGCTAGGTACATAATTTTTTATAAAAAGGAAGCACACCATACATACTTAGGTATAATTTTTTTTGCAAATATCTTTCCATGTCAGTAAGTATATATATCCCCATGATCATTACTTTTGGCTATATGACATGCCATTTTTTTGATGTATAAAATAAATATATTTAGCAAAGTTCATGATGATTAAAAATTAGGCCATTAAAAAATTCCTTGATAATTGTTTATGGCAGAGTTTGTGCCATACATAATTCTTACATCTTTATGAATCCAATCTGTCAGTCTCATTATGGTTTCTGCTTTTGGGATCATGCTTAGGAATTCCTTACCAATACAAATATTTTAAAATTATTCAGCTCTGTGTTCTTCTAGTACTTTGGTGTTTTCTATTTTAAAACTAAAAACTTCAACCAATATAAAATTTATCTTACATATTACGGGACAGGAATCTACTTTATTTTTTTTCTAAAATGCTTAAATAATCTATCCCTCTGCTAATTTAAACAATGGATCTGTTCCTAGGCTTTAAAGTTTTGTTTCATTGATCAATTTCCATTCCTGTGCAAGATCCATACTATTTTAATTATTTTTTTAAATCCTATTTTTTTTCCACACACACACACACACACACACACACACACACACTGTATTTTATTTTTACAAGAGATAAATAAACTGACACCAAGCATTGTAAATGGATGACCATAACAAAAGCAACAATGACTGCAATTACCAAACACAAAACACACTCATACTATGTCATAATATTGACATTCAGTCCAGTAATCCTCCACTGTAACAGCTCCTTTACTTTGCAGTGAAAATTGATTTGTATATTTTTTGCCTCTGAGTCCTTGTGGGATGTTTTTTTTAATTCAAACAGAAAGTCACAAAAATTATAATCATCCTCATCAGTTCACTCAGTCCCATGTAATTAATTATTTTTTTCATCTTGATCTTTTGTTAGCATTTTATGAATTCATCAGTTTTCCATTAGACTTCTGAAAATGCTTATTCATTCAGTTCAGCAGTATAGTCAGTTACCAGAAACCTGTACTTGTCAGAGTCTTTTCCATGAATTCCTTGAAGATGAAACCCTTTTATAGGAACATTTTTGCAAAAGCATCAGAGTACACCCAGAACTGTCTGTAAATGACAAAAGACTTAAAAATGACCACAGTTAAAGATTTGATGAAAGTTCATAATAATGCAATTGACAAGGAAATTTAGTTATTTCTGAGATATACATTTTTAAGTAATAACTAGAATTATGACTTATAACATTATACCAGAACATATAAGATTTTTAGAAATTTCATGTAATGTCAGAAACATTTATATTAACATATTTCCATACAAATAACCCAAAGAAAGTTTAGTATTAGTTGTTTTTATTGTTTGTTTGTTTGTTTATACTGCAGGTTCTTACTAGTCATCAATTTTACACACATCAGTGTATACATGTCAATCCCAATTGCCCAATTCAGCACACCACCATCCCCACCCCACAGCAGTTTTCCCCCTTGGTGTCCATACGTTTGTTCTCTACATCTGTGTCTCAACTTCTGCCCTGCAAACCAGTTCATCTGTACCATTTTTCTAGGTTCCACATACATGTGTTAATATACGATATTTGTTTTTCTCTTTCTGACTTACTTCACTCTGTATGACAGTCTCTAGATCCATCCATGTCTCAACAAATGACTCAATTCTGTTCCTTTTTATGGCTGAGTAATATTCCATTGTATATATGTACCACATCTTCTTTATCCGTTTGTCTGTCAGTGGGCATTTAGGTTGCTTCCATGACCTGGCTATTGTAAATAGTGCTGCAATGAACTTTGGGGTGCATGTGTCTTTTTGAATTATGGTTTTCTCTGGGTATATGCCCAGTAGTGGGATTACTGGATCATATGGTAATTCTATTTTTAGTATTTTAAGGACCCTCCATACTGTTCTCCATAGTGGCTGTATCACTTTATGTTCCCACCAACAGTGCAAGAGGGTTCCCTTTTCTCCACACCCTCTCCAGCATTTGTTGCTTGTAGATTTTCTGATGGTATCCATTCTAACTGGTGTGAGGTGATACCTCATTGTAGTTTTGATTGGCATTTCTCTAATAATGAGTGATGTTGAGCAACTTTTCATGTGCTTCTTGGCCATCTGTATGTCTTTTTTGGAGAAATGTCTATTTAGGTCTTCTGCCCATTTTTTGATTGGGTTGTTTGTTTTCTTAATATTGAGCTGCATGAGCTGTTTATATATTTTGGAGATTAATCCTTTGTCCGTGGATTCGTTTGCAAATATTTTCTCCCATTCTGAGGGTTGTCTTTTCGTCTTGCTTATGGTTTCCTTTGCTGTGCAAAAGCTTTGAAGTTTCATTAGGTCCCATTTGTTAATTTTTGTTTTTATTTCCATTACTCTAGGGGGTGGATCAAAAAAGATCTTGCTGTGATTTATGTCAAAGAGTGTTCCTCCCATGTTTTCCTTGAAGAGTTTTACTGGTCTTACATTAAGGCTTCTAATCGACTTTGAGTTTATTTTTGCATATGGTATTAGGGAGTGTTCTAATTTCATTCTTTTACGTGTAGCTGTCCAGTTTTCCCAGCCCCACTTATTGAAGAGACTGTCTTTTCTCCATTGTACATCCTTGCCCCCTTTGTCATAGGTTAGTTGACCATAGGTGTGTGGGTTTATCTCTGGGCTTTCTGTCTTGTTCCATAGATCTATGTTTCTGTTTTTGTGCCAGTACCATATTTTCTTGATGACTGTAGCTTTGTAGTATAGTCTGAAGTCAGGGAGTCTGATTCCTCCATCTCCGTATTTTTCCCTCAAGACTGCTTTGGCTATTCGGGGTCTTTTGTGTCTCCATACAAATTTTAAGAATTTGTTCTAGTTCTGTAAAAAATGCTATTGGTAATTTGATAGGGATTGCCCTGAATCTGTAGATTGCTTTGGGTAGTATAGTCATTTTCACAGTATTGATTCTTCCAATCCAAGAACATGGTATATCTCTCCATCTGTTTGTGTTACCTTTGATTTCTTTCATCAGTGTCTGATAGTTTTCTGCATACAGGTCTTTTCTCTCCCTAGGTAGGTTTATTCCTAGGTATTTTATTCTTTTTGTTGCAATGGTAAATGGGAGTGTATCCATAATTTCTCTTTCAGATTTTTCATCATTAGTGTATAGGAATGCAAGAAATTTCTGTGCATTAATTTTGTATCCTGCAACTTTACCAAATTCATTGATTAGCTCTAGTAGTTTTCTGGTGGCATTTTTAGGATTCTCTATATATAGTATCAAGGCATCTGCAAACAGTGACAGTTTTACTTCTTTTCCAATTTGTATTTCTTTTCCTTCTCTGATTGCTGTGGCTATGACTTCCAAAACTATGTTGAATAATAGTGGTGAGAGTGGACATCCTTGTCTCATTCCTGATCTTAGAGGAAATGCTTTCAGTTTTTCACCATTGAGAATGATGTTTGCTGTGGATTTGTCATATTTGGCCTATTATGTTGAGGTAGGTTCCCTCTATGCCCACTTTCTGGAGAGTTTTTATCATAAATGGGTGTTGAATTTTGTCAAAAGCTTTTTTTGCATCTGTTGAGATGATCATATGGTTTTTCTTCTTCAATTTGTTAATATGATGTATCACATTGAATGATTTGCATATATTGAAGAATCCTTGCATCCCTGGGATAAATCCCACTTGATCATGGTGTATGATCCTTTTAATGTGTTGTTGCATTCTGTTTGCTAGTATTTTGTTGAGGATTTTTGCATCTATATTCATCAATGATATTGGTCTGTAATTTTCTTTTTTTGTAGTATCTTTGTCTGGTTTTAGTATCAGGGTGATGGTGGCATCATGGAATGAGTTTGGGAGTGTTCCTTCCTCTGCACATTTTTGGAAGAGTTTAAAAAGGATGGGTGTTAGCTCTTCTCTAAATATTTGATAGAATACACCTGTGAAGCCATCTGGTCCTGGACTTCTGTTTGTTGGAAGATTTTTAATCACAGTTTCAATTTCATTACTTGTGATTGGTCTGTTCATATTTTCTATTTCTTCCTGGTTCAGTCTTGGAAGGTTACACCTTTCTAAGAATCTGTCCATTTCTTCCAGGTTGTCCATTTCATTGGCATAGAGATGCTTGTAGTAGTCTCTTAGGACGCTTTGTATTTGTGCGGTGTCTGTTGTAACTTCTCCTTTTTCATTTCTAATTTTATTTGAGTCCTCTCCCTCTTGATGATTCTGGCTAATGGTTTATCAATTTTGTTTATCTTCTCAAAGAAACAGCTTTCAGTTTTATTGATATTTGCTATTGTTTTCTTTGTTTCTATTTCATTTATTTCTGCTCTGATCTTTATGATTTCTTTCCTTCTGCTAACTTTGGGTTTTGTTTGTTCTTCTTTCTCTAGTCCCTTTAGGTGTAAGGTTAGATTGTTTATTTGAGATTTTTCTTGTTTCTTGAGGTAGGCTCATATAGCTATAAACTTCCCTCTTAGAACTGCTTTTGCTGCATCCCATAGGTTTTGGATCGTCGTGTTTGCATTGTCATTTGTGTCTAGGTATTTTTTGAATTCCTCTTTGATTTCTTCAGTGATCTCTTGGTTATTTAGTAATGTATTGTTTAGCCTCCATGTGTTTGTGCTTTTTACGTTTTTTTCCCTGTAATTCACTTCTAATCTTGTAGCGTTGTGGTCAGAAAAGATGCTTGATATGATTTCAATTTTCTTAAATTTACTGAGGCTTGATTTGTGACCCAAGATGTGATCTATCCTGGAGAATGTTCCGTGTGGACTTGAGAAGAAAGTGTAATCTGCTCTTTTTGGATGGAATGTCCTATAAATATCAATTAAATCTATCTGGTCTATTGTGTAATTTAAAGCTTCTGTTTCCTTAATTATTTTCATTTTGGATGATCTGTCCATTCATGTAAGTGAGGTGTTAAAGTCCCCAACTATTATTGTGTTACTGTCGATTTCCTCTTTTTTAGCCGTTAGCAATTGCCTTATGCATTGAGGTTCTCCTATGTTGGGTGCATATATATTTATAATTGTTATATCTTCTTCTTGGATTGATCCCTTGTTCATTATGCAGTGTCCTTCCTTGTCTCTTGTAACATTCTTTATTTTAAAGTTTATTTTATCTGATATGAGTATAGCTACTCCAGCTTTCTTTTGATTTCCATTTGCATGGAATATCTTTTTCCATGCCCTCACTTTCAGTCTGTATGTGTCCCTAGGTCTGAAGTGGGTCTCTTGTAGACAGCATATATATGGGTCTTGTTTTTGTATCCATTCAGCAAGTCTGTGTCTTTTGGTTGGAGCATTTAATCCATTCACGTTTAAGGTAATTATTGATATGAATGTTCCTCTGACCATTTTCTTAATTGTTTTGGGTTTGTTTTTGTAGGTCCTTTTCTTCTCTTGTGTTTCCCACTTAGAGAAGTTCCTTTAGCATTTGTTGTAGAGCTGGTTTGGTGGTGCTGAATTCTCTTAGCTTTTGCTTGTCTGTAAAGCTTTTAATTTCTCCATCTAATCTAAATGAGATCCTTGCCAGGTAGAGTAATCTTGGTTGTAGTTTCTTCCCTTTCATTACTTTAAGTATATCATGCTACTCCCTTCTGGCTTGTAGAGTTTCTGCTGAGAAATCAGCTGTTAACCTTATGGGAGTTCCCTTGTATGTTATTTGTCATTTTCCCCTTGCTGTTTTCTATAATTTTTCCTTGTCTTTAATTTTTGCCAATTTGATTACTATATGTCTCAGCGTGTTTCTCCTTGGGTTTATCCTGTATGGGACTCTCTGTGCTTCCTGGACTTGGGTGGCTATTTCCTTTCCCATGTTAGGAAATTTTTCGACTTTCTCTCTCTCTTCTCCTTCTGGGACCCCTATAATGGGAATGTTGTTGCATTTAATGTTGTCCCAGAGGTCTCTTAGGCTGTCTTCATTTCTTTTCATTCTTTTTTCTTTAGTCTGTTCCACAGCAGTGAATTCCACCATTCTGTCTTCCAGGTCACTTATTCGTTCTTCTGCCTCAGTTATTCTGGTATTGATTCCTTCTAGTGCATTTTTCATTTCAGTTATTGTATTGTTCATCTCTGTTTGTTTGTTATTTAATTATTCTAAGTCTTTGTTAAACATTTCTTGCATCTTCTCGATCTTTGCCTCCATTCCTTTTCCGAGGTCCTGGATCATCTTATCATTATTCTGAATTCTATTTCTGGAAGGTTGCCTATCTCCACTTCATTTAGTTGTTTTTCTGGGGTTTTATCTTGTTCCTTCATCCAGTATATAGCCCTCTGCCTTTTCATCTTGTCTATCTTTCTATGAATGTGGGTTTTATTCCACAGGCTGAAGGATTATATTTCTTCTTGCTTCTGCTGTCTGCCCTCTGGTCTATTTTAATTTTTGAGTGTCTTTAGTATGTGTCAGTTGATGTCTGCTTGAGCAAAACCTCTTAAAGTTTTTTGGCTAGTGTAGCAGCTGGTCATCTTCCAGATAAATATGAGAATAATCTGTCATTTTTTAAAATGCAAACATTTTTTGCAACTTGAATTTTTTATTAAAATTTTTTATTGAATTTTTTATTAAAATTTTTTATTAAAAAATGCAAACATTTTTTGCAACTTGAATTTTTTATTAAAATTATGTTAAATGTAAAGATTAATTTGGGGAGATTGACATATTTATAATATCTTCTCATCAAATAATATATAGTATGTTGTCTGTAGTTAACAGTACTGTATTTTATAATTGAACGTTGCTGAGAGAGTAATCTTAAATGTTCTTACCACACACACAAAATGGTAACAATATGAGGTGATGGATGTGTTAACTAACTTTATTGTGGTAATCATTGCACAATATATACATATACCAAATCATCATGTTGTATACCTTAAACTTACACAATGTTGTATGTCAATTATTTCTCAATAAATCTGGCAAAACATAAAATATATCTATTTATCTTATTATTTTTACTTCCTAATTATATTTTTAATTTTATTCATATAGCTTTAGCACATTTTTGTTAAGATGATTTCAAAATACTTTATCCTTTGTTGCAATTGTGAGTAAGAGCTTTTTCTCTTATTTTCTGATTATTGCTAGTGCAGATATATATGAATTGATTACATTTGTTTTAGCTTATTTTTAAAATTATTTATTCTACTAGATTTTTATTTTATTTTCCTGGGTTTTCCATTATTTAGATCTTATTTTCCTTTCTTGAACCATTGCATAGGTTCAAACCTACTCTAGAAAAGTGTTGAAAATTTTGATGATAGCAGTGCTTTCTTGACTTCTTCCTGACTTCAAAGGAAGGCTCCAGGTTATCACTATCCAATAGAACTTTCTGTAACTCTGTGATAATTCTCCAATTGATCAATACATGTGGCCATTGAGCACTTAAAATGTTGCTAATGATATTGAAAAACTGTATTTTAATTTAATATAATTTTAATTAATTTAAATATAAACAGCCAGCAGGCTTTAGTAGGGCCAATAGAGGCTACTGTACTGGACAGCACAACTCTAGGTTTTCATTGTTAATTATGTTGAGTGTTTATTTCAGATGGGTTTTTAACTTGTTAAAGCCAGCTTAGAGTAAAGATGACGGGGTAAAAGTGAGATTATCATGTATAATAGATAATTGCCAAACACAAGCCTTTAGCAGATGTGAAAGAGAGTAGAGGATTGAATGATAGGTGGAGTGAGATGAGGGTTGAAGCAAAGCTTGTTTTCCATATGTTGATTTTGTTATTAACATAAGTGTGGTCCCAAATCCAACCCTTTACTACCCTCCAAAATATGTACTTTCTTCTATTTTCATTATTTCTATTAATATTGTCACCACGATCTTAGCCCAAAACCTTGTTATAACTTTTTTGATTTTTCTCTCTTCCTTGTGCCCTAAAACTCAAATATTCCTTCACCCCACCTCCATTTCCACGAGCCTACATCTTACCCATTCTTCAAGGTCTTCACAAGTGTACCTTCTGTATGAAATAACCCTTTCTTGATCTCATAAATTAAAAGTAGTTTTGGGCTTCTCTGGTGGTACCGTGGTTAAGAATACACCTGCCAATGCAGGGGACACAGGTTCAAGACCTGGTCCGGGAAGATCCCACGTGCCATGGAGCAACTAAGCCCATGCGCCACAACTACTGAGCCTGCGCTCCACAACTACTGAAGCCTGCACACCTAGAGCCTATGCTCCACAAGAGGAGCCACTGCAATGGGAAGACTGCACGCCGCAACTAAGAGTTGCCCCCACTCGCCACAACTAGAGAAAGCTCACACGCAGCAACGAAGAGCCAGTGCAGCCAAAAATAAATATAAGTAAATAAATTTATTTTAAAAAAAGTCGTTTTGTCTTCCTTGAAACTAGGATTTAATTTGTGCTTCCTTTTTATAGTGCTTAGTCCTGCACATTTCCTTATAGCTTTTAATGAACATATCTATGTCTATTGTATTGATATATTTTACAATTGATATTGTAAATATTATAGTACATATCCATTGTAAGCTCTTTGAGGAAATAATCCTTGACTGATTTACCTTTCTGTCCTGAAGGGTCCCTCTGCTGCTATGTTGCATAACTATACATGCAGTCAGTAAATATTTATTAAATGAGTCACATCCAACTTGTATTAATCGTATGTTTTGTATGTCTTTTCTTCAATTGATAACTTTTGTAGAGCAAGGCTCATATGTATTTATTTTTGTAGTCTGCATACTAGCACAATGCTAAGCTTTGAATAATTGATAATTATTTAAAATCTTATTTATAAAAATAGTGTTAAGACATATCACTTAGAATTGCTGTTTGGCTGTATGTAATGGAAATCCAATTAGAGTAGCTTAACCAAACAGTTATTTTTCTCAAATAATAAGAAAGCTAGAGGTAGACAGTCTAGGACTGGTACAGTGGTGTCATGATATCATCAATGCCCCAGATTTTTTCTGTCCTTACATTATAGCTCTTGTCTTTGTGGTCATAGTAAGGCTCTTCCACCTCCAAGCATCATATTCATGTTTCTGTCCCTTTCTATCAGGAAAACAGTAACTTTTCTGGAGGTTTCTACAAATAGACTTCTGCTCATTTTAGTCAGAATGTGGGTCACATGGGCATTTTTCCACCTGCCAGGGGATTTTGGAAGCTGAGTATTTTTAAATAGGTACATTGCCATACAAGCAAAATTTGTATTCTTTTCATAAGGAAGAAAAGGAGAATGTATCTTGGATGGGTATGTATCTTGGATATGGAATTTACACGTAAAACCATTATAATCTACAAAGGGGTGATAAGATACATGTGACAGGTTCAACAATTCGAGACAATTATATGATAAATTACATATACACAGACAATAAATGCTTTCAAAGGTTAGAGGTAGAAGAGCTCCCTGGAAAATGGAGTTGACTAGGAAATCTTCAATGTAAGAGGTGGGAGTAGAACAGAGCCTTAAAAGATGGGTCAAATATTATACAGAGGTACTGGATGCCTATTTTGCAAGTGAGGAGTTACATGTTTAAAGTGTGTTTTTGAATTACTAAACCAGCTTAGCAATAATGCACTCATATCATAGGGCAATCGAAAATAAGTTGGGACAACGTAATGGAGGATTATGTATGCCACCATGAAGAGTTTGGATTTGAGATTTGTTCAGATCAACAGATCTATTGGAGATTTCTTTTTTTTTTTTTACATCTTTATTGGGGTATAATTGTTTTACAGTGGTGTGTTAGTTTCTGCTTTATAACAAAGTGAATCAGTTATACATATACATATGTTCCCATATCTCTTCCCTCTTGCGTCTCCCTCCCTCCCACCTTCCCTATCCCACCCCTCCAGGCGGTCACAAAGCACCGAGCCGATATCCCTGTGCCATGCGGCTGCTTCCCACTAGCTATCTACCTTACGTTTGGTAGTGTATATGTGTCCATGCCTCTCTCTCGCTTTGTCACAGCTCACCCTTCCGGAGATTTCTGAAAAGAGGAATAATAAGGGAAAGTAGAATAGAAATGGTAACATGTTAGAGTTTAAAAGACTAATTCACAGATTAGTTCATTAAAATTAATATCAAATGCTGTACCTCCTATCCAGTAGTTAAGATAGTTCATAGCATTTTTCACCAAAGCAGCTGGTCCTAAGGGGTCTCCAATACCTAAAATGGATATTTAATACTATTTCACTTGAAGCCCCGAATGTAGAACAGTGGCACTCTAGAATTCAAATTTTCTATTCAACTTATTTTTTTTATATTGCCAAGTAGTTCTTTGTTTCTGTTATCACCACAGGGATTAGAAATATTATGTCAGAATATTTTATCATATTAATACCCAAGTGTAATCTTTCTTAATTAAATCATTTCTCTAAACTTGCACTGAATAATTAATAAAATGATGATTGAAAACAGATTGGTGCTCCTTTGACTAAGTGTACTTTTTGTTGTCTGTTTTCTCAACCAAGAATTTTAAGTCTGTTGAAAATGCTTAAACTTCAAAGCACTTACGTTGAGCCAATGTTTTATTTTCCTTTTAAAATCAATCTTAATACATTTTGCAAAGCTTTTTTTTTAAGATAATTGAGGTGTGTTAGAGCTTTCCCCAGATATACTTACAGATTTTTTAAATGACAGATATTTATTCTAAGAAATGACAGGTATTTATTTAACTGTAAATCTCACTAAATAGTATGGATTTCTTACCTTCTACTTTAATAATGATATCAATTACATTTGATGGTTTGACATAGCAGTTTGAGTAAATAGACTGATTTAATTGAAACGTGTAAAACATGCTTGAAATTATTTCCTATATAATTTTAAATGAACATCTGAAGCCTGAATTACCTCATTTATTTTGTAATTGGAATACCAGAAATTTCCACCTTCATTAGTGCTTCATCTGTCTCCTCATTAATTACCATAAGATCTTTACTTTTAGAGTCCCATTAATATGAATTTAACTCCATGTAGAAATACAGATATAATGCAATTACACCCAACTAGTTAAAATTTCAGCGTTCATTGTTGGGTACTTTTTGACTATTGTTCAGCTCCCATAATTATATATGACTAAATTATCAGCTCCCTGCTTTATTAGTTGAAAAATAATAGCATGTAACACCAATCAAGAGATTCTCGTGGTTAGTGGCCATTGCAAATTTTAAGTAAAATGCCTGATATGAAGCACTTTCTTTTTTACAAACCTGGTTGGTACTTCAAATAATCACAAAATGGAATGACCATAGAAGCCAAGGCTAACATTTGTTGAGGGCCTGGCCACACATGTGCTTGGCACTCATGTCACATATTCTTTCACAGCAAACCTGTCAGTCAGTAAACACATATATATTGAGCACTTGTTATATGCCAGATATTGCAAGATGTATTGTCCTATTTTTGTTGAATGAAGAAACAGGCTCAGAAAAGTTAAGTGACTAGATCTAATCTCACAGCTAGGAAAGGGCAGAGCTAGGATTTGACTCGAGGTCTGATTTCAGAAATCATACGATTATCATCATTGGGTTCTTCATGTTTGGAAGAGTGGAAATATGAGAAAAGATAGAATTTACAAACTGATTTCCCTAATATGTGTTGGTGTGCGATTCCTAATAATCATTTGCTGTATGACCCAGATATCACCTGGAATTGTCTCAGCATTTAGATATCTGTGTATAATTAGCTTAGACCCCGGTGGTTTTATAGCCTTTGGAAGCCTGAAGCTCTCCCCACAATTTCTAATTCCCAGGTCTTACACTCTTATGGTCCCCCTCCTGTGTTTGTCTGGTGGCCACCTCGATTTGCCATGTCAGTTGACATTTGCATGTCAATCTGGGTGTAAAGCTCCATCCTTTCACGTTTTTATAGCACATGCCTTCACCAAGCATTTTATGAGTATTGGGAAGGATCCCCTTACAAACCAAAAAGTCTTCCACCATCCCTTCCCTCTCAGCCTTGCCCCTTAATTGCAATGCCTTGCCTCTCTACCCAAATTCTTCTCCTTCTGTTTTGCAAAATAAGTTTACCTTTCCTTTGAAGCCAGGATTTTCCAGGTCCCTGACAACTTTGGGAGTCACATCTCTACCCCCAAGTTGGAGTGTCAGTGTGTGCCTTCCTTGTTTCTATCTCATTAAAGCAAAAATCGTGAGATTCTCTTGGAAAACAGCAAAATTTGGAATTAGTCTCATCAGTCTGACAGCCCTCATTTAGCTCAGTTTTAATTTGAATTTCATGGAATTTTCAACATCAACAATTTTGTTCAACTAACCTTAAATGGTGAGAACTGAAAACATCTAATACAAGAAAGAGCTACTCTTCTTAGATTAGAAATAAAATACTTTACATAACTAAGAAAAAACCTATCTTTAGATTTTTACTTACTTCCTACCTCTTTCCAAAAATGTGATTTACAAAAATTACAGAATATATTTGGATGTAAGCTTTTTCTGTACTTTTTTACAGACCACTTTTTCTATTAGCTATTCAGAGTGAATTTCAGGAGTTTGAGAGCTTGGTTTGTTTATGAGCCCAGAATATAGAGGCTGGTATAAATTTAAATAGACTGAAGCACTTGGTTCTACAACACTGTGTTAGAAGTTGTTGAAGAACTGCTTTCTACTTCCGGATAAGCCCAGACTGTTTTCTCGTCTTACAGACGAGAAATTTGCCACTAAAATTTTAATTCCTGTCAGAATTATTTTATATGGAAGAAAGCTGAAAACACGTTGACCAAAAGAACTTTAATTCTCACTCATTTCTAATATAATTTTAATTGGTTCATCTTTAATTTAGGAAGCAATTTCTCTAGTAATTTGGCAAACATTAATTCCTTTAAGTCAAACCTTACTGAAGAAACTGCCTTAATGGTTTTTTGAAGAGCTCATGTTTTTTCATATTCCATGATTATACTGGCACTGTTTTTAATTTAACAAACATTATTTTCTTTATTAAACAAAGTATTGCTTTAGGATGTGTTTCTAACATGTAAGCAGTAATAACGGAGAGTAAGTGAAAGACGGGGCAGATCCTGAATGTGAGGTGCCTTTGGGAGTGGGATGTCTCAAGAATATTGGTGTTAAGACCAGACTAACAGTGACAAAATCTTAATACTAAGATTGCAAAAAGAGCATTTTATCATTGTGTGACCTTGACCAAATTCTCTAACCTTCCTAAACTTTTCATTCCTTACGTGTTAAGTGGGGAGTATGTCTGCCTTACCTACCTCTGCCTTACCTACCTTACCTACCTCTTTTTGTTGTAAGCATTAAATGAAAACACTGGATGTGAAAGTACTTTGTATTGTGCAGAACCTACAGACATTAGGGATTATGTTTTTATTTTATTTTATTTTTTTATACAGCAGGTTCTTATTAATTATCTATTTTATACATATTAGTGTATATATGTCAATCCCAATCTCCCAGTTCATCCCACCACCACCACCACCACCACCACCACCACCCCACTTTCCCCGCTTGGTGTCCATACGTTTCTTTTCTACATCTCTGTCTCTATTTCTGCCCTGCAAACCGGATCATCTGTGCCATTTTTCTAGGTTCCACATATATGTGTTAATATACAGTATTTGTTTTTCTCTTTCGGACTTACTTTAATCTGTATGACAGTCTCTAGATCCATCCACGTCTCTACAAATGACTCAATTTCGTTCCTTTTTATGGCTGAGTAATATTCCATTGTATATATGGAATACATACCACAACTTCTTTATCCATTCATCTGTTGATGGGCATTTAGGTTGCTTCCATGTCCTGGCTATTGTAAATAGTGCTGCAGTGAACATTAGGGTGCATGTGTCTTTTTGAATTATGGTTTCCTATGGGTATATGCCCAGTAGTGGGATTGCTGGGTCATATGGTAATTCTATTTCTAGTTTTTTAAGGAACCTCCATACTGTTCTCCATAGTGGCTGTATCAATTGACATTCCCACCAACAGTGCAAGAAAGTTCCCTTTTCTTGACACCCTCTCCAGCATTTGCTGTTTGTAGATTTTCTGATGATGCCCATTCTAACCGGTATGGATACCTCATTGTAGTTTGGATTTGCATTTCTCTGATAATTAGTGATGATGAGCAGCTTTTCATGTGCCTCTTGGCCATCTGTATGTCTTCTTTGGAGAAATGTCTGTTTAGGTCTTCTGCCCATTTTTTGATTGGGTTGTTTGTTTTTTTAATATTGAGCTGCATGAGCTGTTTATATATTTTGGAGATTAATCCTTTGTCCATTGATTCATTTGCAAATATTTTCTCCCATTCTGAGGGTTCTCTTTTCACCTTGTTTATGGTTTCCTTTGCTGTGCAAAAGCTTTGAAGTTTCATTAGGTCCCATTTGTTTATTTTTGTTTTTATTTCCATTACTCTAGGAGGTGGGTCAAAAAAGATCTTGCTGTGATTTATGTCAAAGAGTGTTCTTCCTATGTTTTCCTCTAAGAGTTTTATAGTGTCTGGTCTTAATTTAGGTCTTTAATTCATTTTGAGTTTATTTTTGTGTATTGTATTAGGGAGTGTTCTAACTTCATTCTTTTACATGTACCTGTCCAGTTTTCCCAGCATCACTTATTGAAGAGACTGTCTTTTCTCCATTGTATATCCTTCCTTCCTTTGTCATACATTAGTTGACCGTAGGTGCATGGGTTTATCTCTGGGTTTTCTATCCTGTTCTGCTGACCTATATTTCTGTTTTTGTGTCAGTACCATATTGTCTTGATTACTGTAGCTTTGTAGTATAGTCTGAAGTCAGGGAGTCTGATTCCTCCAGCTCCGTTTCTTCCCTCAGTAATTTCCACCTATTTGGGGTCTTGTGTGTCTCCATACAAATTTTAAGATTTTTTGTTCTAGTTCTGTAAAAACTGCCATTGGTAATTTGATAGGGATTGCATTAAATCTATAGATTGGTTTGCGTAGTATAGTCATTTTCACAATATTGATTCTCCCAATCCAAGAACAGGATATATCTCTCCATCTGTTTGTGTCACCTTTGATTTCTTTCATCACTGTCTTATAGTTTCCTGAGTACACGTCTTTTAACTCCTTAGTAGGTTTATTCCTAAGTATTTTATTCTTTTCGTTGAAGTGGTGAATGGGATTGTTTCCTTAATTTCTCTTTCTGATCTTTCATTGTTAGTGTATAGGAATGCAAGATATTTCTGTGCATTAATTTTGTATCCTGCAACTTTACTGAATTCATTGATTAGCTCTAGAAGTTTTCTGGCAGCATCTTTAGGATTATCTAGTTATAGCATCATGTCATCTGCAAACAGTGACAATTTTACTTCTTTTCCAATTTGTATTCCTTTTAGTTCTTTTTCTTCTCTGATTTCCATGGCTAGGACTTCCAAAACTATGTTGAATAATAGTGGCGAGAGTGGACATCCTTGTCTCATTCCTGATCTTAGAGGAAACGCTTTCAGCTTTTCACCATTGAGAATGATGTTTGCTGTGGGCTTGTCATATATGGCCTTTATTATGTGAGGTAGGTTCCCTCTATGCCCACTTTCTGGAGAGTTTTTTATCATAAATGGGTGTTGAATTTTGTCAAAAGCTTTTTCTGCATCTATTGAGATGATCATATGGTTTTTCTTCTTCAATTTGTTAATATGGTGTATCACATTGATTGATTTGCATATATTGAAGAATCCTTGCATCTCTGGGATAAATCCCACTTGATCATGGTGTATGATCCTTTTAATGTGTTATTGGATTTTGTTTGCTAGTATTTTGTTGAGGATTTTTGCATCTATATTCATCAGTGATATTGGCCTGTAATTTTCTTTTTTTGTAGTATCTTTGTCTGGTTTTGGTACCAGGGTGATGGTGGCATTACAGAATGAGTTTGGGAGCATTCCTTCCTCTGCAATTTTTGGAAGAGTTTGAGAAGGATGGGTGTTAGCTATTCTCTAAATGTTTGATAGAATTCACCTTTGAAGCCATCTGGTCCTGGACTTCTGTTTGTTGGAAGATTTTAATCACAGTTTCAATTTCATTACTTGTGATTGGTCTGTTCAAATTTTCCATTTCTTCCTGGTTCAGTTTTGGAAGGTTATACCTTTCTAAGAATTTGTCCATTTCTTCCAGGTTGTCCATTTTACTGGCACAGAGTTGCTTGTAGTAGTCTCTTATTATGATGCTTTATATTTCAGTGGTGCCTGTTATGACTTCTCCTTTTTCATTCCTAATTTTATTGATTTGAGTCCTCTCCCTCTTTTTCTTGATGAGTCTGGCTAAAGGTTTATCAATTTTGTTAATCTTCTCAAAGAACCAGCTTTCAGTTTTATTGATCTTTGCTATTGTTTTCTTTGTTTCTCTTTCATTTATTTCTGCTATGATTTTTATGATGTATTTCCTTCTACTAACTTTGAGTTTTGTTTGTTCTTCTTTCTCTAGTTCCTTTTGGTGTAAGGTTAGGTTGTTTATTTGAGATTTTTCTTGTTTCTTGAGATAGGATTGTAGTGCTATAAACTTCCCTCTTAGAACTGCTTTTGCTGCATCCCATAGGTTTTGGATCATCGTGTTTGCATTGTCATTTGTCTCTAGGTATTTTTTGAATTCCTCTTTTATTTCTTCAGTGATCTCTTGTTTATTTAGTAACGTTTTGTTTAGCCTCCATGTGTTTGTGTTTTTTACATTTTTTTCCCTGTAATTGATTCCTAATCTTATAGCGTTGTGGTTAGAAAAGGTGCTTGATATGATTTCAGTTTTCTTAAATTTACTGAGGCTTGATTTGTGACCCAATATGTGATTTATCCTGGAGAATGTTCCGTGTGCACTTGAGAAGAAAGTGGAATCTGCTGTTTGGGGATGGAATGTCCTGTAAACATCAGTTAAATCTACCTGGTCTATTGTGTCATTTAAAGCTTCTGTTTCCTTATTTATTTTCATTTTGGATGATCTGTCCATTGGTGTAAGTGAGGCGTTAAAGTCCCCCACTATTACTGTGTTACTTTTGATTTCCTCTTTTAGAGCTGTTAGCAGTTGCCTTATGTATTGAGGTGTTCCTTTTTTTTTTTTTTTTTTTTTTTTAGCAATATGCGGGCCTCTCACTGTTGTAGCATCTCCCGTTGTGGAGCACAGGCTCCAGACGCACAGGCTCAGCGGCCATGGCTTACGGGCCCAGCCACTCCGTGGCATGTGGGATCTTCCCGGACTGGGGCATGAACCCGTGTCCACCGCATCGGCAGGTGGATTCTTAACCAGTGCACCAGCAGGGAAGCCCTTGGATTGATCCTTTGACCATTATGTATTGTCCTTCCTTGTGTCTTGTAACATTCTTTATTTTAAAGTCTATTTTATCTGATCTGAGTATTGCTACTCCAGCTTTCTTTTGATTTCCATTTGCATGGAATATCTTTTTCCATCCCCTCACTTTCAGTCTGTATGTGTCCCTAGGTCTGAAGTGGGTCTCTTGTAGACAGCATATGTATGGGTCTTGTTTTTGTATCCATTCAGCGAGCCTGTGTCTTTTGGTTGGAGCATTTAATCCATTCATGTTTGAGGTAATTATCAATATGTATGTTCCTATTACCATTTTCTTAATTGTTTTGGGTTTGTTTTTGTAGGTCCTTTTCTTCTCTTGTGTTTCCCACTTAGAGAAGTTCTGTTAGCATTTGTTGTAGTGCTGGTTTGGTAGTGCTGTATTCTCTTAGCTTTTGCTTGTGTGTAAAGCTTTTGATTTCTCCATCGAATCTGAATGAGATCCTTGCCGGGTAGAGCAATCTCAGTTGTAGGTTCTTCCCTTTCATCACTTTATATATATCATGTCACTGCCTTCTGGGTTTTAGAGTTTCTGCTGAGAGAAACTTATGGGAGTTCCCTTGTATGTTATTTGTCATTTTTCCCTTATTGCTTTTAATAATTTTTCTTTGTCTTTAATTTTTGTCAGCTTGATTATTATGTGTCTTGGCATGTTCTCCTGGGGTTTATCTTGCCTGGAACTCTCTGTGCTTCCTGGATTTAGGTGGCTATTTCTTTTCACATGTTTGAGAAATTTTTGACTATAATCTCTTCAAATATTTTCTCGGGCCCTTTCTGTCTCTCTTCTCCTTCTGGGACCCCTATAATGCGAATGTTGGTGTATTTAACGTTGTCCCAGAGCTCTCCGAGGCTATCTTCATTTCTTTTCATTGTTTTCTCTTTATTCTGTTCTGCAGCAGTGAATTCCACCATACTGTCTTCCAGGTCACTTATCCATTCTTCTGCCTCCATTAATCTGCTATTGATTCCTTCTAGTGTATTTTTCATTTCAGTTATTGTATTGTTCATCTCTGTTTGTTCTTTGATTCTTCTAGGTCTTTGTTAAACATCTGTTACATCTTCTTCATCTTTGCCTCCATTCTTTTCCCAAGATCCTGGATCATCTTCACTATCATTATCCTGAATTCCTTTTCTGGAAGGTTTTGTATCTCCACTTCATTTAATTGTTTCTCTGGGGTTTTATCTTCTTCCTTCATCTGGTACATAGTCGTCTGCCTTTTCATTTTGTCTATATTTCTGTGAATGTGGTTTTCCTTCCACAGGCTGCAGGATTGTAGTTCTTCTTGCTTCTGCTGTCTGCCCTCTGCTGGTTGAGGCTATCTAAGAGGCTTGTTGCAAGCTTCCTGATGGGAGGGACTGGTGGTGGGTAGAGCTGGATGTTGCTCTGGTGGGCAGTGCTCAGTAAGACTTTAGTCCACTTGTCTGCTGATGGGTAGGGCTGAGTTCCCTTCCTGTTCGTTGTTTGGCCTGAGGTGTCCCAGCACTGGAGGCTACAGGCTCTTTGGTGGGGCCGTGGCAGACTCTGGGAGGGCTCATGCCAATGAGAACTTCCCAGAACTTCTGCTTCCAGTGTCCTTGTCCCAGCAGTGAGCCACTGCTGTCCCCCACCTCTGCAGGAGACCCTCCAACACTAGCAGGTAGGTCTGGTTCAGTCTCCTGTGGGGTCATTGCTCCTTCCCCCTAGGTCCTGATGCACACACTACTTTGTGTGTGCCCTCCACGAGTGGAGTCTCTGTTTCCCCCAGTGCTGTCAAAGTCCTGCCATCAAATCCCACTTCAAAGTCTGATTCTCTAGGAATTCCTCCTCCTGTTGCTGGAACCCCAGGTTGGGAAGCCTGACGTGGGGCCCAGAACCTTCACTCCAGTCGGTGGACCTCTGTGGTATAATTGTTCTCCAGTTTGTGAGTCACCCACCCAGCAGTTATGGGATTTGATTTTATTGTGTTTGTACCCCTCCTACCATCTCACTGTGGCTTCTCCTTTGTCTTTGGATGTGGGGTATCTTTTTTGGTGAGTTTCAGTGTCTTCCTGTCAATGATCATTCAGCAGTTAGTTGTGATTCTGGCGCTCTCACAAGAGGGAGTAAGCACAGGTCCTTCTACTCTGCCATCTTGAACCAATCTCCCATTAGTGATTATGTTTGTGGGGCAAAAGAGTTGGCAGGTGGAAGAGGAGAAATAGGGTTGCTATTATATTTTTTCTCCAGTATGTCTGGAAATGGATAGTCATCAAATCCTAAATGGTTGAAAGATTGCCAGGGAAGGAACTACCAGCCAGGGGGGAAGCAATGACAGGGCTTGTTAACTGGTCCTCATGAAAGCCAATTCCAATCATTTCAGGTAATATTTGAGTACCTACAGTGTACCATGTTAGTTATTAGGGATACACACTATGACAAGATAAAGTCCTTGCCTTCCAAAAATTTCCAGTCCAGCTGTGGACAGGACAGCTGTGCATCTCTAGCTGAACCGGAAGAAGGGCTGGGCAGAGTGTGATTGGAACAGAAAAGGAGCTGGTTGTTGTGACTGGGTCTTGCATGTTTTTTCCATCATTTGATAGGATGATTTGAAAATAATTTATATTTTTAACTCTTTAAGTCACAAAGAAAGAAAAATACTAAGGGTGTTTTAAACGGTTACAAACAAAATCCTGTAATAACACTTTTTTTCTTTTAATAGATGAGGAGTGATAGGACTAGCTGCTTCTTTACAGTTTTGTCACATTTCAGATTTCTTGAATGCTCCTTTTAGGCTTCAGGGACATTATTGTCACCATGAGGTACAGCTGTCTTGCTTGTTTGTATTCTTCTTAAGGGACACTAAGTCTTTCGGCATCATTTTTATTTCATCTTTTGTATTCAAAAGTTTAATTGCTAGTGATCTTCATCTTTGACAGTGTCCACAGGAAATAAGTGGATATTACATTATTCATACTAATGAGGCTCCAATGACAAAGATTCCTCCCAGTTAGCGGTAATTATTTTTGGTTCCGGAATTCCTTAAGGATTTTTTCTCCTACTTATTTCATTCTTAGACAAGTAATAAAATAGAACATTTTCTGAGTATAGAACAATGGGGGGATGGGGCATTCCAGAAGATGCCAAGTAATACAAGGAAGCTAACCTAGGATTAAAAACTCACTGCAGAAAATCCAGAGGCTGAGAGGGTGATGGGGGAGGGGAGGGGGAATTTGATGTTGAATTAAATTCTCTACTGTATCTAATTAATGTTTTATTTCAGTAGAGTTGTCACTTTGGTGAGTACTTTAACTTAAATATTTAGAGAAAATTGGAAAGTTTGTGAGAAAATGAAGTCTTGTATAAACACAGTGATCTTAATTGTTTACATTTACTGCAGAAATCCCTGAGTCACATCAGTGTGACCCAAGTACTCACCATCACCATTAATTCACAGGGTATCCTGGATGCTTTGGGAGATGGTAGCCACGTTCAGTATTCAAGACCAAAAATATTTAAATACCCAAGTCAGTAAAAACCGATTCTCCTGGATAAGTCTGGAGCCGTCATTTAAAGATGTTCAGTGCCTGGAGTTTTTATATGCATTGGTGAGGCCTCAGTTTCCTCTAACAGATAATCTGCTGTTATTACTGGATGTAGGCAGTAATAAAGGGCAGAGTCAGGAAGGACAAAGAGTTTACAGTACAGAATTTTCAATAACGTGTTGATGTCAGGAAAAGAGTAGAGCCATTTCTGATAAGAAGGAAGTGTTAATTTTAAATAGCTGTGAATGTACTTTCTGTGATCTTCTCCTGAAAAGTAACAGCAGGGTAATTCATAGGCCGCAGGTCACAAGATGAGCTTGAGTAATCGATCCCTCAGTGAAACCAAAGAGAGGAGAAGTAAATACTGGAGGAGGTGACAGAGTTCAGCCCGGGAATGGAACACAGAGTCTTTTATGATTCCATGTTCTTGCCCCAGGTTGACATTTGGCAGTGGCCACTTCCCTCCTCTAAGACCTTGCCACTCCCTTACAGTGAATCAACACTTATCAGTAACTATGAATGCACAGGATAAAAATTACTCCTAAATTAGTTTCAGAAATGACATAGAAATTTTTTTTATATTGGCTAAAACTGTATACATTTTTTTAGATTGGCTAAAACTATATGTGTATATATATATATATTGCATATATATATCTCTATCCTTTTTCTTTCTTTTTCCTTTTTTTAAAAAATAAATTATTTATTTATTTTGCGCTGGGTCTTAGTTGTGGCACATGGGATCTCCCTTTCAACATGTGGGATCTTTAGTTGCGGCATGTGGGAGCTTTTTTTAGTTGCGGCATGCGGACTTCTTAGTTGGGGCATGCGGACTCTTAGTTGCAGCACATATGAGGGATCTAGTTCCCCGACCAGGGATCGAACCCAGGCCCCCTGCATTGGGAGAGTGGAGTCTTACTCACTGAACCACCAGGGAAATCCCTCTATTCTTTTTCAAATTCTTTTCCCATTTAGGTTATTAAAGAATATTGAGCAACATCCCCTGTGCTATACAGTAGGTCCGTGTTGGTTATCAGTTTTAAATATAGCAGTGTGTACATGCCAATCTCAAACTCCCAATCTATCCCTCCCCCTTCCCTTTCCCCTAGGTAACCATAAAATCGTTATTAGCGATAACGAATAAGCGATATTGTATGATACTTGTCTTTCTATGTCTGACTTACTTCACTTAGTATGATAATCTACAGGTCCATCCATGTTGCTGCAAATGGCATTATTTCATTCTTTTTAATGGCTGAGTAATATTCAATTGTATATATGTACCACATCTTCTTATCCATTCATCTGTCGATGGACATTGACATGTCTTGACTATTGTAAACAGTGCTGCAATGAGCATTGGGGTGCATGTATCCTTTCGAACCATGTTTTTCTCTGGATATATGCCTAGGAGGGGAATTGCTGAATCATATGGTAGCTCTATTTTTAGTTTCTAAAAGAGCCTCCATACTGTTCTCTATAGTGGCTGTACCAATTTACATTCCCACCAACAGTGTAAGAGGGTTTCCTTTTCTCCACACCCTTTCCAGCATTTATTGTTTGTAGATGTTTCGATGATGGCCATTCTGACTGGTGTGAGGTGATGTCTCATTGTAGTTTGGGTTTGCATTTCTCTAATAATTAGAGATGTTGAGCATCTTTTCATGTGCCTCTTGGCCATCTGTATATCTTTTTTGGAGAAATGTCTGTTTAGGTTTTCTGCCCTTTTTTTTTTTTTGGCCACACTGTGTGGCTTGTGGGATCCTAGTTCCCCGACCAGGGATCGAACCAAGGCCCATGGCAGTGAAAGCACTGAGTCCTAACCACTGGACTGCCAGGGAATTCCCAGTCTTCTGCCCATTTGTTGATTGGGTTGTTTGTTCTTTTTTATATTGAGCCACATGGGCTGCTTGTAAATCTTGGAGACTAATCCCTTGTTGGTTGCATCATTTGCAAATATTTTCTCCCATTCTGTGGGTTGTCTTTTCATTTTGTTTATGGTTTCCTTTGCTGTACAAAAGCTTTTGAGTTTAATTAGGTCCCATTTGTTTATTTTTGCTTTTATTCCCATTATTCTAGGAGATGGCTGGGAAAAGATATTGCTGTGATTTATGTCAAAGAGTGTTCTGCCTATGTTTTCCTCTAAGAGTTTTATAGTATCAGTTCTTACACTTAGGTCTTTAATCCATTTTGAGTTTATTTTTGTGTATGGTGTTAAAGAATGTTCTAGTTTCATTTTTTTTTACATGTAGCTGTCCAGTTTTCCCAGCACTACTTACTGAAGAGACTGTCTTTCCTCTATTGTACAGTCTTGCCTCCTTTGTTGTAGATTAATTGACCATTGGTGCGAGGGTTTATTTCTGGGCTTTCTATCCTGTTCCATTGATATATGTTTCTGTTTTTGTGCCAGTATCATACTCTTTTGATGACTGTAGCTTCGTAATATAGTCTGAAGTCAGGAAGCCTGATTTCTCCAACCAGGTTGTTCTTTCTGAAGATTACTTTGGTTATTTGGGGTCTTTTGTGTCTCCATACAAATTTTAAGACTTTTTGTTCTAGTTCTGTGAAAAAAAGGCCATTGGTAATTTGATAAGGATTGCATTGAATCTGTAGATTGCCTTGGGTAGTATAGTCATTTTGACAATATTGATTCTTCCAATCCAAGAACATGGTATATCTTTTCATCTGTTTTTGTTATGTTCAGTTTCTTTCATCAGTGTCTTATAGTTTTTGGATTACAGGTCTTTTGTCTCGTTACATAGGTTTATTCCTAGGTATTTTATTCTTTTTGATGTGATGGTAGATGGGGTTGTCTCTTTTATTTCTCTTTGTGATCTTTCATTGTTAGTGTATAGAAATGCAAGAGATTTCTGTGTATTAATTTTGTATGCTGCAACTTTACCAAATTCATTGATGAGCTCTAGTAGTTTTCTGGTAGCATCTTTAGGATTTTCTACGAATAGTATCATGTTGTCTGCAAACAGTGACAGTTTTATGTCTTTTCCAATTTGGATTCCTTTTCTTTTTCTTCTCTGATTGCCATGGCTGGGACTTCCGAAACTATGTTGAATAAAAGTGGCGAGAGTGGACATCCTTGTGTTGTTCCTGATTTTAGAGGAAATGCTTTTAGTTTTTCACTGTTGAGATGATATTAGCTGTAGGTTTGTCATATATAGCCTTTATTATGTTCCCTCTATGCCCACTGACATTGAGAATTATACAGCATTCCTACTACCCCAGCTAACTCTTAGGAGTACACTCATTTTGATCCTTAAAGAAATGTGATACAATTTTTCTACACTGATTGAGAATTTTTATCAATACATTTTGCTGGAATAATGATAAGCTGCCTGAGTCTGTGAAATTGGGTAAGAGCTTGTTATTTTGGTGAAGGCATATGTATTTTGAAGATCTGTCTTCAAGCCACTAGGTACAAATATTGAATGTGGTTTGAATTTGGAAGTTGAGTGCTTCATGGTTTCAGATTGGACCACTATTGTTAGGATACATTCACTTTTAAATCCAGCCTTAATACCTGTGTGTGTTTAGAGTATCTTTTTTCAAAGAATAAGTAACAATCCTCCCCCAGACCCCCACCCCGGGGAAGTTTACCTAAGTGCTAGGTGTTTAGGGACTGGGGATTTTGTTTGATTCTTCTTTAGGAGTTTGGAGTAAATCCTTTTTTCTATCTTTCATTTCTTTTATTTGACTTAAATAAATAGAATATGCACAGTAATTCTGGCTCCCCTGCTTCTGAAGCTGTCACACATGTAACATTCTTTGTGATAAAGCCTTAAAATATCATGAATAAATAGTGATATTTTAAAACTTTATTAACCTAAGGTGGTGTTATGTGTATGAATAGTGGTACCAACATTGCATAGAATAAGAACAGAATCATGTAAATGGATGTTATATCATTTAAGCTTTATTCTTATTCACACTTTATAAAAATTCCAAAAATATTTGGGACTATGAAATGAGATGCAAAGTTACACACATGACTATTTTCAGATTTCACCTCTGAGCTCACAGCTTAGAAATTCCAGGATTGAGGATCTCAGTGGCCTTGTAGGAATGGAACAGGCTGGTACTCAAAGCTGCCACCATTTTGGTCTGATTTTGCAAAACTTCCAAATCATCTGCTCAGAAAGCTTAGCTGCTTAGCTGAAACCCCAGCTGCTCTTCAAGATAAGCCATGATGACAGAGTGGCTATACAAGTAGCATCTCATAGATAGAGAAGCATGGACGAGCTCAGGCTGGTTGAACAATAGCTCCTTCCTCTTTGGAAAGAAAGGAAGATAGATGGAAATAATGAATTTCAGTGCCTTATTACTTTCTTTTGGGAAAGTGATCACATTTACTATAAATTAGGAAGGAGGAATTTACATAAAGTATGGAACAGGTCAGAAATGAGTAGACATATGGGATCAGACAGTTCTCCAGCATTAAGCAAGGACTAAAGATAGTAATACAGACTATAATTCTGTAAATGGGTAGATAAAAACCATAATAATAACAGCAACAGCTAACATTTAAGGAGTGCTCAATACTTATTAGACACAGTAGTATGTATTGTCTATAGGTTATTTGTGTGCAAGGCAGGTGCTATCTTTATCCCTGATTTGGAGATGAAGAAATCAAGGTACACAGAAATTAAGAATCTTACTCAAGGTCATTTGTAGCTCTGCTAGCTTTTAGACCCAGGGTACCTGATTGCAGAAACCATACTCTTAAACAGTATGCCATACTGCCTCCCATGAATTTGATAGTAGATTCATAGTCCATCCATTTGTGGTGTTAATGGGGGAGGGGATGGCGCGGATTGGTGGAATATGGCCCTAACAGAGGCAGAGTTCTAGATCAGCAGTTCCCAACCTTTTTGACATCAGGGATTAGTTTCATGGAAGACAGTTTTTCCGCGGACAGGGGAAGCTTGGCTCGCTTGCCTGCTGCTCACCTCCTGCTGTGTGGCCCGATTCCTAACAGGCCGGGGACCAGTCCTGGTCCATGGCCCAGGGGTTGGGGACCCCTGTTCTAGATTGTTCAGGAAGTGGTACAAATACCTTAAATATCAAGGTAATCCTAAAAAAAAAAAAAAAAAAGGTCCATTCCAACAGACATTGGGTATTGTGGGAGTCTCTCTTTAAGTATTAGGGACCCAAAACAAGGAGATTGAGACTTCACAGTGAGAAACCCAGCCATGGGAAACTGGGATACAAAGCAAGGAACTCAGTCATGGTAGACTGGAGTAAAAATAAGAGGAACAGTAATTCAGGGCAGAGGCAGGAAGATCTTGACAGAGGATTTCTTCTGTTATCTCCCCTGCTGAGGGTGGAGTTGGTCCCAGAGTCAGATGCATAGCTGTGAGTCTGGTTAATTTAATATATTCAGCTCAGAGGGAAAGAGAAGCAGGGGCATGGAGCCAGGTAGGCCACTACAAATTAACCCAACTGGGTTAGAGTTCCAGGCAAGAGGCTAATTTTACTAACATTACTTCTCCACCACGGCAGCCCCTGCTTCTATGGGAGATGGTGGGAAGTTGTGTGGCAGTGACATTTAAATACCCAAGGACTGTGGAACAGGGAGATGAATTTTCATGCCATAATTACAAAATTCAATAGAATCTTTTCACATATATCTTACGGTCTAATCTAAGTCGTTATTCTCTTATTTATTATTTTTTAAGAACCATAGTATGTTAGGTAATATGTTGACGGTAGAGTTTGCTAAGCCATTTGGGAGATTATTAGAAAGAATAATTAGATATGAAATTGTTATTTAATTATTCATATCACTAGTTTATGCTGTTTTATAATAAGTTTTGGAGAATGTATATGATTTGGGGAGCTCTTGATTTGTATCCTTAAAGGATAGAGTGAACATTCAAGATAGTAGTACTTTGGAAAATCATTTATTTAAATAGTTTCCATTTGCTAGTCTTGTCCTCTATTCCACAGAAGAAAAAAGTAAAAAGCAAGTAGTGTTTATCCAACTCCCTCCATATTTTATCTCATAACAGCCCTAAAAACTATACAACTATCTGTTCTTTCTAAAGCTTATGATTTCCTATATCTAGTTGTAAGTGCTGTTAAAAATTGCCCCCAAAATGTGTTTAAGAGCCCAGTTTAGTTTTATTTGTGCTAGGAAGCTGTTTTCCAGATGACTGGCATGATAGAGGGCTGTTTCTATCCAAAAATATTTCTCTTGCTTAATCCGTGTATTTGTCACGTTCTGTCCAGTAAATAGCTTTGTTATAAAATGGGTCTGAGATGTATAAAAGAAAAAATGCATCCAGGAAATGCAGTTACCTTCTGTTATGTAAATTCTCTAAATTGATACAGTTCATATGCATTTTTGAGTCTCATCTCGCATTAGAGAGTTGGCCTGAGATGGAGAATGAGCATTGGTTTGAGTTGAGACCTGTGGTAAATGCAAGCATCACCTGTTTAAGGAGCCGCCAAGTCAGTTCACCTCTGAGTTTGTTTCCTGCTGTGTCAGTTGGCAATAATACCTATCTTGCAGGGTCCTTATGAAAAAACAAATGTATATAAAGTTGCAAATGTAGACTTTCAGTAAAAGCTAACTGTTACCACTCATTGGCACCTGAACTATTCACTCGAGAGTATCTACTCAAGGCTATCTACTCAAAAGAGTTATATAATTTCAAATTATAAGAAAATGCTTTTGATATAAAAGGTAGTTTCCTGTCTCCCTGGGCACTCCACACAGCCTGCTGCACCATTAGCTGTTGCTATCTGCAGTTAATGATGACAGTTTGGTATGCATCCGGTACTACGCTGAGTGATTTACATATATTATTTCATTTAACCATAACAGCAATCCTTTCAGGAGATTTTTGGTCTCTGACTTTCTGCCATGACTTTGACCTATGTGTGTTTTCTTTTAGAACATGTATTCTTTTGACTTTTATCTGCCTTAGTCTATGCACGCTTTGCATTGATGACTTTATGCAACCAAACTATATTGGTTAGGAGGCTTTGGGATGCAAATAGAGAATCAGAACTGATCTGGCTCAAAACAAATAAAGGGAATTTTTTTCGCACACACAACTGAACTATTCTTCACTGGGCTCTATTTCTTTGTGATTCTTTTCACTCTGTCTTCCGTCATGGCTTCCCGCATTGTATTAGAAATGGCCAAAGCAGTTCCTGACATGACATCTTTATGCTACATTTTCCATGGGACTGGAGAGCTTCCATTCTCCCAGACAAAACTCTTGACTTCCTTTGACTGGATCAGTTTCGACCTTGTGTTGCATTTGACATAATCACTGGGACAGGGGGTGTTGGAGTGCATTGACTGGCTTATCCTTGCCCTTCCTTCAGTTAATCACTGGACAAGTGGAATAATGTTAATCTGCTTAGTTCAAGCCTAGACCTGAGGTTGTGGTCAGTGTCACCCAAATCACAGAGGGGCATGATGAAGCAGGGGGTGAAGTGGTACTGGGAAGATAGATGTCTTTATCTTGTTTCTAATCTCACATGGAAAGCTTTCAACATTTTACCTTGAGTTATGATATTTTGCTATAGGTGCTTTTGATTAATAAAGATATTCTTTATCAGTTCAAGGAAATTACCAACACAGTTAGCTAAGACTTATTTTTTAAAATCATGAATAAAAGTTGACTTTTATTAAATGTTTTTTCTAAATCTGTTCATGTGGATTCTTTATTCTGTTAATGTGATAGATTACACTGATCAATTTTTAAAACAGCTTTAATGGGGTATAATAACATAAACTGCATGTATTTGTAGTATGTAGTTTGATCATTTTTCACATATATATATATACTTGTGAGACCATCACTGAAATCAAAATAATGAACATTTTTGTCACTCCCCTCCAAAACTTTCCTCAGGCCATTCTGTAACCCCTCTCTGTAGTCCCCTTCCTCTCATGCACCCCTCCACACAGGCCCCCAGGCAACTACTGATCTATCTTCTGTCACTGTAGATTAGTTGCATTACTGATTGAATTTTGAATGTTAAACTAACTTTCCATTTCTGAAGTAAACCAAATGTAATCATTATGTATTAGCTCTTTTTCTTACATATTTCTGTGTTTCTTTACCTAAAATTTTGCTTAGGATTTTTGCATCTATGTTTATAAATGTGATTGGACTGTAATTTTTTCTTTCTACTAACACCCTCATCAAACTTTGGTATCAAAGTGAAGCTGGTTTCATAAAATGAACTGGCGGTTGTTTTTCATTCTCTTTTCTATTCTCTGGGAGAATCTGTGTAAGATAGATATTATTTTTTCCTTAAGTATTTGGTTTGAATCAACCAGAGAAACCAACCAGACCTACAGTTTTCATTGTGGGAATGTTTTTAATTAACGATTTGATTTTAAAACAGAGAACTGCTTACATTTTGTTTCTTATGCTGTCAGTTTTTGTAAGATGCATGTTTTCTTGACCTTTTTATTGAAATATACACACAGTAATGTATATAATATTAAGCATAAAGCTCGATGAATTTTTTACAAATGCACAATTTATTGATGTAAAGTTGTTCATAATAGTCTCATCATTTAATATCTGTAGGCTCTGTAATGATATCCCCTCCTTTATTCCTGATACTGATTATTTAAGCTTACCTTCTGTATTTCCTCATTTTTCTCCATCGGGGGTTTATAAACTTACTTGTCATTTCAAAGAACCAAGTTGTATCTTTGTTGATCTTCTCTATTGTATGTTTGTCTTCTATTTTATTTAATGCTGTTTTTAATCTTTTTATTTCTGTCCTCTTATTTCTTTAGATATAAGCTGTTCTTTTAATAAATTTTTATAATTTTTAAGCTCATTGCCTTTCACCTTTCTTCTTCTCTAATATATGTATTTGGGGACACAAATTTTCATCTTAAAGTGGGTTTAATGTGACTCATAAATTTTCATGAACATTCACTTCAAAATATGTTTTATTATCATTGTGATTTCTTCTTTGACCCATGGGTTATTAAGAGGTGTATTTCTTAATTTACAAGCATTATAGATTTTTCTAAGAATATTTTTGTCATTGATTTCTAGTCTTGATTCCTAAGTGGTCAAAGAATTTACTTTGTATGAATTTGATTTGTTGGAATTTGTGACAATTTGCTTTCGCGTATCATTGATTTTTATAATGATCCATGTATATTGATTTATTTATTTTAATTTTTATTTTACTTTTGACTGTGTTGGGTCTTTGTTGCTGCACGTGGGCTTTCTCTAGTTCTGGCGAGCGGTGGGCTACTCTTTGTTGCGGAGCGCAGTCTTCTCATTGCGGTGGCTTCTCTTTTGTTGTGGAGCACGGGCTCTAGGTGCACAGGCTTCAGTAGTTGTGGCACATGAGCTCAGTAGTTGTGGCTCACGGGCTCTAGAGCACAGGCTCAGTAGTTGTGGCGCATGGGCTTAGTTGCTCTGTGGCATGTGGGATCTTCCCAGACCAGGGCTTGAACCCGTGCCCCTTGCATTGGCAGGCAGATTCTTAACCACTGTGCCACCAGCGAAGCCCAATCCATGTATATTTAAAAGCAATGTGTATTCTGCAGTTTGGGGGTACAGTGTAGTATGTGTGACTATTAGGTCATGTATACAAATTGTGTTTTTCAAATCTTGTGTACCCTTATAAATTATTTTGTCTGATGTACATGACAAAGATATGTTAAAATCTCTCTGATTTTATTTTTTAATCCTCTATTTTGTTTTGTCAATATTTGTTTAATATATAATTTTGGGCTATGTGATTAGGTACATAAAATGTAGAATTATTATCTTTTACTGAAGAACTTAAACGTTTATCATTTTGAAGCATACCTATTTCTAATAATGGATTTTGCCTTAAAGTCTCCTATGCTTGATACAAATATGGTTTATATGCTACGGTTTATGCATTTTCTTTTTATATATAAAATCCCCAAATATATTATCATATACTTAAAATCCCCTAATATATTATTATAACTATTGTTATATTCAGTTTATCAAAATTAAATCAAAATTCATTTAGATTTATCCACATTTGTCCTTTTTGTCGTTCTTTATTCCTTCCTGCATCTTTGAGCTCCCATCTGGGAGCTGAATACAGCCTTTAGTATTTTCTTTAAAGTAGGTGGTTGGTGAAACACTCTCTACATCCCCCCCACCCCACTACAACACGAAAAATGTCTTTTGTTCACTTCATTATTGAAGGGTAGCTTGTAGGGAATTCTAGATTTACAGTTATATTCTTTCAGCACTTTGAAGCTACCATTTCATTTTCTTCTGGCTTCCCTCAATTCTTTTGAGAGATAAGCTATTAGTCTAATATTTGCTCCTTTGAAGTTAATCTTTTTTTTCTTTCAGTTTTCTTTTAATATTCTCTCTTTAACTTTAATTTTCAACATTTTTACTATGATGTGCCACAGTGTGCTTTTCTTTTTATTTATCTTGCTTTAGGTTCGGAGAACTACTTGAATCTATGACTTTCGTCAATTTGGGGAGAGTCTCAGCCATTGTCTTCTCAAGTACTGCTTCTTTCTCATTCCCTCTTCCCTCCCTTCTGGAGACTCTCTCACTAACTTTCTGGTCAGACTTGAATGGATCCCTGGCAACCTATTTGACCCCATCCCCTGCCATACTCTATCTTGTTCACTTACTTGTTTCTAACTACCTTGCTCTTTTTCTAATAAGCCAGCATACTGCTGCCTCAAGACTTTTGAAGATACTGCTTCCTTAGCCTGGAACGCTTTTCCAGACATGTCCAAAACTCATTCCCTTACATGATTCAGGTCTCTGCTCAAATGTGGTCTTATCAGAGAGGATTTCCCTGACCACATTTTCAAAATTATTACCCAGACTCCTCCTCTTCTACTCACACTGTGCTCTAATCCTTTACCTAGTTTATGTTTCTTCATAACACTTATTAAATATGACACATTATATATTTAATATGTATTTGCTTATTCTCTGTCTCCTTTCATTAGAATATAAACTCCAAGAGAGAGGAGACTTCTTTGCTCACAGCTATATCCCAATCCCTGGAATTAGTATCTGGAGCAGAGTTAGGTGCTCAATAAATATCTATGGGATGAATGAATGACTAATAGATGATGGATATAGGAAGATAGAGTTCTCTATAGAAAGTGAAGAAAGCAGACAAGGAGAAATAAGCTAAGCAAGGATTTTAATTTTTATAATCTATATTTTGTTCTTTTGCATGTAAAGATAGTATCTTTGATCACATTTCTTTCCATGATTCTTACCTAAAAGAGTAAAATGAAATACTAATATGTTCAAAAGCATTTCTTTCATTAGTTTAAATTAACTGGCATCTCATCATTTAGTTTAGACATGTACTCCATAAATTTTTAAAGGCTTTTAATTAAAAAAATATTAAACCTACTGCATTAGTTAGCTTGGACTGCCATAACAAAATACCATAGACCAGGTGGCTTAAACAACAGAGAATTATTTTCTCACAGTTCTGGAAGCTAGAAATCCAAGATCTGGGTGCCAGCATGGTCAGGTTCTGGTGAGGACTGTCCTCCTGGCTTACAGCTGGCTCTCTTCTTACAGTGTTCTCATATGGCAGAGAGAGCGAGCTCTGGTGTCTCTTCCTCCTCTTGTAAGGGCACTAATCCCATCATTAGGGACCCAGCTCATGAGCTCCTCTCAATCTAATGATCTCCCAGAGGCCCCATCTCCAAATACTATCACATTGGAGTTAGGGCTTCAACATACAAATTTTGGGAGTATACAATTCAGTTCATAGCACTTACCAAATAATATGCATTATTTTCCAGTGAATTAATGAATAGGTATATTTAAGACACTTCCAGTGTTTTTCATAGTGTGAAATTATTATGATTGCACATAAAAACTTATTCAATTACTTTTGCAAAATATTGTGAATGCTTATAAGTTCAAAGGCTAAATTGGCCAGCACCTGGGTAATGCCTGGTCTATTTCATTTGTGGTTTGTAGGGATATCTATTTATTACGTAGCTATTTAGGGACTCACATGAATACATCATTTTTTTATGGGCAAAAAAACCTAACTCTGATTTTCTACATGTCTTTTGTACATTTATTTCCCTAAGTAAATCATAAATCCACCTCTAAAGCCTAGACCTACACACAGTATGCAGGCATTATAGCTACTCAGAAAGAACCTGTCGTGTAGGTCAAAGCTCCTTGGCTGGATAACTGACTCCTCTGATAGTAATGATTTTGCCTCACCGGCACCTACAGTATTTTTCTAGCTTGCCTGAGGTCAGCATGTCTTCCCGATGTTCATGGATTATGCTGCTTTTCCAAGAATGTCTCAAAGGAATCCTGCCTGAAAGAAAAGATGCCATACTCTCACATTTCACTGCCTATAAAGAGAGCGAAAATGGCCTCTGTCTTGTGCTTTTAGTCAGCTTCAACACAGAAATGGAACTGATAGTCATCAACCCAGAGTCTCCCCCACCGCCCATGTATTTTCTAGTCTAGAATGAAGCTAATGAGGTAAATAAAATGAAGCTTCCTAGAAAAGTGAAGGAGGAGAGCATCCACCACCTCACTGCTCCTCCCATTCCTCACCCCTGAAATAGGATTGTTAGTATCCGCTATGATCTAGAGGAGTATTTGGGGCTGTGCCATCTGTCCTCATTAGAAGCACTGAGCTCATAATGACTAAGAAGCTCCAGGGGGTTGTCTAAGCCACCAAGGTTAGAAAGGGGCACAGCATTATCACAGCTGAGCTAAAATTTAATATGATTCTTACTTTACCACCTATGGCTACCTAAGAAGGTGAGATGACCGACAAATAGAGGACCTTAGTCATGGCTCACCAAAAAGCTGTCTTCATGATGGAATAGGGAAGAAGAAACTGGTAAATATTTCTAAATGTCATAGTTTACATACGAATTTAGTTTTAGAATTCTTCTCTTGTGGGAACTATGTACTTTAAAAATAATCCCTAAATTTAAAGTATTTATATCAAAAATTGTACATATACTCACCAATTACAAATTGGGAGTGTTCCCTAGAAGGAAGAGTAACCCCAGTGGTCCAGGGGCTGAGAATTCTGTCATTAGAGGTGGGGATTTCTTCTCAGAATGAAGTTAATGTGGTGTTCCTACCTGTGTGACCCCGTGGATGGTTGAAGGGGTCTGGGGTTATTCTTTATTTTTTTTTTCATTTTTTAAAAAATAAATTTATTTACTTATTTATTTATTTATTTTTGGCTGTGTTGGGTCTTTGTTGCTGTGCGTGGGCTTTCTCTAGTTGTGGCGAGTGGGGGCTACTCTTCTTTGCGGTGCACGGTCTTCTCATTGTGGTGGCTTCTCTTGTTGCAGAGCATGGGCTCTAGGTGCACGGGCTTCGGTAGTTGTGGCTCGCGGGCTCAGTAGTTGTGGCACATGGGCTCAGTAGTTGTAGCTTGTGGGCTCTAGAGTGCAGGCCCAGTAGTTGTGGCGCACAGGCTTAGTTGCTCCGTGACATGTGGGATCTTCCCGGACCAGGGCTCGAACCCGTGTCCCCTGCATTGGCAGGCAGATTCTTAAGCACTGCGCCACCAGGGAAGCCCTAAAAATCTCATTATTGATTAAGTTAGATCTTTACAGATTAATACAGTTGAGTATCTTTCCATATGTTTATTAACCATCTGTATCTCTTCTATGAATTTCCCGTTATGTACTTTGTCCTTGTTGTGGTATTTTACGTTTTTGTTCTTGATTCATAGGAGTTTTCATTTATTTTGGATAATAATTTTATCTATTACATATGTGGCAAATATTTCTCCCCAGTCTGTTGCTTGACTTTAATTTATTCATTAGTATTATTACTTTAAGTTGCAGAAATTTAACATTTTTACGTAGTTATATCTGCTAGTGGGTGGAGTAACTGTGGGGAGTTAAAAGTTGGTGTGCATGTGAATACAGTCTTTTTGGACAATTCCATGGTTAGGTAAGATGTTGGTCTGGGGTTACTCTAATGAAGGTGGGTAGGATTGAGCATCTCCACAGAAGTGTTGGGGGAAGGGAATATCACCATATCTCAGTAGTGTATTTTTAGAAACTAAATTTTAGATGAGGAATGAAGTCACAACCCTTGAACTAAGAAGAGAGTGAAAAACTAGGTATCAGTTGATTAATTTATGGTGGAAAACACACCTCATTCAGGAATCAGTCTACATGTGTACCGAAACATGACAAGCAGAGAATCATAAAAGAAAATTGCCTTTTCCCAGAAAAGTCAAACTTGAAAACTTTTGTGTCCTAGAGAACTCACTCTCCTGTTCCAAAAAAGATATTTCTTTTTCTGACTAATAACTTGAAAAAGTTGTCTCTCATCAGAGCTCCTGTAGCACACCTAAAGACATCAATACCTTTCTCATTCTCTAACTTTTAGTTTTCCCATTTTTATTGGTCCTCAGAAGTTTGTCGTTGCAGCATCCCCTGCCTCATCAATACCATAACAAGTGAAAATTCCCAAGACTGAGGCTTATATTACAAAGCGTGCAATTTAGACAAGCAACTCTGAGATGAGCAGCCCTCCCGCACATGGAGTGAGGAACACAATGATGTAGGAGTGAGAAACCCTGAGGGCTAGACCTAGGGCTTTTATTACCAAGCAGCCTGTGTTTTTCCAGCTTCAGTGGCTTAGGCTGCAAAATAAGATCCCTTTTACTTTTGCCGTGGAACCCAGATCTAGCACTTTATTTTATTTTAGTAATTCTGGAAAGAAAGCATTTAGGCCGAAGGGATGCATTTCTGTTCTCACTGAGGTAAAGAGGTTTTGTACCTTTTTATTTTTCTTGGTAAAATCTTCCCTTTTAATCTGGTAGCCTTTATTTTTGTTCTCTTCTCTTCTTCCTTTGGCTAGCTGGAGAGCAAGTCCCATAGACATGGCCCAAAGCATATATTCTTTTCACCCTTGGAGCAAGGAGTACCAGAGTGGAGCACCCTATCCCCTCTGGGCAAATGCCTGCGAGTAAAAACATTTTTAATTCAATCAGTTCAGTTATTATAAGCTGAATTAATCTGTAATTGTGGCATATCATGGGAAACTATTTATGACATAGGCCAGCTGACCCTTATCCAAGTTTCCATGGAAATAACAAGTATGTTCTTGGACTGTTCTGAAATTTCCAGCTGCTTTAAATGTGATATTGAAGCTAAGAAAGAAACCTTCTATTAATAAAATGTATTTGAAATGTGTTCTCAGGTGCTCAAGAGGTAGGCCTAACTTGAAAAAAATTGACTGAAAAGATTCAAGGTGCAATAACCATGGGCTTTCCCTCAAACTTCTTTAATTGAAACCTCTGATATTATTGTGTTGTTTCTATCTGAAGTCAAATGGGGGAAGAGATTGCAAAAAAGTTTTGTGGTTTTGTATTTTTTCCTCTATGAGATAGAGACTTACCTATGTCAGGAGAAGAAGAAGTATTCATAGTTTTCTCTTGAATGATCAAATAAAGTTTTTGTTCAAGAGATAAACCATATTCCATAATACCAGATTTATTAATCAAATGTATTGCTGTTAAGAGTGTGAAAATGTTTCAGATGAAATGACAGTATATGGGAGAAATTACCTATGTGTTTATAACAGGCCTAACAAAAGTGCAGACACCATGACTACACTGCATGCTTGGTGAAGGTAACGGCAGGTTTGCCGTATTCATAATATTTGAGTTAATCTGTGCAAATCCATGCACACCACTACAGAAATGACTTTCACAGTGAGGTCACTGCTGTCTGCAGCAATTACAGCAGAGCATCAAACAGGATGGAAACCACCAGGTTTGGCAAACAGGATATGCTTACAGAATTTAGTAATCCTGAGGTGACCCAGCCCATCACTGATGTCCCTGAGACAACTGCAGGCTTGTCTACTCATTTTGCCTCAGTGGTCGTGTGGTTATTGATTTCCTCCATTAAAATGGAAAATAGGATTGTATTTGACATATACTTGGTGCTTTAGGTAAAGTATACAGTCATCTCTCAGTACTCGAATGGGATTGGCTCCAGGACCACCCCCCTCCCCCATGGATACCAAACTCCGAGGATGCTCAAGACACATATAAAATGGTGTAGTGTTTGCACATAATCTATGAGCGTCCTCCTGTATACTTTAGATCATCTCTACATTACTTATAATACCTATTACAATGTAAATGCTATGTAAATAGTTGCTGGCATGTGGCAAATTCAAGTTTTGCTTTTTGGAACTTCCTGGAATTAAAAATATATATATTTTTTCAATCGTGATTGGCTGAATCTTTGGATGTCGAACTCATGGATACGGACGGCCAACTGTATAATCCAAAGTTAGCTTCCTTCTTTGGTAAATCCCTGAATCAGTGATTTGCAGCTCTTTAGTATACATCCTTTCTCACCATTCTAAAATTTGCTTGTTATGAATTTATGTATTTCCAGTTTGTGATTTTTCTTTTGACTTTCTTATGGATTTTATTTTTACCATGTAGATTAAAAACTTTTTTCAAGTAGTTGTATTTATCAATATTTTCCTTTATGCCTCCAGATTTTAAATAATAGAAAGACCTCCCCACTCCAAGTTAATAAAGAAGTTCTCCTTTGTGTTCTTATAGTATTTTTACGATTTTGTATTTTTAAAATTTAAATCTTTGCTCCTGTGGAATTTACTGGTGTACAGCGTGAGGCATGAATCCAACTTAATTTTATTAAAAATGTCTCTCCAGTTGTCTAGACAATTTTTTGAGTTGTCCATCTTTTCCTCACTTTCAGATGCCATGTTTACACACCAAATTCTGTATGCATTGGGGTCTATTTCTAGACTTCCTGTTCCATCCTATTGATTCATTTGTTTATTCTTGTGTCAGTACTACACTTTTAATTATTGTAGCTTTATATTATAATAACTGTTAGAAATAGCCCCCTTCATTTGTATTTATTTTTGGAGGCTTCGTTGACATTCTTTTTTTTTTTTTTTTTTTTTTTTTTTTTTTGGGTACGCGGGCCTCTCACTGTTGTGGCCTCTCCCGTTGCGGAGCACAGGCTCCAACGCGCAGGCTCAGCAGCCATGGCTCACGGGCCCAGCCGCTCTGCGGCATGTGGGATCTTCCCAGACCGGGGCACGAACCCGTGTCCCCTGCATCGGCAGGAGGACTCCCAACCACTGCACCACCGGGGAAGCTGACATTTTTTTTTAATGTATTTTGGAATTTGCTTGTCTCTCCCCCACCCCTTCCTCAAGTTTTGGCCTTGTTATTGTAATTACATTTCTAAGTTGGCTTAGGAAGAACAACTTTATGAGATTGAGACTTCCTAAGAACTTGGCATGCTGTTCACTTTGTCTCCTTCAGGAATGCTTTAAAATTGTGTTCATAAATCTTACACATTTCTAAAGTTCTTTTTCTTAGATATTTCATCTTTCATTATTGCTATTGTAAATGGAGTCTTTCCCCATTTCACTTTAAACTCACTGTTTGTTCATCTGAAATGTATTGATATCTATATAGTAATTCTGTATCATGCTACCTTACTAAATTTTCTTGTTTACAGTACTTTTTCAGTTGAATATCTCAGGTTTTCCATAATGATTACAAATTGTGATAGTTTTTATTTCCTTCTCTGAATTTCTGTACTTCTAGTTTTTTTCTCTTATTAACTATATTGTCTAACATCCAGTACTGTTAAGTAATAGTGGTGACAAGTGAACATCCTTCTTTGTTCCTGACTTTAATGGGGATACCTCTACTGTTTCCCCAGTAAGCTTGATGGTCAATTTAGGACCAGGGTGTATTTTATCAAGCTAAGAAGGTGTCCATCTATTTCTTAAGTTTAAACATATTTCTAAATAATAAAGCCCCAGGCGTGTGTATCTGCAGCCTCCCTAGCACGATAAGATCAAAGCTCTAAAAGGAAACTTAAGACTTTCTAGTCCACCTTACTCCCATCATGAGTAATAAGCTCCAGTCACAGTAATAAATTCCAATTACTTCCCCCCAGAAGTCCCAGAATTACATTGGAAAACAAGCTGGAGCTAAAAATCATTGTATCTTAGGTCTCACACCAGTGTTCTTCTGGGTACACAAAATTAACACTGAAAACTTACGATTATTTTTCTCTTCCATTGTGCATTTTCCTTGAGATTTTCCCATTTTATCCCTTTCTTTTCATCACATTGTTGGGACTTCACATGTGCGGCTTGGCTCCACATTCTTCCCCACTGCCGAGGAGCCAAGTTTATGAAGGATTTTTAGACAGTGACATAATCCCTTCCCCACCCCGAAGACCTCTGCTATTTGGTCTTCTTGGACAAAACGCATTGTCTTCCAAATACTGCTGGTCACTCCTGAAATTAAAGCCGAAAGCTTGCTGGGGCCGCTTGAACACCTGAAAATATGCTTTGGCTGTGACAGTGCCTTTAGCAAAGGGATGTGAACCAACAGTAGACGTGTCATAAATGCCACTGTGTCTTATATTCATTTGTGAGTGGTATTCAGATATCAAAAGAAATTAGGTCCTAATATGTTTACAGTCTTCAAAGGAAGAAAACAATTATATTATTAGTACTGTACTTCTGATTTTGATGTGTCATAACTTTAATAAACATAGAAATTAGTAAAACATTTTATATGCTAAGAAAATTTGTATACAAATGGGAAAAAGCCATTTGGCAAATTATTTTCTACTGTAAAACAAGATAGTATTTCTCTCCATGTATAGTTACTAGAGTCTGGAGTCAGACCTGGGTTTGAGTCCTGGCTTTACCACTGTCTGGCTGACTGACTGAACACAAGTAACATAATCTCAACTGAGTCCTGTTTTCCTAATCTGCAAATGGAGTCAGGAATACCTTGCAGAGTTGTATAAGAAGAGAATAATGCACATGAAGTGCTTAGCACAGTGGTACCATGATGTAAGCCCTGAATAAATGAGAGCTCTTATTAGTATAGCCTATTGTTAAGAGCCATAATACAGCCTGTTGTGTTTCTTTAAATTACATGAAGTTAGAGGTCAAGGAACAAATATCACAATTTTTACTCAATTTGGATCTATAATTGCAGAACAGCTCAGTTATCGACATAGCCTCCTTTCTGAGACTTAGAACTAAGGTACTTGTAAGGATTTGACTGAAGTCTGCCCTGGCTCTTCTTTCTTGGGAATTATTTGGGCAGGCATGGCAATTAACACTTACCTACAACCTCAAGCCTAAAAATATGTTATTACCTTTTTTAAATTAGGTTTTCAGTAGCCAATTATTTTTTGACCGTTTTCCACCGATAAGTGGAATAAACCACTACAAAAGACTAATGAGATTCATACTCCACACATTTAGAGCTATAAAGGACTCAGGCATCTTCTACTTACACGTTCATTAAGTAATTTTGGAGTGCCTAATTTGTACTAGATATAAAATATATATCCTTAAAGATATATAGATGAAAAAATAGATTCCATACTGTGAAGAAGCTTACAGTCTAGTATGGTGTCTAGAGAGGAACTTAAAAGCCACCTTTTATAATATATGCCTTCCTTAATATTCCTAACTTCGGGGTGGGGGGGCAGAATAGTCCTCTTTTATGGTCCCATAGCACTCTATGCTTGCACTTATTTTAACATTTCTTACACTGTACATTGGCTCCCAAGCAAGACTGTAGGCTACTTGAAGACAGGGACTGTGTCTTACTCATCACAGAAGAAAAAGATACCTAAACATGATCTTAAATAACTTAAAATTGAGAGACAAAGGCCTATCTACACTACTAACACATATAAAGAACTAACTTAAATATAAACTTGTATGAAATAAAATACTATGGGAAGTAGGAGGTTTTAGAGGTTATTTAGAGGAGATGGCATTTGAATTGAATTTAGAAGGAATGGTAGGATTTCCAAAGATGGGGGGGGGGGAAGAGAATCCAAGATGAGGGAAAGTCATGAGCAAAGGCACGGAGGCAAGACAGTGCATGGGCTGCTTGAGGAATACCAAGGACTCCAATGTGAGTAGATGCTGGCAAGAATGTTAGGGAGGGACTTGGCTGTAGCTGACCTTGAATGCAACAGTAGGGTGTTAGGACCTTCTTTTGCAGGCAGTGGTGTGTTGACAAGGATATTTGTACAAAAGGGATTAGATCACTTTGTCAGTAGTGTGAATGATGGGAAGAGAAAGATCAGATTCAGGAAGGGAAGCCTAGAGATTTTTAGTAATGTAGATAAGAGATGTTGAAGTAAAAATAGATATGGAAAGGAAGAGAGCAATTCTGGAAACATTGTGCAAAAGGACATGTCAAACCCTGATCTTAGAGTAAGAGTTGGAGATTCCAATTTGAGTCATTTTCTCAAAGGTGATGGCAGAAGCTCTGGAAGTGGCTAAGGTCACCCAGGAAGAGCAGAGATAAAGTAAGCCGGGGGAGGCCACAGAACCTTGGGGAAAGCTTATATTCAAGGGGTAGGTAAATCTTCAGATTTAGAAGAAATGATGCTTCAAACTTGTTACTAAAAGGATGAGGAAAACTGTGTCTTTAGAATTAATCGGTTTGCCTAGTTTACAGCAGAGCCCTTTAGAACCCATGTGCCCCAACTTATAACTCAGTGCACTATTAGTTTAATGCTCTAGACTCTAGTTTAATGCTAAATTTAAAAATCCCACCTACCACCTTTCCCATCCTCATCTATTTTGGTAAGACAGACTAAACTTGAATTTTAGACTCCTTTACATAAATCAAAGTATCCTGCATCTCTTATGCTTCTAGCTACCAATAGCAAAGAGAGAGTTTTGCCATTGGAAAATTCAGGGCAAGCCATCCATATGGATGCCATTTAAAATTATAATGTGTGATGTGAATTGATAGTAAGAATTGTAAAAAGCCTAATTAAGTCTACCTTATGTTTCAAAGGCAATAAGTTAATCTTACATATCAGTACATGTTTTTATATCCTTTATGTTAAAAAAAAAAACCTGCTGCCATTTTCAACACTGAATTATCCTTATTGTCCCCAAATACCTTGTTATTGGTATTGGAAAGGTTTTGCTCAAATAAGCCAAACCAAATGATTTCTTTAGTTTTACAGAAGATTTTGTTGCTATTAATACTGCAGTCTTCTATGGCATGTGCCAAAGGTGTAGTGTGAAATTCTGTTTTTCACTCAGTGAAATATTTATACCTCAAAGAGGGAGGGCTAAAAAGAAAGGATATGAAACTTTGATGCAGACCATCTTAAGAAGCAAGAATGTGATGGGGTCATCTCAGAAATAGCATCATCCTTGCTGAACAACAGAACTAAATAATATTTGGCTTTTATCATTTATTTAGCTGGAAGAGCTAAGCTTTGAAAATGAACCATCACAAACCATAATTAAATAAACTGTTTACAACTCAACTCTGATAAAAGTCAGTTGATAAAAAGAGCAGGAACAATATAAATACTAAAGCTTGATGGCCCATACCTAGATAAAAATTCCCCGCCCCCCAGGAAATGGATTTTAACCATTTGTGGTACAGTAAATGATCCTATTAGAATTCTAGTATATGGACCTACAGCCTACCCCCGAAAAACCTGAAACATACTTTTAAATTGGCCAGTCATTTCCTAGCATTGAAGTTCCAGAAAGATGGTGGGTTTTGTTGTTGTCTTTGTTGTTTTATTTTTCTTTGCTTACTTTGGGTTTCTTTTTAATTTTTGTTTTTCTTAAGCAATCATATTTTATTAAATATACATATAGAAAAATATGTTTCACAAATGTACAACTCAATGAAGTGTCGCAAATTGAATACACCCATGTATGTAACACCCAGATCAAGACAGACATCCCCAGCCCTTCAGAATCCACCATCATCCTCCCTTCCAGCCAGTAGGTACCGCCCCCACCCCACAACTGTTGGCAGACAATTATCATGGGTCTCTGATACTTCTGCACATCTTGTGAGCAGAGATACCACCTGCCTTTGTTCAGAGTACCCTTTCAAGTTTACTTGGATAGCCTTGCAAGACAAGAGAGAGTGTTTTTCTCCAGAGAAAAGGGCAGTTTTGCTTAAGTCTTGAAAAAATAGAGATTGTGTCTCTCATTATTGTCTTTTATTATACTGTTTAGTATGTTAAAGATGTCTCCCTTCAAAGCAAAGGGTAGGCTTGTTTACTTCCCATTATAAAACTGAGGTTGCCTAAACTCAGGGTTCCTCTCCTGTAATGCAACCCAGAGTGTGTGCAGGTGTCACCTGGCTTTCTTCATGTTGCATAATTAGGAAGCAGGGCTCAAGAAGTTGCTGCAATACTGACACTGGCTATTGAGTTGTAAGGTTCTTCGTCTCTTGACTCAGCAGCTGTTAACTAGGCAGGGAACATAATAGTTTGTAAGCAGGGCAAAATCTCAGACGCTTCACTGTTCTTGGTAGTAATCACTATTCCAACTTCTACCACCATAGATTAGTTTTACCTGTGCTTAAAATTCATATATAAATGGAATTACACAGCATGTACTCTTGTGACTGGCTTCCTTCATCCAACCTCATGTTTGTGAGATTCATTCACAATTGCACGTAGGCATAGTTTTTTATTTCTCATAGTATTCCGTTGTGTATTTCAAAACTTACTTTTTCTACTGTTGATAGATGCTGGTGCAGTTCCTGCTCTTAGAATTGGGCTGTTATAAACACTTTTATGCATGTCTTTGTGAATATATGCAGTGCATGTATTTCTGTTGGGTATATTCCCAGAACTGGATCAGAGGGTGTGCATAGATACTGCCAAACAATTTTCTAAAGTATCTGTACTAAGCTACTCTTCCACTAGAAGTGTATGAGCATTCTTGTTTCTCTGTGTATTTCTCCACCCTTGTTATTTTTCATCCTTTTAGTTTAGTTTTGTTTACGTGCGTTTATTTTACCAAGGTGCACATAAGGAAAGATAAATATGCCAATGGTACACTTCCAATTTTACAGAGCAATCTCACAAGTATTTTTGCCATTTAGGAAAAGAGATACATCAATTATTAAGTTGTTACCAGGGTGAATTGTCAAGACAATCAGAGCCACAATTTTTTTGTAGGTTATTTTTCCATAAAGACAACAGTTTCCAAAGTCCTCAGAGTCTGATAAGACCAAGTTATTCAAATTATACTTCTAAAGATACAGTTTTAACAGAAACGAGTTGAAAACTGTGTGAATATTCACAAAAGTCTCCATATTGTACCAGAAAGAAATTAACATTCTCCCAAATGTTCCCAACTGAAAGCAAAAGAAAATCTATACAACCACATCTTCCCAGTAAACAGAAACAGAGAAAGTAATAAGGTTTTACTAAATACTAGTGAAATTAAGGGCATGGTATTAATTTTCTACATAAAACACACAAAGTTGCATTGTTTGTATTTCTTTAAAAAAAATCATCTTTCAGCAACATAGCACTTCAACCACCTTCAATTCTCCCATCCCAATCCTGAGAAGAGTACTTCTCCTCCTATCACCACTAACAAGAGAAGGTATCCCTTCCTTGCAGGCTCTGTCAATCCTGTGTTTATTCTAGGCCCATATTTCCCCTGGCTCATTTCTGCCTCTGGCCGTCTGTTCAGTTTTCCTTCTCAGGGCGGGCATCCATCACAATCTCTTTAGTTCTTCCATCCATTCATTCCATGTATGTCTTTCTTTAAACCAACTAGGCATTGCTATAGATGGGTGAGGGCTGGGAAGAAGGCAGAGAGGGACTGAGAGCTCTGGTAGTCTCCTTGACAGGACCATCTCTCTGCCTCTGGAAATGATAAACAGCCAAGTTAAACCGAAAAGCCTGCTTCTGCAGATGCTTCTGAGCTACCACTTTTTAAAAAGAGATAGAAGTGATATGAGAAATAGAAGAGAAACTGTACACCTACCCTGGCACTGCTTCATATTCAGGACGAGGAAGGGAGACAAAAGTACCTTTTTTTTTTTTTTTTTTTGCTGTACGCGGGCCTTTCACTGTTGTGGCCTCTCCCGTTGCGGAGCACAGCCTCCAGACGCGCAGGCTCAGCGGCCATGGCTCACGGGACCAGCCGCTCCGCGGCATGTGGGATCTTCCCGGACCGGGGCACGAACCCGTGTCCCCTGCATCGGCAGACGGACTCTCAACCACTGCGCCACCCGGGAAGCCCCAAAAGTACCTAACTTTTGTATGGCTTCACTGGTTGAGGCTGAGAAAGCCTGGTACTTAGCAAGGACACCATCATTATCCTTGCCATGCAAATAGGGTCTAACTCGTCACCTCAGCCACTTGCCTGACAGTCAGTAGGGTTCCTGAGTGATGGTGAGGAATTGAGGTCTTTTAGGGGAGAAATAGAAAGGTCTTTTATATGATGGCAGGAAGCCTGGGTCTACCACCAGTTCTGAAGATCCTTGTTGACCAAAAACCAGAAAGTGGAGCTGACAATGGTCTAGAAAATGTTCATCCAGCAGGTGGCAGCCTAAGGGGGTGGGTGTAGCCAGTAGCAGGCAGCATTAGGTGATCAGAGAAGCAGGAAGAGCAACGGAGTTGCATAAACCAGAGACCAAGCAGCCCCCTTCTTCTCTCTCTTGATTTTATTAATGCCCAGCATTGTCCACAGGCCACGTGCAGAGCAGAATGAGTAAAACAGGCTCTTAAAAACAGCTGGAGGGCTTCCCTGGTAGCGCAGTGGTTGAGAGTCCACCTGCCGATGCAGGGGACACGGGTTCATGCCCCGGTCCGGGAAGATCCCACATGCCGCGGAGCAGCTGGGCCCGTGAGCCATGGCCACTGGGCCTGCGCATCCGGAGCCTGTGCTCCACAACGGGAGAGGCCACAACAGTGAAGGGCCCGCGTACGGCAAAAAAAAAAAAAAAGCTGGAAATCCAGATGGTAGTAACTAGACCAGAAGCCTTGGGAGCAAACAGGGTCCAAGCAGTGCAGACAAAGGCAGTGCCATCTGTAGCATCATTTATTTGGCTTAGAAGAGTGTGAACTACCACCATGCAGCATGTGATATTAATGCACAACAGCATGCCACGGGGACGTGGTGCAGCATAGCCACGAAGGTCTCAATCTGGAAAGCTGAGAGAGCTGAATGTCCAGTGGAGGGAAGGTGCAGAAAGGTGAGCACAAAATCAGTCAAAGGCATACCCTTGCTGTTGCTAAGGCCTAGGTCTGGCAGGACGTGGTAGGGGACCTGTGTGGGAGTATTTCCAAGAGCAAAGGTTAACCAGATTGGAACCCAACGGGCCTGGGTATCTCCACTGGCTCCCTTGTCTGGAGAAGTCTAGCCCTATGGGCTCCTTCATCCCATAAGTAGTACTGCAGTGGATTTGGCCAGAGGTCCTCTTTGATAATCTCAGCAATCCTGTCAGACTCTGGAAGGCTGTGGTCTGAAAACCAGGCAAAGAAGCTGCACATGAGGTCTTGGTTCCTAGGAAGAAAGGCCTGGGGTTCATGGCCCGGGTGCCATATGATCGGAGTGGAAAGAAACACCACGTGCCCCGAGGATCTGACCTCGTATTCCTTCACAATCCAGTTGTTTCTTCGAAAAAAGAATTATGGGTTTCTTCGAAAGAAGAACTTGAACTTGCACCCCATCCTAGGATGTCTGAGTTCCTTCACCTTATAATTCGCTACGTACCTGAACATCTCTGCACCTCTGCCTCTAATCAGGGCAGATAGCTGTGGGTGGTTCCGAACGGTAGTGACTCAGAAGCCCAGGATGTACCTCCACTGTAGGTAGTGTTGACACATGCGCCCAAAATTGCGCCCGAACTGGAGGAAGGCCCGGTCAGCCTGAGGGTGTGCAGTTCCAGCTGGATGGCTTCCAGGGGATTCAGGTGGAGACCCTCACTCTGGGCCGGGGCCTTGCCTCATCCTTCACCTCATTTACCCCTCTGTGCTTCTCCACCACTTCCATTTCCTCAGCCACTAGCTTTTCCTCCACTTCAACCCTCTCCTCCTCGTCCACTGCTTCTGAGAAGATGGTGCCCCTTTCAGTCCTCGCTTCCGCGGCCTTTGCCCCAGTCATCATCAGCTCAGACTCCGACCGCTCTGTGCCACAGGTTTCTAGGGCCTTCTCCCCACCAGTTTCACGCTGAAAGCCATTTTTCAGGCTGCTGTCTGCTGCCGCAGAGGCAGAGGCTGCTTTCGCACCCTCCCCGGGTGGCACGACCTCCTCCCGCCCTGCTTCGGTCGCGACCCCCAGCGGCTGGGATCTGGGGAGTAGGCCCGCAGCCCGTGGGGCCCTGGGGGTGCGCCCCCCTCCACCGGAAGCTGGGGCGGTGGGAGTGCTTTGATCTCCAAGCTGCCCTCACTCGTCTCCACCATCACCTGCATCATCTTGCTTTCTTCTAGAAGCTTCTGGCACTGCTGTGGGTCCAGGTCGCCCAGGACATGGTCGGGAGTAGTGAGGTTGCGGGTTTGGGGGAGAGGGATCCCCTGGGCCCCATTAGGGTCGCTTATGTTGGTAGCAGCCTGACCAGCTGTTTGTTGGCATCTGTTTTCCTAATCAAAGACTTACTCATGCAAACCAGCCTATTGCGCAGCCCACCCTTCAATTTCCCGATACTCACCTCTCAGTCTCTAGGCACCTGCTCTCGGTCTCATAGAGTCTATTCTTGTGGCTTCTGCCATCCTTTTTATTCGGATTATTCTGGTGTATGTGTGATGGTGTTACACGGTGGTTTTAATTTGCATTTACCCAGTGTCCAAGAAATTGGGAAGCTTTTCATGTGGTTTTGATTTTGCCATTTGGATATTCTCTTTTTGTGAAGTATCCGAGTCTTCTCCCCATTGCGTGTTCTATATTTTTCATGTTGATTTGTAGGAATGCATTATACGTGCTAGACACGAGTCCTTTTTCAGATCTGTGTATTGCAAATATCCTCTCCCTCCGTGAGTTGCTTTTTCACTATCTTAATGATGCCTTTTAGTGAACAAAAGTTTTGAATCTTCATATATTCCAATTTATCATTTTCCCCTTTAGATTAGTGCTTTTTGTGTCCTGTTTAAGAAATCTTGCCTTTCTAACATCGTTCACATTTATATCTGCAATCCATTTGGAGTTGCTTTTTGTGAATGGTGTGAGGGGAGTCAAGATTCATTTTTCCTCCCATATGATTATCTGATTGACCAAGCAGTATTTATTGAAGAGACCATCCTTTCCCCATGCATAGGTTTTTAGATATTTCCATTAAAAGTGACGTATGTCACTGGCCAGAGCTAGTCAGATGGCCTTGCCTAGCTTCAAGGGGTCAGGGAAATATAATCCTCCCCTGAGATTGGAAGGTGAAGGAAACTGGAAATATTGGTGAGCACTGTATCGCTTACTCATCACAGACTGTAACTTGAGTAGTGTGTACAAGACCAGTAGAGTTAAGCCAAAGAAAGTAGAGAAGAGGTAATGATGAATAGAAGAGGAGAAATTAATGAAAGACAATAGAGAGTATCAAGCAAAGATTAATAATAAAAGGAGAGAGAATAAACAATATTTGGAAGGAAAAATACAGTCACAGTAGTGATTTAAGGAAATATAAGAGAACATGTTGGACAGACTTGTGCCAGTACATTTTCTTTTTTTTTAAAAAATTTTTATTGGAGTATAGTTGATTTACAATGTTGTGTTAGTTTCAGGTGTACAGCAAAGTGAATCAGTTATATATATATATATATATATATATATATATATATATATATATATCCACTTTTTAGATTATTTTGCCATATAGGCCATTACAGAGTACTGAGTACAGTTCCCTGTGCTATACAGCAGGTTCTTATTAGTTATCTACTATTTTATATATAGTAGTGTGTATATGTCAGTCCCAATGCTGGTACATTTTCAAACTTGGATGAAATATATGAATTCATGGAAATGTATAACTCATCAACACTGAAATGCAGTGAAAGGCCTAAATAGACATAGAAATAATAAATAGAATCAAGAATTTAAAAAGAATCTTTCTACAAAGTTAGCATGAGGCTAAATGATTTTGAGACAGATACTACCTAACCTTCAAGGAACATATAATCTATTTCTTTTCTTTATTAAACATTCAACAAATATTTACTGTGTGCCTGTAGCATGCCTACTACTGTTCTAGGCCCTTAGGATACATTGTTAAACAGAACAAAGATCTCTTCCCTCTTGGAGTTTCTAGCAGAGGAGAAAGACAATAAATAATAATGATAAAAAGTAAACGAAACATATTAGAAAGTGATAAGTGCTATGGATAAAACAATAGGTAGAGGTGAGTAAGGGGATTGAGAGTCCTGGGGGTAGGGAGTGGGGAGCAGATTGTAGTTTTAAATAGGGTAAGCAGAGGAAACTTCATTGAAAAGATAAAATTTTGGCAAAGATTCAAATAAGATGAGGGATTTAGCTAAGTGGATATTCTGAAGAAGAGCATTCTAGGAAGAGAGAAGAGCTAAGCAGAGGCCCTAGGACAGGAGCATGCTTAGGGTGTTCAAGGAATAAAAAGGAGATCAGTGTGACTGGAACAAGGTGAGTGAGAGAGGCCAATATCTTACATGATATTGTAAGAAGTTTGGCTTTTATTCATAGTGAAATGGGAAACCACTACAGGATTTTGAACAGAGGACTCAAAATGTGATTCATGTTTTGCATGGATCACTCTGGCTCCTGGGTGAAGAATAGACTGTGTGGGGCCAGTGGTAGATGTAGGGAGATCTTTTAGGAGTCTATCAAAGTAATACAGGTGAAAGATGATATTTCTTAGACTAGGTGGTAGCAGTGGAGGTGGATAGTGGTTACAGTATGATGGTAGAGCCAGCATGATTTCATGGTGAATTGGATGCGGGGTATAAGAGAAGGAAAGAAGTCAAGGATGACTCTGTGGATTTTGACCTGAGCAGCTGATAGGATGGAGTTGCCAGAAGCAGAGATAGGGAAGGTTATGAGAGAGCAGACCTTTGCAGGAAAAATCAGAAGTTTGCTTTTGGACATGTTAAGTTTGAGATGACTGTTGGACAACAGAGTTGAGATACCTAGTGGGTATTAGGAGTTTGGAGCACAGGAGAGGTCTGGGATGGGGATACATATTTGGAAATAATCAGCATACATGATATTTAAAGCTGTAGTTAGAGCTTGCTGAAATCACCAAGGATGTGAGCAGCTAGATCAAGCCCTGAGGCCTCCAAAATTACAAGGTCAGGGAGAAGAGGAAGAACCAGTAAGAGACTAAGGAGAGACCAGCGAAGTAGGAGGGAATCTGAAAATGTGCAGTACGCTGAAAGCCAAATGTATAAAGGAAAGTGTTCAACTGTGTGACGTGGTGCTGATAGGCCAGGTAAAATGAGAGTTGACCAATGGATTTTACAACAAAAGTGATGGAGGTCAGAATAGGTTTTAAAGGGAATGGGAAGAAGGAAATTGGAGACAGTGAATATTGATAATTCTGTTGAGGAATTTGCCAAAAAGGGAAATAAGTGGAGTCATCACTTGACAAGACCACTTTTAGAGGAGTGGTAGGGTGACAGCTTGACTGTAATGGGTTTAAGAGAAAATCCATAAGGGAGAAATTGAAAATAGCAAGTATATACGACTCTTGCCATTTTGCTCCAAAGAAATGGGATGGTGGCTGGTGGGGAGAGTGGGTCAAAGAAAACATCTTTAAAATGGGAGAAAAAGAAGTATATGTGCATGTTGTTGCGAATGATTCAGCAGGGGGCAAAAATTAATAATGTAGGAGAGAGAAAGGAGAATCATTGGAGGGATGTCCTTGAATAGGTGAAAGCAGATGGAATCTAGTGCCTATGTAGGGGGGAAGGAGTCAGCCTTTAATAGGAGCATGACAAGTTCACCTATGGGAACCAGAAGGCAAAGTATGAGGGTGTAGTTGCTGGTTGGTGGGTAGAAGTGATGATGGAGTCTATGAAATTCTCTTCTTTTTGCCTCAGTGTTCTCGGTAAAGGAGAAAGCAAGATTCAACTCAAGTGAGAAAGAGAGAGAGAATGAGGCAGTGGGAGTCTGGGGAGAGAGGGGTAGGAAATAGTTTTCTAGAGAATCAAAGAGTGACTGGATTACGACATATGGTATGATTGTCACACAGCATTAAGATCATGAATTTGAAGTGAGGCACATCGGCATGGTTGTGAATTTCTCTTCAGCCACATTCATTTACAGGTGCAGCATGAGTAAGCAGAGTTGGATTTAGTCAGAGCTGAAGCAAGAAGGGCAAGAGAATGATTATAATCTTGATCTTAGAATCCAAGCTAGAGGAGTAAAGGACGTATAGGGATGGGGGACAGTGAAAAGGTGGCCTGATCAATGGATTGGAAGACCTAGGGAATTGAAGGGTCCCTGGGTTTAAGTACCAGAGTGAGCTAGAAGGATGAGAGATAGTGGTCTGAGAGTGGACTGCAGGGAATTGGTTAGAACCCTACTCCTCCATCCAACTTGGGCTCCAATGAGGCATATTGAGGACGAGGTCATTGCAGGGGAGGAGGTTAGTGTACCAGGAGGCCTGGGTGGGAAGGATCACCTGTGTGTATATTGAAATCACTGAAAGATAAGATGAGAAAGAAGTGAGAATAAGCCAGGAGCTAAAATCCTTGAGAAATGAGGGAGAAATGACATGAGAATAGCAAGAATGCAGGGTATTAGGTGATTTAAACTGATGCCAGGAGATTTAAAGCTGGGTCTGTATTCTAGGGCCAAAGTTAATTATATAACACCACCTCCTTTGGCTAAATTAGTTAGTCAAAAGGCAGACAAGTTTAGAATTTGATATTACTTAATGTCACAGAGCCTGTATTTTATTACTTTTTTCTTTCTCAAAGTGTGCAGAAGAAAGTCACACATATGTTAGCTGATCAAAAACAAGGAATGTATATGTTTTTGAAAATTGGAAAGTGAGTAGTAGATAACACTTTTTGAGTTCAGTGCGAAATGTTATTCTCTTTTGGGGTCTTTCATTCTGCTTGTGCCCTAGAGTATGGACTAGAAACTACTGAGAAGAACAAAATACGATTTTAACTTTGGGCTTGAAACATTCTGGCTATAAAAGTGTTTTAAGGGGAGTAAGGAGAGCTAATACAAAATCTCAGAAATATCTAGTCAACCAGAGGCAGAAAGAGGGAAGGGGGAGAGAGAGAAAGAGAAAGAAAAAGGAAAGAAAAGAAGAAATATAAGTAAAGAAAGAAGATGGCTTTGGGGGAAGAGTACAGTTTAGCCACAAATCTGCACATCACAGAATTGTGAACGTTTAAATTCTCTGGGAAACAGAAACAGCATGATGTTTTAAAAGCTAAACTTAATATAAGATGAATGAAGAGAGCCTGTGAATTGTATAGTTTTATTTTTCTTTGACTCCTCAAATATCATTCAGTTCTTACTTGTTTTGAAAGGAATCTCTCATTCTTGGCCTAAATTCTTTAAACAAGTGTGTTTGTTTGGTGACTTAGCATACAGAAATATTGTTCTTTGGGCTAGGCCACCCAGTTTAGAAAGCTGAGGGCCTCTGTACTTAAGACTCAAAAGAATGTTGGTAGACAAGAGAAGGAGATGTACACTTTGTTAATTTCCTCTGTTTCCCGTAGACCATTAAGCTGTGTTTGCAAAGGAAATGGTAAAAAAGAAGCTTTGAGTGATTAACCAAGCAGCTTTATAGCTGCAGTCATCTCTATTGCCTCTTAGAAATCGCATATAAATATAGAAGTAGGGAGAAAATATTTGAGTTACCAGGGTGTGGGTAATGAGTTACTCTGGGAAAGTTAATAATTATGATTTAATCATTTTCTACCACTACAGCACTCATAGAGAGCAAATATACATTACTGTGCCTAATAAAACTGTTAAGAGGCTGAGGTCTGTGTAGGGTGGGGGGTAGCGCCAGGTGACAGGGGTGACCAAATCAGCCAGGGATACACAGAGCCATCACAAAAATTCAAAATATAGGTCAAAACACTAAGTAAAATGTTCGTAATATCTAAATGTTAAACATACATAATCATTCTACCCTAATTGAGATAAAATTAATTTTTAAAAATAATGAAATTGATACTGTAGCAAATGAATAAAATTCAGTTAATCATGAAAAATCGAAATAATATTATTGGATCTTTTAAAAAATAGTGTGATCTTAAAAAACAAAGTTCATTGATGGTGTCATCATTGCCGTATGAGCATAGTTTGGGGTCAGAAATTTCTAGCAGCTTTAAAAACTCAGGCTCTACATTAGTAGCAGAATGGTGAACAGAGTTTTGCTCTAATTCTTAGTATTTTCTTCTTAGCTGTCATTTTAAAATAATTTCTCTTTTCGATCTTTTTTCTTTAGAAACAGGAATATTTTTATGTTTTAGCACATTACACCCTCACTGCACCCTATGAACTAGCAGGTAGGAAAACTGAGGCACAGAAATAATAAGTAATTTGCTCATGGACACATAGAAAATCGCAAAGTCAAGAAATGAACCCAGATAATCAGACTCCGAAGCTCTTCCTGTTAAACACTGCAGGGTACACTCTGAGCCTTTCTCAGCCTCAATTCTCTCGTCTATAAAATATGGTCTATAATTCTTATTTCTCATGGTGGTTGCAACAATTAAATAAGATGTGGAGCTTGGGCAGGGGAGATGTTCTTTATCTGCTTCTGTATTGCTGTCTTTATCTGTTTCTGTATTGTTTGATTTGTTATAATGAGCATGAATTATTCATGTATTTTTAATCAAGAAAAAAAAATGTTAAGGCCTATAAGAGTGTCTGGCACAGAGAGGCACCCAATAAAGTCATTATTATGTCTGAGAGCAAAGTCAGAGTTTCCATTTGAATCAACAGGGATTTGTCATCTCTGGAAGCTTGGGTGCAAAGGGAAGAAATAAGATAGGGGAACAGATAGAAGAGAATCCAGGGTAGAGGTTTTTACTTGCCAGTGAGAGGGGCTTGTTCATCTTAAAGTGAGGGTGGGAACCATTGGGAGGGAGAGCGCACTGGTTTAGGCAAGTGGGAATTAACCAATGGAGCAAAATTCCAAGGAATTTGGGGTTGGGGGAGTCCTAGAACTTTGGATGAATTAACTTATTTTGCAGAAGATTAACAGTGACTTGTTAGTCAATAAGGCCCATTTTCTAAGGTAACAAAAAATATCTATCATTTTGGAAAATGAGAAAGGAATTAAAAGAACTCTGGTTTTCTTTACTTATCTGCCTGGTTCTGGGGGATATGAGAATAGGTTTTCTGAAGAGGAGCCGTCAGTTTATTTTTCCATTTGTGGATTACAATGGTAAAACGATTGTTGGCAAAAGAACATCTTTTCAAGCGGCTTCCCTTGGTGTAGGTCAGAGGGGCAACAAGAGGAGTTATTTCTGCAGCTGGAAAAAAGGTTCAGAGCTGTCTTCCTGGAGACAGCTCCCATTTCAAAGTCTAAAATAGATTTGAATTACTGTGCTATTGGGGAATCGGGGCCTATTCATTCTAAGCACATCTGTTGGTAACTGTTGAAATTCAAATAAATTCAAATAAAGTCCAAGTAATGCTCGTTTTACACTTATCAATTTCAAGGAGTGTTAAAAAACACATATACAGAAAACCTACACTCCAGTCACTGACACTGCCTAAGACACAACATGGAAAGCCTTGATTTTCTGCCAACCATAGTTCCTTTGAACCTGAGCCACCACATTTTAATTCCTTTAAAATGCTCCTTCCTCCCTACCTGAACTTTTCAACTGAGATTCATTTTCATTTCAAAAGTTTAAATATGAACTATATCAAACAGTTCTGTAGTTTGATTTTGATCATTCCACAGCCTTCAGTAGTGAAATGAGGAGGTTAGGCTATTAAACTCATAAAGCCAGGATTGAATAAATGCATTTTTCTCTTTGTCTCCTCTCCAGTTTTAGTAAATAAAAAATTTGTTAGGTGCTGTGATTAAGGAAACTTGGTATATCTATTTATTTATATATGACTCCAGTCCATAAAGGATTCAAGGCATCTTTAAGCAGGCAAACACAGGACAGAAGAATAAGGGAAATTCCGTTTTTTCAATTAAGCCATGACTCTCTTATAAGGAAATTTGATCTATCAAATGTACAGAAAGAAATAGAACCATTTTAAGGTTGTGAGTTTTAATTTTTTTTCTTAATAGTTAAAAATTTTGAATAGCGTTTCAAGTACCATATTTATGTCATTACCTTGGAGTTTACAGTGTTACAAGTAGATACCACACCAAGTACATTACATGAATTATATCCTTTAGTTTAAACCTCATAATTACCCTATGAAGTAGTATTATTTCCATCTTATAGATAAAAGTATCCAAGGCCTACAAATAAATAATTTGCCCAAAGTCACATAACGAGTCAGGATTCAAATCCATGTCTGTTATTCTGAGTTATTAACTCCTAATCTAAATTATGCCTTATACATGGGAGGCGGTGAAAGAGAAGATCAAAGACCATAAAAGTAAATAGAAATATATTAGAAATTACAGAAAAGAAATTTACATGTAAAAGGAGACATTTGTCTAAATCCAGGCAAACTTTTACAGAAAGTATTATGGTAAAAATAAAGCATCAGGAAGGAAGAAGACAAACATGGTACCAACAGCCCAGAACAGGGCTCCACAGACAAAGGTGTGGCAAAATCACACACTCAGTTCTCAAGGTGTGTGCTTGCCTTCTCTAGTGCCTTTGGGAAATGTGAGTGCTCTCTGTAAGGTTCTGGAGGGTGAAAGATCCTTACTCTAGGAAACTTCATAACTTACCAGCTGACACTAATATTTCTGGTTTCTTCTAACTCTTTGCTTTCATCTGTATGTTGAAAAATACAATCAATATTAGAGTCTGTTGTTTAATAACTAGTATTGTTCAACTGCTAGTATAGCGGTTTCCTGCTTCCTTCCCAATCTTATTTACAGAAAAAATATCATCCATGATTCCACTATTCTTTGTCAATAGTGATTTTCATTTTTGCCTTTTTTTGATGTGCATAAGTAGAATTATTATTTGGCTCCCTTCCACCATTAAATAATAACATTTTTTCAGTTTTCATAATTATAATTCTAAGGGCTATATAATAGTCTACTGAATTGATATAGTATAATTATATTGGGCATTTTTTTGTTTGTTTCCAGTATTTTGCTATTATAAATATCCTTCCAAGAACTGATTAATGTATATAATTTAATTGTATTTCTTCATAAGTGAATTGTATGTTTATATCCTTTGACCATTTATCTCTTGAGGTTTTAAAATTTGTGAAAATTTGAGTTAGTTCTTTACGTAGTATATATACACTACTTTTCTACGATGATCAATACAAAGGTTTCCCAATTATGTTTCCCTTCTTTTAATTTTGTTAGTTGTTTATGTTACAACCATTTTTTTACTTGATGTTTTTGAGCTATTTATTTTTTCCTTTGTGATTTTCATTACTGCCCTGAGCTTTACAAAGATACTATGCCTCTAAAGATTTCATTAATATTTGATTTTTTTTTCTCATAGCTTTGCTAAGAATTAAAGCAAATATTTACTCTTTAATCCACTAGAGGCTTATTCTGGTAATGTGGTATAAGAGCTGATCTAAATCACTTTTTGTTTTGTTTTGTGTTTGTTCACCAGTTACCCTGGCAATTATTAGAGTTTAATTAGGCAATTATTAAATAGAATTAGGCAGTTATTAAATAAATATTATTTTCCTTAATTTTATGATAGTTATATAATATATTACATTTATTTCTATATGTCCCACACTTCTGTATTTTCATCATTTAATTAATATACTTTGTTTTAGGGTTTCCTGGGAACTAGATCAGCATCATAACTTGTGGTTTCTTTGTTAGTGTAGAATTTTAATATTTAACAAATAGTAAATTTACTTGGTGAAATTCATTTTCCTATATGATAACTGTATATATCTCAATTTGTTCATCTTGTTTTATATATTCTAATACACCTTTATAGTTTTATTTACATATAGCTCATAAGTCTTTATAATTTTCTTTATAACTGTCATGGACAATTCTGTTAAGTTTATCCATCCCCTCTTTTTTTTTTTTTGAATGGAATTTCTTTCCTTTGTATTACGTTATTGAGCTGGTGGTTACCAGGATAAAGAAAGCCCCTAATTATGGTAAATTCATTATAAACCCGGTCACTTTGATAAACTCATGGGCTAATAAATTTAAACAGATTTCTTAGGATTTTTATACATGCAATGCTTTCTGCAAATAATCACAGTTTTCCCTCTCCCTTTAGTGTATCATTCTATTGGCACAAAGCAAATACCCACTAAATGGCAGTTGCCCTTTGTGTATTAAAAAGAATATTAGGTGAGTCAGGAAAATTGAATCCTACTGTCAGCTCCTCAACTAAGAAAGCCATCTATAAAGCACCTTCTGTGGGTCAGGCACCATGCTAGGCACTTTACATAGTCCATCTTGCCTAAGGCTTAGAGTAAGCCTACAGAGTATATATACTATTAAATATCATAGGTAAGGGAACTGATAGGTAAGTTTAGCAGGTATAGAAGCCAAGGCTGGCCCATGCTAGGCCCCCAATAGCAATAAAAAATGGAACACGGAAGTGTCTAACTGTGGCAGTCTGTGCGTGAAAGGCCATGGGCCGATGGCTCTGGAGTCCTTGACCTGGCAGGTTTCTTCATTCCCTGGGGACAGCACTGACCACTGAACTTTGGCCAAGGGTCTGAGGAACTAGGGAGGCATGGAGAAGCTGCATCAGCTCACTTTCATCCTTATCTTGTACATACGCTTCACAATTCCTGCTTCCGGGTCACGCAGTAAACGTGAGTGAAAGCAGTCCTGAAGGAAGTCTGTGTTCCCCTTCTCACCAGCCTTTCAACCCAGATCAGCCTTTTGAGGTCTGGCTTAGCTCAGTGGGTTAAGTAATTTGTCCAAGATTACCAGTGAGTGATGGGTAAGTGGCTTGCTCCACAGCCAGTGGTCTTGTAGTGTGGTTTGGGCAGGTCATTTCACCTCTCTGCTATAATTCCCTCATCTGTATGATGAAAGAGTCAGATAAATAATCCAGTTCTGACAGGCAGACTGTTGGTGAATACACCTTACACACTTCTTCAAGACTGCAAATTCCTCACAGACTATACTTTCCACGTTCTTGAATCACTCATATTACTTTGCACATAACAAATGCTCAATGAATATTTGTTGATGCAGAATGAACGAATGAGTTGATCAATCAATTGAAGAAAATAGTCTTAATGTTTTTCTTTTCTTTTTTTAAAAAAAAATTTATTTATTTAATTTGGCTGCACTGGAACTTAGTTGCGGCATGCGGAACCTAGTACCCCCGACCAGGGATTGAACCCAGGCCCCCTGCCTTGGGAGCACGCAGTCTTACCCAGTGGACCACCAGGGAAGTCCCTCTTGATGCTTTTCTCACAAGAGATTTTCAATGCTAGAACACAGGATCCTGCAGGGGCCCCTAAAATCTCATTTCACATTTCAATTGTGGAATCTTCTATAAAGATAGCATTTGTCATGAGCCTTTTTATAAGAAGATGCTTAGCAGGGGTCAGCTTGTTTTCATCTGAAAAGAATAAAGAATTGAGGTTAGGAAAGCAGGAAGCCTAGAAAGGAGCCAGGTTTGGAGCTGTGGTAGGTAGACTTTCCTCTAACAAAGCTGTTTCGGCTGTTTTTATCTTTGTGCTGCTGTTCTAGCAACACTATGACAAAACTGTGACTATTCAAACTTAATAAAACTAGAGCCTGTCCAAAATCAATTCTGAGTAAATGATGAACTGTGGGGAGCATACCTTAACACCTCTGTTTGGGCATGCTGTAGAAAACTACCAAATCTTATGTCCTGTCTATAATTTAAACACACAATGTTTTAAATGCACCCTTAGAAGATCTAATAAAATTACTTGCATATTATTTAATAGTGTGTTCTCTTTTTATGCCAAAAAAATCCAAAGGAAGCTACCCAGCCCTCAGGAGGCATAGAATCTGTGGATTTTGTAATTTCTGATTTTGAACTTAAAATCTCATTGAAGTCACTAGTTAATATTTCTAAATCTTTATATCTGAAAACTTCTGAGCATATATCCCAACAACCTTCCTGCCCCCTCCGCCATCCCCAGCCAAAGGGGGGAGGGAGGGAAGACCCGTACTGCCAATAGTTACAAAGGTTATTTCTGGAATAAAAACAAGGATTTGCAGCATGCACGAGTGTCTGGTTTTGTCTCTTGAGCTTTACGAAGACCAGCATCATATTGAGACTATAAAATTATTGTTCTCTGAAACTAAAAGAAAAATCTAGGAAAATTAAGCATTTTTGTTGAAAATTACTGAAATGTCAAATTTTTTAAACTAAGTTGTTATATAAAAGGAAGCATACGGAGGAAAAGCTATAAGGAGTCAAACTGTTTTTTATGAGCCACAGTATTTGCAGGAAAAGAAAACATGACAGAGACCACACCAGTTTCTCTAACATGGATACAAAGGAGAATCACGTCATCAAAGCAGCAGGTTTGTGCTGCCACAGTAAAGATCATCGGTGGCGCTTTCCATATCCTTTAACTAAACCAAAATACCTGCATTCAGTTGCAACCTGAGAAACAGGCAATAAAGTCACAAATGTCTTTACTTTTAAAAAATATTTTTACCACTTTGTAATAGTGTTTAGTTTTATTGTCCCAGAACAGGAAAAGGAAAACATCATGTTGATTAAATTTTGGCAATAACTTACTCATTATGGGCATAATTTTTACATCGTCAATGTTATTTCAGTTTGCAAGAAGAGGTACAGGGCTCGGTTACAGAAAATATCATGGCAACCTGAACTGAGATGGTCCTGAATTCTCTAGACTGTTTCAGGTTTCCTAATATTAAAGTTCTGTGCAAGGTAAGGTATGAAAGAAGAAAAAAAACCTCATCTAAACAAGCTTGCTCTTAATAAATACACTAATAAAGTTTATTTTGACCTTGAGTTAAAATGATCCAGCTCTACTGGATGACTCTGATGGGGCTGCTCTTTTGTATTTATTCAAGTTAAATTTCAGATAAGCCCTTGAATTGTGTGAGCTCAACTATATTCTCTAAAAGAGAGCCAGACTAATGTGAACCTGAATCCAAGTGTACTTTTCCAGTAACATCTGACTAGTTGGATCTCATCTGTCGTGTTATCTCACTATGTCACACTCCCAACCACAGGAAACTGAGGACTAGCTCTCACTAGGAGAAACTGATAGCTCTCAGAGTGTGGAGCAGCTTTGTAGGTATTTAACAATCCTCCTCCTAAGGAATACCAAGCCCTGAGAAATGATTAAGCAGATTTATAGAATCTAACATATTAAGCGAAATCCATTTAGGAGAATTTGGAATGTCAGCATGTGCTGTCTTATGATGAACATCCAAGCCCTGCCTGGTTTGCCTAATAGAGTATTTATAAGGAAAAAGTAAGTTCCAGTTTAATGTGATTTCTTATTAGTTAATATTTAGTCAAACAATAAAATGCAACATTAAGCATATCCCTAACTATATTTAGTATAGTAGTTTACACAGCAATTGCTATGGGTTCTATATTTATGTATCATACATCTTTTTCTGGAAAAAAATTGAAGCTGGCTTAAATAGCTTACATGTTTGCCCTTTCTATCGTTAGGAGAAATTCCTTTAAAGAAATTATAAATGCCCTAGGTATACTCTTTTTAATATTTACTCCCTCTAATCATCCTCTGTGTGCACCTTGATTATTCATTCAGAAATACAGCTAGGTTCTCATCTTTTCAGAAAAAAATCCACATCCTTAGCAAGCTGTACAAGACCCTTCACCATCTAGCCATGGCCCCGGTAATCCATTTTCATCTGTAAGAATCTCCCACTCACAATGTCTGGTGTCTCCATGTTGTTAGTTCGGATATTTCAGCCACTATTTTCCTTTGTTAATAACACCTCATAAATATGTTAGTCTAACAGTTTTCAATATTATAAAACTTATTTACACACGGGGGAAAATCACTTCTTGCATTACCACATTGGAGTTACTAAACCACTGAAAAGACTTATACCATTGGTAAAATATTATGTAGTATTTAACTCTGGATGTCATTACCTCCCCACAAGAGAAATTGCCAATAAAATTTCAACATTCATTGTAATGACTTTGACTTCGATCACAAAAGCCAAGTTTTATATTTCGACCTGTGTTCAGATTTTTCTTTCCCATAGGGAAGAGAAAAAAAAGAAGAAATGTTTTATTCCTTTAGGCATCTTTCAAACTCGTTCATAATCTTTTATTAATTTAAAATTGATACATATTTATTGGAGAATTTTGAAAATAATTTGAAAACAAGCAAAGAAAAAAACGAAAGAAAGGAAACTACCCATATTTCAGGAGATACCCACTATTACCACTTTTTATGTCTTTCAAATATTTTTCTGTCAGTATATTTTTTTTTTACAAAACTGAGGTCATACTATATACTGCAAAACTATACTGTTTTGCAACTTGCTTTTAAAAAACTTAATACCATATATATTTTAATTTTTTATTTATTTATTTATTTTTTGGCTGCGTTGGGTCTTTGTTGCTGCACACGGGCTTTCTCTAGTTGTGGCGAGCAGGGGCTACTCTTCGTTGTGGTGTGCGGGTTTCTCATTGCGGTGGCTTCTTGTTGTGGAGCACGGGCTCTAGGCGCGCAGGCTTTGGTAGTTGTGGCACATGGGCTCAGTAGTTGTGGCGGCTCACGGGCTTAGTTGCTCCATGGCATGTGGGATCTTCCCGGAACAGGGCTCAAACCCGTGTCCCCTGCATTGGCAGGCGGATTCTTAACCACTGTGCCACCAGAGCAGTCCCCAGAAAACTTAATACCATATTAAAAATTTCTTTATTGGTAAAAATTCATCTTCATAATTTTAACAGCTATCATTCATTTATCTGGAAATACAGTAACTTATTTAACCAGTTCCCAATTATTGGACATTTAAATTGCCTGAACTATTTTCCTGTTACATACAATACAATGTACATCCTTGAGGCAAAATCTTTACGTACATCCTCAATGATACTTTAGGATAAATTTTTAGGAGTAGAATCACTGTCACATTTTTAAAAATAATTTTTATTGTAGTATAGTTGATTTACAATGTTGTGTTAGTTTCTGCTCTACAGCAAAGTGAATAAGATATACATATATCTACTCTTTTTAAGATTCTTGTCCCATATAGGTTATTACAGAGAATTGAGTAGAGTTCCCTGTTCTGTACAGTAGGTCTTTATTAGTTATCTATTTTATATATAGTAGTGTATATACATCAATCCCAGTCTCCCAGTTTATCCCCCCCTTTCCCCCCATAACCATAAGTCTGTTTTCTACATCTGTGACTCTATTTCTGTTTTGTAAATAAGTTCATTTGTAGCATAATTTTTTAGATTCCACATGTAAGCAATGTCGTATGGTATTTGTCTTTCTCTGTCTGACTTACTTCACTCAGTATGACAATCTCTAGGTCCATCCGTGTGCTGCAAATGGCCTTATTTCATTCTTTTTTATGGTTGAGTAATATTCCATTGTATATATGTACCACATCTTCTTTATCCATTTCTCTGCTGATTGACATTTAGGTTGCTTCCATGTCTTGGCTATTGTAAATAGTGCTGCAATGAACATTGGAGTGCATGTATCTTTTCGAATTATGGTTTTCTCCGGATATATGCCCAGGAGTGGTATTGCTGGGTCATATAGTATTTCTATATTTAGTTTTATTTTTTTTATTATTTTTTTTTTTGCGGTACGCGGGCCTCTCAGTGTTGTGGCCTCTCCCATTGCGGACGCACAGGCTCAGTGGCCATGGCTCATGCGCCCAGCCGCTCCACGGCATGTGGGATCCTCCCGGGCACAAACCCACGTCCCCCGCATCGGCAGGCGGACTCTCAACCACTGCGCCACCAGGGAAGCCCTATATTTAGTTTTTTAAGGAACCTCCATACTATTCTCCATAATGGTTGTACCAATTTACATTTCCACCAACATTGTAGGAGTGTTCCCTTTTCTCCACATCTTCTCCAGCATTTATTGTTTATAGATTTTTTGATGATGGCCAATCTGACCATTGTGAGGCTGAATCACATTTTATTTATCTAATTAGGCAATGCATGATAGATGTACAAAAATTCAAAAGGAACAATAGGATATTCAGTGAAAAATAAGCCTTCCTCCTTGCCTTTCCTCCAGATATTCTTCTCCCTCCTGGAAGGCAGCTACTTTTAGTTTTCATTTATTTTCGCAGAAATATTTCACGCATTTATACGCTTTTACATATAAATCCTTCAGTGTACATATTAAGAAATTGGTAAAATGGTTTCAGTAGTGAAATTTGCTTTATAATTTTATATGCTAGATAATCATAGGCACAAAACTTTCTACAATAAAGCAACATTGAGTTATTTCAGTTCTGTATTATCCCTTTAGATTATACTTTTATATAATAATATGTCATTTATCAACTACCGTTAGTATTTTTATCTTCATGGTACACTTTTAAATCTTTTTATTATAGAAGGTTTCAAACACACCTGAAAGTAGAATAATACAATGAAGCCCCAAGTATCCAACTAGTATGCACATTTTAAGTCTTTTAATAAACAGTGCCAAGTTTTTCTCTATAAAAGTTTTTTACCAATTTATGCTCCTATCTACATATGAGATTTATATTATCTTCATTTTTGTACTGTTGAATTTTACAGCTGCTGCATCCAATGTTATAGGTATATGTTTTTAAGTAAGAGTAACTCGGTGGCAGGGATGGAAAGTGATAGGAAAAATAAGGCATAGTAACTTTTGTTGCAATAGGACAATAGCTTTAATCTAGCACAGTAATGCCAGTCGACTTAGTGTCGCTTCCTGGTTCAGTGTGTTTGGAAGAGTGATGAGAACAGATGCAGGATCTGTGAGGAAAAGTGCTAGGATTGACTAACAATGTCTACTACAGGGAAAGCGGGGAGGACTGTTGGCACTCGAGTCATATAATTTGCTGATTCTGCTTTAGCTTATGAGCATAGCAGCATGCCTTTGTATCATTCTTTTGCTTAGTAGCCATAAAACCCAATTTGGCTTATTAAAAGGTGATGAGACATTTCTGTGTACCTACAGATTCCCCAATGCCTGCTGTCATATTGACAGGTTTTCTTAAAAATAAGTTGCTCTTTTTTTTTTTTGGCTGCGTTGGGTCCTTGTTGCTGCACGTGGGCTTTCTCTAGTTGTGGTGAGCAGGGGCTACTCTTCGTTGTGGTGCACGGGTCTCTCATTGCGGTGGCTTCTCTTGTTGTGGAGCATGGGCTCTAGGCACGCGGGCTTCAGTAGTTGTGGCGCGTGGGCTTCAGTAGTTGTGGCGCATAGGCTCAGTAGTTGTGGCTCACGAGTTGCTCCGTGGCATGTGGGATCTTCCCGGACCAGAGATCGAACCTTGCATTGGCAGGCGGATTCTCAACCACTGCACCACCAGGGAAGCCCCATACGTTGCTCTTTTGAAATGAACTCAGTGATGTTGGAACACACGTAAAGAGCATGCTGCTGCACCATCATTAGGGGAGCAAGTGCAGGGGTTGTATTGTTAGAAGCAGGAAAGGATGACAATTGTCCAGTCACACAGCTTTACCTGGCTCCAAGCAGGAGCATGGATTTGTTGAAGTCTGTGGTGTGGTTTGTGGTCATGGAACAGAGAAGCTAACTGACCCACAGTGAATCAAACCCCAAATCTTATCATTTTAAATTCCATGTTCCCAGTTACTGAGCTAACCAGCCACAACAAGAGTAAACTAAAAACCAACATAAAGTATATCAAGTATTTGAGAACTGCTTTTTCATAAACCAATGGACTGGTAAATCTGGAAGGCATCTTGGAGATCATTTAGATCAGGCTTTGGCAAACTACATCCCAAGGGCCAAATACAGCCCACTGCCTGTTTTTGTAATTAGAGTTGTATTGTAGTATAGCCAGGTCCGTCGGTTTACATATTGTCTGTGGCTACTTTTGCACTGCAACAGCAGAGCTGAATAGTTGTGACAGACTATACTGACCACAAAGCCTGAAATATTTATTATCTGGCCCTTTATAGAAAAAAATTGGCAACCTCTTATTTAAACCAAACTTTTCATTTTAGAGATGTGGAGATTGGGAATCAAGTAGGTAACTTGAGAAAACAGCTGGCAGAATTCCCCAAATCCCCAACATCAGGATCCAGAGCTATCATCTCTTAAGATTTTGGTAAGATAGAGCATTTTTACATCTTCTGGAAGCCCTACTCTACCTTCTTAGGCAGGGTGTCACTCCCTTCTCCACTACCTTTCAGGCTTACGCAATGAAGACAATGAGAACGCCCTCCTCTACTCATACAACACCTCACACATTCCTTAATCATTGCATTTATCGTGCGGAATTGTAATAATTTGCTTTTCCCACTAAATTCTGAGTTCATCGGAGGCAGGGACCATGCCATATTTGTCTTTGTAGCCCAGGTTACAGAATAGATATCTAATAACTATGTGCTCAGTGGCTGGCATTTGCCACTTCATCTTCTGTGGCTCTTTTAAGGTAAACTTCAACTATCGTGAAGATAAAATGCAAACATTGTGATTTATAATTTTCTATTTCTGACCAACACCCCCCACTGAGATCCATCAATAGGAGATGTCCAGGGCCAAATACTATGGATAGAAGGCAAAAGTCTCAAATATTTTCATTGTATTTGCTAAGAAATGGCCTCAGAGCCAGTCTTGACCTATATTCCTGGCAAACGGACAAGAGGCTGATGTAGATCAAGGGCAATGAGGATGCAAAAGAGATGAAAGATGTTTAGAATCAATGGGACATTATGGTTGATGGACTGTGCACGGATGTTGAGTGTCAGAGACTCTCTAGATTCCGTCAAATTTCAGAATGCAGGAGGAAGAGCACATTGGACGAGGGAGGTGTGAGTGGGAAGGGGGTATAGGGTGTGGGTGGAGGTAGATACGGTACAATCAAGTGGGGAGATTCAGTGGACAGTGGATTATATGAATCTGGAACTTTCATGCTAAGTCTAGGTTTAGATGAAATCATTCAAAGAGTAGATAGAGATGAAGAGAGGAGATTAGGAGCAGAAACCCAGAGATCACCAAAGTAAGGACTGAACACAGTAAGAGGAACTCCCACTGAGAAGGAACCCCTGGAGACGCAGGAGGAAGACAAAAGGTGGTGTCCTAGAAGCCTAGGTGGAGAGGAGAAATGCCAAGTAAAACTATTTTGAGGGGAAAAAAATATATGACGCTTTGGATTTAGTGATTTGGAGGTGTCTGATAACCTTTTGTCTATCCGATCAATCCTTTCACACACTGGCAACTGGAAATATTTTGGAAGGAAAGGAAAACTTTTCTTATATGTCAGTCACTAAAAGTATAAAGCTGGTAGGAAAGATGATTTGCTTTTACACAAATTTGTTCAACAACTACCTTTTCCAGAATATGTGTATCAAATGAGGATTTATACTTCCATTATCTCAGGCTTTTAATAAGTTCTAATAAAAACCCATTTGTGCTGTTCAGATTATACTCTCCCAATGGATGATTTGTCATCATCTGATATTTTATGCTGATTTGAGTACTTTTATATGATGGGCCTAAAATAAAACCAAACCTTCTCACTACATAAAATCATGTCCAAATGGGAGTTGTCTTGAGCTAGAATATCTAAAATCTTTTTTAAAAGGTTAAAAAGCAATGCTTATTTAGTGTATGGTAACAGTCAATAAGTATTTATTGAACGAATGTGTAAATAAATAAATGGTATATTCTCCTATAATTTTTCAACTATATATTGTGGTGATTTTAAAACAAGTCCACAAATCCTTTGACACTCCTCTCACTAAAAGCGGGGTCTAATTCCCATCCCCCTGAATAGGGACCAATTTTACTGACTGGCTTTTAACAGATAGAATGCAGTGGACCTGACCCTGAGAGTCTTCCAAGACTAGGTTAGAATAGACAGTCCCCTTCCGCCTGGCTGGCTCGTTCTCTTGGACCCTGTGACTTTGGGCCCTTGAGCTGACAGACGTGTACGAAGTCTAGCTACCCTGAAGCCACCATGCTGGAAAGAGCACATAGGCATGGAGAGAGTTGTCTGAGGAGCCTCAGCTGTTCGCAACCCCAGGTGACTGAGTTTTCCCAGGATCACCTGCCACACCTCTGAGTGACTGAGCCGTCCAGTTATTCCATTCCTCAGCCTTCGAGCCACCCTCTGCAGCATGCATGGCAGGGATGAGTTCTCCCCGCTAAGCTCTGTCCACATTGTAGACTTGTAAGCAGGATAAATATTGTTTAAGTCTCTAGGTTTGAGGGTAGCAACCACAGTAATGGGAACATTCCCTAATTAGAACATCGGCTATATGTTGCCATGAGATTCTTATTGCTTGATCGCCATGGAGAACATTATGATCCTTTAACACATTCCCATTCTGGCTAATTCTCTCTGTGGCGAGGGGGCATTCTTGCAGTCACCTACTACTCCAGTAGCCACTGGGTAGAACAGCCTTCACTTCCTTTACCTTTCCTAAATCTAAGGGAAAATATCAGAAATGTTGCCTTCTAACATTGAAACACGTAAAATCACCTCTTTCAAAGCAAACTGCCTTAAGATGGGGTTTGTGTACATGATATAAGTGATAGGTTTTTCCTTGTCTCTGCCCTAAAAACAAGGACGTACTGGAATATGTTTCAGTATAATCGGAGAGTATCCTCAGGACAGGAACAAAGTAACTGTAAAGAAAACCACAGCCTCATTAACCTGTGTGAGGCAGTGATATGGTAAGTGAAAAATGGTGGGTGGTGTAGAGTTTTTTAAAGGTGATCGATACCACCATTTCAGTGTTTTCTAGGGAAGAAGGTTTTATCATTATATATTTTCTAGGCCACAATATGCCTAAACTGGAGAAAGAACAATCTATCGTAATTCTGTCTCATTAGCGTGCTTCCCCAATTGGAAAATTCTTGTACAGATGGATGATATATTTGACAAATAGAGCACCCAATATAAATGAATACATAGTATTGTATTTTTCTAAATTGATCCCCTATGAATTTGGTTACTATGCATTTGTTCCCCTGAACTTGATCACTTCAGAGAAAGCTTTTAATATCAATTTCCTAGACCACTGAAGACCACTGGCATCTCCACCAATGTAATGATGCCTCATAGCACTCTATAGAAAGCTGCTAGCTAGTTTCTTTCTTTCTTTGATGTAAGTTTAGCTATAGCAGGAAATGGTGTGTGATCAGAAGAGGCTCCCAAACATAAGTCCTCATCTGGATGACTGCCAGATCAAATAGTACTTTCTAGACCCAGTGTCAGGGAGTCTGGTTTCTTCCGCAGCAGGACCCATCTTCTGGCTTTAGCTTCATGGTTATAACTTCTGAGACCTCAGACCTCTAATTCTATTCAAATGTAAACATACCACTCTGGTGAGTTTAGATTTACATGCCTAGTTTGAATGGCCTCAACTGCAAGTCATTTGGAAAACTAAATATAACAGTCATTTACTATATAAGTAGCTTTCAATTCAAAAGAGGGCGATGTAATTAATTAAACTGCATTCTGATTCTAGTACTACACATTCTTTAATCATTTTATTAATCGCTTCAGAGAAATCAAGCAATTTTAAAATGCAATATTAAAATTATATAGAATTTTACCTTAGAAGAGGGGGAATCATTACATCTGTCAACTTCTTCCATTAAATCCTTTTCTTTCTTCTCCCTTTTAGCCTCTAATCCTTCCCTCTTTCACTTTGTCACCTCCCACTAGACAGGTAACTTGGATATACAGATGATGTCCTTTTATTTGTCTAAGATTAATCCAGCTGTTAATAAATTTGATTTTTTTATGAAAAATACAACAGTTTTAAGTCATCCTACGAGGATATACAATTTAAATTTGTTATCAGGGTGACACCGCTTATGAGCTGAAATGGCCTTCTTACCGCCTATCATGAACCTCCCTATGAACTGAGTCACATGCTTACATTTAAAGATAAAACACCCTCCTAGGGGAAAACAAGAATGGAAAAATAATTTTTTTTTTTAACCCTGGGAAGTTCAAAAAGATAAGCCATTTCCCTGAGACATCTCCATAAAGAAGAGTTTCACTATTTGATTTTCTGTTAGATATTTAAAGGTATTCGGAAAGCCCCCATCTTCAGGGTTAACATGTAAGTGCAGTAAGCTCTGTCACAGACGATCCCTTTAAAACGCAGCCCAACAGTCTTCCATTAACATTTAATTTTTCTGATTTTCCACCTATCAAATCTCCTGCTTGATCACTGCTGCTTAGCTGCCACTGAGGCAGCTAAGAGGCAGGGTCATTAGCTGCCTCTCCATTCTACCTTTGAACTATTCTTTCGATTCAGTTCCGCACAAATTATTTCAAAGTGACTGTCAGGGAGAGCTTTGTGAGTTCGTCTTTAAAGTCAGTGCAGGCACCTCTCGGCTAGGCTTCCACGAGGCTGGCGGGCCTGGGAGAGCCGAGGCCCCAGCTCCTCCAGCAGCCGCAGCAAAGCGCTGCCCGCGGCGCTCCATCAGCACCACGCTCGCTGGAGGCTGCAGCCGGGTGGGTGCCTGCAGCGCCCACCCCGCGCTCAGCGGAGCATCCAGCCCGAAGCTGCCCTTGCCTGGCGGTGGCGGCTGAGAGTTCTCTGTCCGGTTGTTCAAGGTCCGGGTCAGGACGGCGGCCACGGAGACGGCTGCCCTGTAGATACACGTTTTTGTGACCTCAGAACGATGCGTGTCTCTCTGTAATGGAACAGGTATCTAGCAAAGTCGGTTGTAAAACAAAACTCTATAAATAAATCTCCATCTCCCTGTCCAATAATTTCCTTTATAAAAATCAAGGACACAGCATCAAGGAGAAAAAGAAAAAAGCAAAACACAATCCTCACAGCTTTACATGTTTAAACCTCACTTTGTTCCCAACATGACTTAAAGTGATTTGTAAGGCTATGTAAAACTGTAACAAGAGAGTGTACATTTACAAGTGGAAAAGGATAAAAAACAAGGGTGGAGACATAAAATAGAGCCAGGAACTAGGCTTTAAAAAATGTCTGAAATAATGGCCTCTGCTCTGGGCGGGTCACAGTTTGGCTCTAAATTATCTAGTAGCCCTTTTTCAGCTAATGGCATCACCCCAACAATTCAATTTGCTTATGAGCATTTTGGGGGAGGTGGGGAGAGAGGTCAGGGTGAGGGGTGAAAATACAGGCGAGTCTGGCCAACTCCCTTCTCATCTGGCTCCATGTAGGAGTAGATTTTAACATATCAGGAACAGAAAACATCCTAGACCGTGTGTCCTTAAAGCAATCCTCCTCGACTATTGTTCTTCTGAGGCAAGGCGCTTGTAAATACTGGAAGGCATTGAATTCAGAGCAGAGGTAGGCTTGGCCTGCCAAAAACAACCTTCAAGTTGTGTAAAGCTGCTGTGTCTCTCCTCTCCTCCACAGTCAGACAGCTCAAGAGATTGATCTGTTCTTGCTGTCTTCATTTTTTCACTTCCCCCTCACTCCTAAAACCATTCTAATCCGGATTCTACCCCCACCACATCACTGAATCTGATCTTGCAAAGGTCTCCAAAGTGTTCTTCAGTTCATCTTTTATTTGGGTCTCAGGAGCATCTGGAAGTTGACGTCTCTCTCCTTCTTAAAAATATTCTTTGTACTTAGTTTTCCTAATGTTGCAGGAAGGGGAATCCCTTTCAGGGTCCAAGAGTGGGCCCTTGTCTAATACTGGGAAATGAATTGTCTGAGGAGACACACGTGCTGACAAAGCAAGAGACTTTATTGGCAAGGGGCACCTGGGCAGAGAGCAGCAGCGTAAGGGAACCCAGGAGAACTGCTCTGCCACGTGGCTCACAGTCTCAAGTTTTATGGTAATGGGGTTAGTTTCCCAGTTGTCTCTGGCTGATCATCTTGCTTGGCCCATAATTGGTCTGACTCAGGGTCCTTCCTGGTGGCATGCGCATCTCTCAGACAAGATGGGTTCCAGCGAGAAGGATTCTGGGTGGTTGGTAGGATATATTATTGGCTGACGTCTCCTCCCTCCTTTTGGCCCCTCCCAGATTCTCCCAGTTAGTTTTTGGTGACAGCACCACATTCCTTATCAGGACCTCCTGTTGTGAGACAACTCATGCAAGTGGTTATCATCGTGCCTGGCCAAGGCGGACCGTTTCCATCAACAGTTCCCTAACACTAACACCACACTTTGTGGTTATTTCCCTCTTCTCTGGTCATTCCTTCTACCTCTCCTCCATTTGCTTCTCTTTTCCACCTGACCCTTCAATGTTGGTGTTCCTTGGGTTTCTGTTCTAGTGCTGAAAAGAACTCCAGATCTGAGAGAGTTCACGAAAGTATTGCTGTCATACAGAACAGCGAAAATAATACTTCTCATCTTTTGTATCCTATAGTGTAGAGTTTCATGAAGTTCTTGTTAACCGAATAGCAGTGGTAGACGTGGTATGTTGCCTTGCTCAACCTCTGTTCCAAATGCCTTCTGGTGCCTTTCCTTTACTGCAGACTCTGGAGAGCTAGGAGCTACGTTTCTCAGACTCCCTTGCAGCTAGAGTTTCAAATGTGATTTTGGTTTCATCAGTCAGAAGTCCTCGTGTGAAATTTGAATTTGGAACTGAACTGGGTGGGGAGAGAAGCAGCGGGATCTGAGTCAACCGTTTAGCAGGTGAGGATCTAGCAAACATTACAAGGCTCTGGAGCCAACAATTCTGGTAGGGGCTTAATGACTCCTGGACTGCAGTTCGGGTAGTGTGTTCATAAATGCAGTGATTTTGGTGGCAGCCTCCTGACTTCTAGCAGCTCCCTTAACGGGCCTATCAGGAAAAAAAAAATTGTCCAAGGTTTGGAAATGGAGATTAGGGGCTGTCTTTCAGGGAAGTGCTGGGTATTGTCTAGTGGAGCTTTACAGAATTTTCAGATGCTACACAAATGTGCACTTGATTGATTTTCTGTTGACCAGGTTATTTTACAACTCTGTAAGGTAGAAAGTTACTTGTAACAAACTACAGAAATGCAAACACTTCTTGTCCATAGAAAAGCAAATTAGTTTTTCTCTGATAGATATACAATTAGCTTTTGCCCTGAAAAAAAGATAATCCCAAACATTACTTTTTCATTGCCCTAGGAGTACACTAATATAGGAGCCACTAGCCACATGTGGCCGTTGAGCACTTTAATGTGGCATGCTTGAATTGAGATGTGTTGTAAGTATAAGATACACACAGATTTCAAAGACTCAATATAAAAGTGTGTAAAATAGCATGTTCATTTTATTTATTGTTTATATAGATTATATCTTAATATTTTGGATATATTGGACTAAATAAAATATTTGTTAAAATTAATTTACGTATTTTTTACTTTTAATGTGGGTCCTAGAAAATGTTTAATTATACATGAGGCTCACATTACAAGGCTGTTGGACAGTGCTGCCTTATAGAATTTTAACCAATTTTGCATCTATTAGCAAGTTGAGTTCAGCATTCCTGATTGTATGCATGAATATATACGTGTAATATATATACGTGTAATATAAATTCTCCTTTGAACCAGATGTAACATCTTCTATGTTCCCTCATTAATTAATGTGTTGAATAGAAATCTTTGACACATGTCATATTGTATTTGCATGAGAATCACAGTTTTAACATTTTATACTTTAGCAGTCAATTCTACAGAGTTGCTCCAACAGGCCCATCCAAATCTGTTCTTCCAGCCCTTCCAGTGATTTTGTAAGGACCTACTTCGCTATATTAAATTCCACTGTAAAATAGCTAAGGTGGTTTTCATTACCTGCTACTGTACCCTGTCTGATACAATAGCTAAAAATTATTGAGTGCTTACTATTCTCTAGATATTGTGTAAAATGCTTTACACAGATTCTCTTGTTTAATCTTCATAACAACTCTCTGGGGTAGGCTATATACTCTCCCTTTTTTTTTTTACAAATGAGGCACTGAGAGTTTAAGAAAGTTGCCCAAGATGACCAGTTAAGAAGTGGTAACTGGATTCACATCCAAGCAGAATGACCCGAAAGTCCACTCCATTACCACTGTGCTGCCAGCATTTATTTTCTTTCTACAAAATGAAACAGAAGAGCGTATCTGTCACTTTGTTGACCTGGAAACTGTGGTGTGGCAGAGAAGCTAGAGGTTTCAATCATGCCTTCACTTCTTCTGCCTTCTCTGCATCCAGGCCCTTGATTCAGATTGGCTGGTTCTCAGAATCTCAGACATAGCTCATGCCTGGGTAGTTCTTCCAGACTCTTCCCCTAGATGAGGAGGTTGAGTGACATGCTATTTCCCACTGCAGCTGAGAAGCAGCTCCACCAAGAACAAGAGGTTTTACTAGTGTAGTTGCATTCAAGTGTGTGACTTGAAGGCTCACAGAGCTTGCTAAGCAGGCTGTCCATCATCTTTGGCAAAGGTAGAGAACAATTACGCTATAATAACTGCTTTTAAGGGCCTGCTGGGTGTCAGACATCGCATTAGGCAATTTATATACCTTCTCTTTAATCCTTTCAATAACTCAGTGAAGTGAGTATTATCCTATTTTAAAGATGAGGAATCTGGTCTCAGCTTAATTATGGATATCCTAGGATTCCCTTTATAATCACTGAACTCTTCACTAATCGTGGGCTACATATCTAACAGAAACTTTAGACATTATATCAAAATACGTTCAGGGGCTTCCCTGGTGGTGCAGTGGTTGAGAGTCCACCTGCCAATGCAGGGGACACGGGTTCGTGCCCCAGTCTGGGAAGATCCCACATGCCGCGGAGTGGCTGGGCCCATGAGCCATGGCCGCTGAGCCTGTGCGTCCGGAGCCTGTGCTCTGCAACGGGAGAGGCCACAACAGTGAGAGGCCCGCGTACCGCAAAAAAAAAAAAAGTTCAAATGCTTTTATTGATAATGAAGAAGTACATGATATTATTTGTCCACATGTAACTAAATAAGGAAACTTGCTAAAGAAAGAATAGCAAAAATATTATATGCTATTCTTTCATTATTAATGCTAATTTGAAAGCTTGAAATGAGCAGACAACTCAATATTTTCCAACATGCATCACGTTAGCTTTTAATTCATTAGCTGTCTTTTCCTACTGTTTGCTTTCTTGCTGTGGTCTACATTTTATACTGGTGCTACAGAGCTATGTGAAAGGATTATGCTGCCCCACTTTAGTCCCAGGAAATAGAACTGCTATGAATTATTAATAGTATTGGCTTTCTAATGCTTTAATTTCACCTCTTTGTTTCAGAGAAGGATATTAGTTAAATGGGATTTTTTTTTTTTTTTTTACCACTCCAGGAGCTTACTACATTTTGTAGGAAATGCTGACTTGAGTTATAGAAAATATGGTCTTATGTTGATTTCCACCTCTACCTGTGATGGATCCTCCAACCATTCCACTCCTCTGTATCCTTGCTTAGTGATAGGTTAATAGGGACGTTTTCAAACTGTGCTCTTCAGAGCCCTTGGGATTCCCCAGTGGTTCTCGAGGTGCAGCTGGCAGAGAGAAAGGCCTGGGGGGAAGGTTCTGCACCCCCAGGCCCCAACCATTCCCTTGTTCAGAGAAGCACTTCACTCCTGCTATAAGCAGTAAGCTTTTGTGCAAGATTATTTTGGAAGAAAGGATTCTTTTCTTTAAAAAGGAGCTTAAAAATCCTGAATTAATACAGCAAATACAATAAATAGGTGTCTGTACATCTTTGGGATACTAAGAAAAATGTCTAAGGATTTTTATTGGATAATCACAACATGTATGAGCACATACAACCAATTGTGCGCTGAATTTGACCAAGGTGGCGGCAAATCAGGTGACTGGGTTTGCAGGATGGACTTGGCCCTCTTGTGGTGTTGAGATAGTCACCCTGAACTGAGTGGAGTCGGTTACTATGTTTATTTATGTAGTGAGTAAACTCACAATCACAAGAAATGCAGTAAAATCTGGGGGCTGGCAAAAATATTGATACACGGACAGATTCCCATGAACCACAGGCTTATCTTCAGCTTATTAGGTCGATCCATAGGCTTCTAACTTTCTTTAAGAGACTGAATATTGTCATTATTTGAGTTATTTCATAGGGGACTTCCATCAGCAAAATATTTACTCATTTTCTGTAATAAGAGCAACTATTTCTTTACCTTTCAAAGAGTGGGGGGAAAAAAGCAGGAGGGTTTTGTTTTGTGTGAGGTAAAAATCGAAGAGTTAACAGGTCATGCTCAGGGTTCCTTTCTGTGTGTGGACTGTGTAGTCCCTATACAGTCTATGCCCCTTCCTCTCATGCATGGAAGCTACAGACCTGAGGAGGGCAGGCAGGTGACAAAGACTCCATTCATTCAGTAAATATGTATTGAGTGCCAATTATCACTGGGCATCATGCTAGATGTTGGGGATACAACAGTGTGTAAGACTCTGACCCTGCCTTCTTAGAATTTACATTCTAATGTGGAGGAGGCACGTAGTGAATACATAATCATATAAACATAGCAATTATAGAATGTGGCAATTCCCATGATATACGCAATAGCATGGGAGTAGGGCCCTTTTTAGATAGGGGCAGTCAAAGTAAGGTCTCTGAGAGGGCAAAAACCTCAGTGCATTTTAGAAGGCCACAGCTGGCCTCTGCTGGCTGCCAAGGCCATAAATGTGTGGCACTTACTGTACTTGACAGCTAAATGTGTGCCATCAGCACCCACGAATTAGAGACAATGCTGTGGAAACCCTGAGGGGACCAATAGTTGGTGATTCTCTGAACAGGAACAGAGAAACACAGCACAGTTAATTTATTAAATGAAGAGATTTTTCCTCGGTCACTTAACATTTATCAGCACTGTGTTTTATTCGTTTTTCTTTAATGCAAAGATGGCCTGAAGAATACTTAAAAGTAATATGTACAAGATCATTGTCCTTTGCCATTCCATAAAAAATTGTTTTCACAACTGTGAAAACATGTAAGGAATGTATCCATAATGGAATTCCTGTTTCTGTTATTTCTTTATAATTGTTAATGGCAACATGATTTTGGTAAGAGAATTAAACTTTACAAAAATTAGTTTTATTTTCAAAATTTCTACATAAGGCATTTATATTAGAGGGAAGGGAGGACATGGTTATCAAGTAACATAACTTCTGTCAATAGAATTTTCCAGTTTACATTCTCATTCTTTCATTTTTATTCATTGAACCTTCTTATTGTTTTTTAAAGCCTACCAGTGGATCATGTTGCTTAAATAAAAATACCTGAAAGATATATGCACACAAAGCAGACTCAGATTTACAGCAGAAATAATGGACTTGAGTCTTGTTTGAGAAAATATAATTCACCCATCCATCCAGCCATCCATTCAATATTTATTGAGTCTATGAAACTGATAGGTAAAATATGCTGGAGTTAAGAGCGTGTATTAGTGTATTATGATCGTGTTGGGTGCACACAGTTCATGATTCAATCTTTCTCTGCATAGTTACTGTAGCAATTCTCTGAAAGGCATGTAAGTAGCCAAAATGTGGCTAGAGAAGCTAAAATAAAGAGCAATTTGAAATTATCCACTGTGTTAAAAATTGACTAACAGAATGAATTCTGGAAAAATACATGGGGTGGTTTACCTAGGCAACCACAAAGAAAAGAAAAGAGAAACTATTATATCACCAAGGAAGTTCAGTAAGCCATCTGATTACAATATGAGAACTCACTAGTTTCTCTGTATACCAGTTTAAAAACATGATGATTAAAAAGCATCTTGTTCAAAACAGCAAGAAAAATAGAACATATCTAAGTATAAACTTACCAAGAAATATACAGGACCTGAATTTAAGCAAACAAAATTTTAATGAGGAACATAAACACTTGAACAAAAGTAGACAAAATTGTTACTTTTTTTAATACAGTTTTCTTGAAGTTTAATAATTTTTCGAAGTAATTCAAGAAGATCAGACAAGAGAATGTATTTCTTTTTTCAAAAAAGACATAGTTTGGTTTAAATCACTGTACTTGGTTTCTAAGTGGGTTTTTAAAAATAATTTACATAGATTTCTTTTTTGTCTTGCTTTATGAGAAATACTGATCAGCATATTGCTTCTTTGAAAAGGGAGGTCAAATCACCCAATTCTTTGTGAGAAATAAATTAAAATTATTTAATTATTGACTTCACTTTATTCATAATCAATACTCTATTCATAAATACTCTTTTTTTTTTGCGGTACGCGGGCCTCTCACTGTTGTGGCCTCTCCCGTTGTGGAGCACAGGCTCCGGACGCGCAGGCTCAGTAGTTGTGGCACACGGGCCCAGCCCCTCCACGGCATGTGGGATCTTCCCAGACCGGGGCACGAACCCGTGTCCCCTGCATCGGCAGGCAGACTCTCAACCACTGCACCACCAGGGAAGCCCCATAAATACTTTTTATTCATAAATATTCATGAAAAAGTAAAAGCAATATTGAATAATTTAAATACATATAACAAATTATTTTAAAATTTTAATTTTATATTGGAGTAGAGTTGATTAACAATGTTGTGTTAGTTTCAAGTGTACAGCAAAGTGATACAGTTGTACATATACATGTATCTATTCTTTTTCAAATTTTTTTCCCATTTAGGTTATTACAGAAGACTGAGCAGAGTTTCCTATGCTATACAGTAGGTCCTTGTTGGTCATCTATTTTAAATATAGCAGTGTGTATATGTCAATCCCAACCTCCCAGTTTATCCCTCCTCTGCCCCCCCCCCCCAGCCACCTTTTCCCTTTGGTAACCGTAAGTTTGTTTTCTAAGTCTGTGAGTCTGTTTTGTAGGTAAGTTCATTTGTATCTTTTTTTTTTTAGATTCCACATATAAGTGATATCATATGATATTTATCTTTCTCTGTCTCAGTTACTTCACTTAGTATGATAATCTCCAGGTCCAACCATGTTACTGCAAATGCATTATTTCATTCTTTTAATGGCTGAGTAATATTCTGTTGTATATATGTACCACCTCTTCTTTATCCGTTCATCTGCTGATGGACATTTAGGTTACTTCTATGTCTTGGCTATCATAGACAGCGCTGCAATGAACATTGGAGTGCATGTATCCTTTCAAACCATGTTTCTCTCTGGATATATGCCCAGGAGGGGGATTGCTGGATCATATAGTAGCTCTATTTTTAGTTTTTTAAGGAACGTCCATACTGTTCTCCATAGTGGATGTACCGATTTACATTCCCACCAACAGTGAACCTCACTTTTCCCCACAACTTCTCCAGCATTTATTGTTTGTAGACTCTTTGATGATGTCCATTCTCACCAATGTGAGGTGATATCTCATTATACTTTTGATTTTCATTTCTCTAATAATTAGCGATGTTGAGCATCTTTTCATGTGCCTTTTGTTCATCTGTATGTCTTCTTTGGAGAAATGTCTATTCAGAGCTTCTGCCTATTTTTTGATTGGGTTGTTTGTTTTTTTGATATTGAGCTGCATGAACTGTTTGCAGGTTTTGGAGATTAATGCCTTGTCAGTCGCATCATTTTCAAATATTTTCTCCCATTCTGAGGGTTGTCTTTTCATTTTGTTTATGGTTTCCTTTGCTGTGCAAAAGCTTTTGAGTTTAATTAGGTCACATTTGTTTATTTTTGTTTTTATTTCCATTACTCTAGGAGATGTATCAAAAAAGATATTGTTGTGATTTATGTCAGACTGCTTTTCCTATGTTTTCCTCTAAGAGTTTTATAGTATCAGTTCTTACATTTAGGTCTTTAATCCATTTTGAGTTTATTTTTGTGTATGGTGTTAAAGAATGTTCTAATTTCATTTTTTTACATGTAGCTGTCCAGTTTTCCCAGCACCACTTATTGAAGAGACTGTCTTTTCCTCCATTGTACAATCTTGCCTCCTTTATTGTAGATTAATTGACCATAGGTGTATGGGTTTATTTCTGGGCTTTCTATCCTGTTCCATTGATCTATATTTCTGTTTTTGTGCCAGTACCATACTGTCTTGATGGCTGTAGCTTTATAGTATAGTCTGAAGTCAGGGAGCCTGATTCCTCCAGCTCCGTTTTTCGTTCTCAAGATTGCTTTGGCTATTCGGGGTCTTTTGTGTCTTCATACAAATTAAGATTTTTTTGTTCTAGTTCTGTGAAAAATGCCATTGGTAATTTGATAGGGTTTGCACTGAATCTTTAGATTGCCGTGGGTAGTAAAGTCACTTTGAGAATATTGATTCTTCCAATCCAAGAAATGGTATATCTTTCCATCTGTTTGTGTCATCTTTGATTTCTTTCATTAGTGTCTTATAGTTTTTGGAGAACAGGACTTTTGTCTCCTTAGGTAGTTTATTCCTAGGTATTTTATTCTTTTTGAGGTGATGGTAAATGGGAGTGTTTCTTTACTTTCTCTTTCTGATCTTTCATTGTTAGTGTATAGGAATACAAGAGATTTTTGTGCATTAATTTTGTATCCTGCAAATTTACCAAATTCATTGATGAGCTCTAGTAGTTTTCTCATCGCATCTTTACGATTTTCTATGTATAGTATCATGTTGTCTGCAAACAGTGACAGTTTTACATCTTTTCCAATTTGGATTCCTTTTATTTCTTTTTCTTCTCTAATTGCCATGGCTAGGACTTCCAAAACTATGTTGAATAAAAGTGGTGAACGTGGACATCCTTGTGTTGTTCCTGATCTTAGAGGAAATGCTTTCAGCTTTTCACCATTGAGAATGATGTTAGCTGTGGGTTTGTCATATATGGCCTTTATTATGTTGAGATATGTTCCCTCTATGCCCACTTTCAGGAGAGTTTTTATCACAAATGGGTGTTGAATTTTGTCAAAAGCTTTTTCTGCATCTATTGAGATGATCATATGGTTTTTATTCTTCAATTTGTTGATGTGTATCACACTGATTTGCAGATATTGAAAAATCTCCTGGTCTGGATCTTCCTGGACCAGGGCACAAACCCATGTCCCCTGCATCGGCAGGCGGACTCCCAACCACTGCGCCACCAGGGAAGCCCTTTGTTGATGATTTTTGCATCTGTGTTCATCAGTGGTATTGGTCTGTAATTTTCTTTTTTCCTGGTATCTTTGTCTAGTTTTGGTATCAGGGTGATGAGGGCCTCAGAATAAGTGGGAGTGTTCCTTCCTCTGCAATTTTTTGGAATAGTCTGAAAAGGATAAACTTTTCTTTGAATGTTTGATAGAATTCACCTGTGAAGCCATCTAGTCCTGGACTTTTGTTTGTTGGGAGTTTTTAAATCATGGTTTCAATTTCAGTACTTGTGATGGGTCTGTTCATATTTTCTATTTCTTCCTGGTTCAGTCTTGGGACATCGTACCTTTCTAAGAATTTGTCCATTTCTTCTAGGTTGTCCATTTTATTGGCATATAGTTGCTTGTAGTAATTTCTTATGATCCTTTGTATTTCTGTGGTGTCCACTGTAACTTCTCCTTTTTCATTTCTAATTTTATTGATTTGAGTCCTCTTTTTTCTTGATGAGTCAGGCTAAAGTTTTATCAATTTTGTTTATCTTTTCAAAGAACTAGATTTTAGTTTCATTGATCTTTTCTATTTTTTTCTTTGTCTCTATTTCATTTATTTCTGCTCTGATCTTTATGATTCCTTTCCTTTTACTAACTTTGGGTTTTGTTTGTTCTTCTTTCTCTAGTTGCTTTAGATGTAAGGTTAGATTGAGGAAAGAACCTCATTTTAGATGCCTATGTATGCACTCCAGTATCTAGAATATACCTTGCATACAGTGCTACTTAAATACTTATTGAATTGAATTAATGGGTACTATTGGATTATGTGGTTCTTTTACACATTAACGGGGAGTGGGAAAAAATATATATCTCATTCCAATCACATCCTCACTAATTAGATAAAAATTTGTGTAAAAATTTGTGACTAGTTATTTTTTGGCTAGGAGAACTCTTATGTCTGCCATTTCCAGACCTGAGCCACCCCATTGCAAGGGCAGCACATGAAGAGTGAGGTCTTAGGGCTTGCCAAGTGACAGATGACCAGAATACTCCTAGGTGAGTAGGCACGTCAGGCAAGACAGTTCCTAGCAACACGGATGACATATGTGGAGCCATGGCACAGAGTGGCCCTCCCCCTACACATACACACACACACAGTGTAAACAGAGCTGACTCACCTAACAGCATGACCATTCTGCTCCTACTAGTGGTGTAAATTCCTCCTTGGCCATAGGTCTAGCCAGTGAAGAAGTTCTTGGTGGTGTTGAAGATCAACTACAGGTAGATAGTCAAGCTCTCAACTAGTTAAATACACAGAGCTCAGGTGGATTAGTCATTGCAGCTTTGATGTCCACTAGTCCAAGTCCTGGACTCAGTGGTTCAAGTTCCTCTCTTATTCTCACTGGAGCCCATTCAAATATGGGTTTCACTCCACCAACACTGTTCTTGTCAAGGTCATCAGTGACCCCTGTGTTACTAAACACAATGGTCAATTCTCAGTCCTCACCTTACTTGACCTGCTGGCAATGTTGCCCCAGTTGATCTCTCACTGTTCCCAGAGGGCTTCATTTGACTCTCAGGACACAATGCTCTCCCAGTTTTTCTCCTACCTCACTGGATGCTTTCTTTTCCTCTGCTGGTTCTTCTTCTACTTCCTGAGCTCTTAACATTGGGATGCCCTACAGTGCAGTCTGTGGACCTCTTTCCTTTTCTATCTACATTCACTTTCTTGGTGATCCCACCAATTCTTATGGCTTTCAATGCTATCTACAGACAAATTCCAAATTTCATCTCTCCAGATTCATAGATCCAGCTGCCTACTCAACATCTCATTTAGATGTTTAACAGACATTTCAAATTTAACATTCCATAACTGAACTTCTGATCTTTCCCCCAAATCTGCTCTTCTCACAGTCTCTCCATTTCAGTAAATGACAATTCCATCCTGTAGTTTTTCAAACCAATTGTAGTTTTTCAAACCAATAACCCCGGTATCATCCTTCAGTCTCCTCTTTTTCTCACACCCACATCCAATCTGTCAGCAAATCCATTGACTATACCTTCACAGTATATCCAGAATCTGATCACTGTCACCACCACCACTGCTCCTACCCTGGGCAAGTTACTTAACTCTTCTGTGTCTCTTTCCTCATCAGTAACTTAGGAGGACTAATGGACTATAGCTTACAGGGTTAATGTGTGGATTAAAGGAAATAGTGTATGTAAAGAATTTAGCACAGTGCTGAGCAAACAGGTAGTGCTTCATAAATGTTAGCTTTTATTTCTACTGGCCTTTCTTTTCTAGAAGGTTTCAAGAAGATTTGACTGGTAATGTTGAAGCCATCAGCCGTTTTCATAATAACTGAACTTCATTCTTCAACACATGCAATTTTGATTTTTAAGATTTCAACTAAATGAGTTGAAGAAAAGAAAATGTTGCTGTGCTGATGGCTTAGCTTATGAAAAAGAAAAAAATAAAAGCTCACCTTACCCAGAAAAATTGTCACAAATAAGAATCAAAAAGGGGGTTAAAACAAACTACTATTTGTAAAATAAATAAGATACAAGGATGTAATGTACAGCACAGGGAACATAGACAATATTTTATAATAACTTTAAGTGGAGTGTAATCTATAAAAATATTGAATCACTATGTTGTACACCTGAAACTAATATAATATTGTAAATCCACTATATGCCAATAATAGAGTTAAATAACACAAGGGCAATCTTGAATCATTGTCATTCTTCTCCAGCCTGATTAAGAGTAATTTTCAGCTAGTCAGACAACTTTAGCTTAGAAAATATTCTTAATTCAACGTTATGTGAGATTGTTACATATGATACTGCACAGCTGTACACAGCACTAGCTTCACAACCTCAAAGACTTTTGGGAATATGAGGAAACTTGTAGACTGTTTCTACAACTGGGATAACAGCCATCATTTGTATAAAACTGCCTCCTATTATTATTAACCTGTAGTCCCACTTAATCTGAAACGCCAACTAATTATTAGTAGGTAGAAAGATTCTGGAAAATCCTTAACAATATCTGAGGTGTTAGCAATATTACAGTAATCTTGGAATTTATATGAAGCATCTCATTAAGTACCAAATGTATAAATTATCACTTATTAGTGATATCACTAATGTGTCTAAATTAGACACATGATATCACTAATAAGAAAAAACACTATATAAGCAGAAAAAGTTTCAGAACATTTACTGTCTCTTTAATGCACTTTGCTAATATATATGGTAAATGGTTTTTGAATAGATAAGAAAAATATTCATCTAATTTTATTTTAATGTTTAAATAAAGAATAAATGTGATTTTTCCCATATTCTTTCATTCTTTCTCTCTCTCTCATTCTGCACATACATATATATAATCTACCATGTGCTGGGTAAGGAGAAAAACTCATGGTGCATTGTTTTTCTTCTTTATAAAAATATTTTTATCCTTTTGCATACAAGAACTAGGTAGTAATGGCATCGGATGTTTTAAGAGGAGGGAAATAACCCCAATATGAAATCATCCGGAGTTGACTGTGCTTAATTTGTCATTAGCTTGTCTTTGTCCACATTTAATTATATGTTAAACTCTGTGGTATTCTGATATAAAATTTTCACGTTGTACAAATCATGTATATATTTCACATCATATGCAGAAGTTACTTAGTAAATGTAAACTCCCATTATTACTCATCGTGGGATCATTTTAGCTAGTCTATATATACTGAAATGCTAATTTTTATTTATTTGTGTATTTTTTGTAGGAAGTCCTGGCTGAGCAATGTTGGAAGTCCTAGTTCTCGCATCGATCGCACGACCTTTTCCAATGAAAAAACCATCTCTAAACTTGAATACTCTAATTTTACTATTCGATACTAATAGGAGAAAAATTAAAATTGTAACGCTCATACTGCACAAAAGACACTATGTATTCTTAAGTCTATATACTACAATGATAGTAGCAGAGTAGGGTAAAAAAAAAGGAACTTTCTGTTCTGAAAGCTACAACATTATATGTTACTAAAAATGTCTGACACTGAAATAGTTTTGCTCAAATATGTTTTTAACAAGCCAAAACTTAGCGTTCTAAAATGTCATTACAAAATATTTAATATTTAATATTTTACTGTATTTAAACTTGTCTCTTGGAATCTTTAATTCTAATATTATGGCATACATGTTATTTGGCTGGACATAAAATAAAGTTAACCATGTAAAAATTATTTTTAGGTATTGTTGTCTGAATTGCATTCTAAAATCTCTGAATAATAATTTGTTATTAAAGTTGAATAATTTGTTTAATAACAACAACAACAAAATAACCAGTAGTTAGAGATAAATGTATATGATGATCAGCATAGCCCTAAAATCAATAGTTTCAAAAACTCTGGTTAAATGAGAACATGACTCAGTACTTCGGTTGGAGGTACTTAATGCTTTCTAGGAACTATATTGTTTTGTACAGTGAACAGATGAGTGAAGAACCCACACTGGTAGTGTAGCAAGCTGCAAGGTTTATATCCACAAACACCCACAATGGATGGCCTATGAACCAGAAAAGGAGAGTCTAAATAAATCATACTATCCCCCAAACTTGGCCTATCATCCGGGGATTTTCACATACAGTTGATAATTAAGCAACATAGTATTTTAAGGGGAAGGTTTATTTCTATACTACAGAATTATACTCTGGAAAATGGGAGACCTTTAACTCAAAATACTGGGGAATTTCAAATTTGTAGGTATATACTTACATATTCCTTCAATGATTTACAAGTTTTTATAACAATGGAATCCATTAAAACAAAGGTTTACATGGAATTTTATACATAAAGCAAGTGGAAAAGGACTAGAATGATTGAAATCGGGGTCCGTGGAGCCCTGCACACTTGGTCTCAGTTTTCCCTCCCACATCTTGTCCTCAGCAATTGTCCAATAATTTCAAATGCCTTGGGAATACAGGCTAGAAACCACCATTCTGTATCTATGGAACAAATCTCTATTGCTACACTCCATGGCATACAGAAAGAATTCAGGCCTCTCTTCTCTACCTGCTGCAAGATTAGAAGTAAGGAGATGAAGCATGGGCTGACTTTTGTTCACTTGAATGGTTAATTCGATGATAATATTGATATCAAATGTATATAAGCAGACAATACAACTTTAGGGAATGACATTTTTTTTTAACTTTCCAAATACACTTAAAGGAGTAAAGAACTTTCCTACTTTTTTAATACCATCACCACGTAAAGGAGACTCAACTGTGTTATTCGTTTGGGTTTTCCTCTCCCTTTATTTCCCCACTCCTGATTCAAGGAAGGTCGACAAGTCTTTAGCTCCTTTATCTCAAGGAGGGTTTTGGTGCCAGATTCCCTGAAGACGACTTTCCTTCCAAGGTTTCATTTTAAGGGGAGCATTATGCTGTGAGTTGAGGAGAAAGACAAACACTGTGCCTTTAGCAGGTAAAAGAGAAGCAGAAGTGGCAAGAGCCAAGGGGACAACGAGATTATCCAAGACTTTGGAAAGGGACCAAAGGCAATGTATTTACCAAGAGATGGAGACCTGTGCCTTTCTCCCCAGTAGCACCTCTGGGGGATGGCCAAATCTGAGAAGGAAACAGCTGTGGTCCACCCAGAGAAGCTAGATCCCAAGCCCAGGGGCTTCCAGTCCTAGCAAGATTCCTATCCCCAAAAGTGCTGCAAAGCATCCTGACCGCAAGGGACCATAGTGGCTTGGATGGTAGTCATGGTAACTGGTATGGACAAGAGACTAGAGAAGTCTTTCCTGAATGTTCTCTCTACATTAGGCCCTTTACATGATCCTTTTGAGAGAGGGTACAAAGCACCAGGGATGAAAGACTTAACTTCTCACCTCCCAGACAGGATGGGACTTGAAGCAGGCTCAATTTGACTTATGGAAAATAAATAATTTCTTGCACAGTCAAGTTGAAAATAAAATCTATATCTCTACACATAGGAAGGCCAAATGATTTTAGAAAAATATGATCTCAGAAGTGACACCAATATGTCACTTTATTACCCTGATTTCCTCTGGTAGTTCCCTTCCCCAATCTCTTTATAAGAAAATCACACTTTACTGGCACAATCTTCTAACTGCACAAAGTGAATCACATTAGTCAAGGTTGCTTAATGATTAATACATAACCAAGTTCTATTACGGGATGAAAAATATTGTAAATAATGATTAAAAATGGGTGTTCATAAATGGATAGAAAGCAAGAGAAAAAAAGGTAAAGCAATTTCAAAAATGTGTTGAGACCAGATAGCACATCTGAACAGTAAACTTAACGTGTCATATTTCATATTGAACTTACACAGGGACTTTTAAATTTACATATTTTAGATAATAACAAACTCTGACAGGTTTAATTTTGCCAGAATTAGGCATTTTAAAAACCAACTAAGCAAAAGATGGGTCTCTACTTCAATGACTGTCAGCCAGGAGTCTCAACACCCCACATGCCCACAACCTCCTCAAGAAACAACACATCAGAATTAGGGGTATATGATTTGTTAAAGCATGTAACTATTTTTCATATTTATAAAAATATGCCTATCTTTTAAAGCACTTGGCTGGAGGGAAGATGCAAAAGACAGACTCTTTAGCAGTCTGGGTGCATAGAAGCAACAGGGGTGTAGTAGGAACAGGAGATTTTTCTATTAAGAAGACTGTGGGCTTCTAAGCTTGAGAAGAAGCAATTCAACTTTCATGTGAGGCTGGGAATCTCTAGGTACAGGGGAATTCCCTGCAGCCTGAAGAAGGCTTGTGCTTCAAAAGTAGGTGCTTATGTTAACAAAGAGCACAGAAGCACTGAAGGGGGAACTAAGAGGTGCAGGGTGGATATGGCCACAACACCCACTAGTTTGACTTTTCTGGAAGTTGGTCACCATTTTCACAATGAAATATTTTCAACTTTGTCTATCGAAGGAATCTTTCAGAAGCACCTGTCTCTAAACCCATAAAGACAACAGAAAAAGCAATCCAATTCCAAAATTTAGCTTGTATTTGGAAATATATAGTCCACAAATATTTTTAATATAGTACTTCTCCCTGGCCTCCATTAATACAGATATCAAAGAATGTTCGCTACTTGTTAAAAGGACGAGATTTTCATGTCTGGAACTAATTTTGGGAACTGAATATAGGCAGTGTGGTATGGTAGAGGATATTCTGCTCTAGGAATCAGAACACCTGCATTCTGGGCCCAGCCCACCCATTAATTAGCTGTGTGCCTAGGTGCCCTCAATGGCAAAGTCAAGAATTAGGACTTCTCCCAGGATTCCAGTAAGACAGAGACCTCCCAGGAAGTGGTACCAGGAGAACTACAGAAAGGCAGTGAGGAAGCTGGGCAGCCAACAGTCCCAATCAGACCAGGCCTACTCTCATCTCTTTCCTATATTAGGATTCTCCATAAGACGTATTTTGAGAAGAATTCTGCCTCAAACAAAAAACTGAAAAGAAACAAAAACAACAAAGACACCGAATTTAGCATCCGGGGTCTTTTCTAAATTTTTATAAATTCTAAACTCAAATGCATTGCCCATTCTCTTGATTACTTTTGTCAAGCCAGTGTGGTAGGTATACTTTACCTGTAGCCATTTCCATTTTTGTGACAACTGAGCATTGAAAATAAATTTTTCTTTTTCATAGTGGCCTCCATAAGGGTCCATGATAACTAAAATATTTCTGAAAGTGATTTTCTGTTGTCTTTTGTTTCTATTTTGATGTTACCAAAATTTTAAAAATATGCAAGAGAAAATACAAATATATAATTAGTGGCTTAATTAAAAAGTGTTTTATAAGCATATCTTGAAGATTTTAACTTAACATTTAGAATTATGTGTAAAAGGTAATTTTCCTCTTCTTAACAGGTTCAAGTGGTTTTGAATAAAACCAAAGTCTGATGAAAATTTAAAATTTTAGAGTTAAAAAGTCTAGTTACTGTGTGATCTCATTAGCAGATTTTTCTGTAGAAAGTGGGTTCTTCCCTCTTCTAGAGAGCAAGATTTATGCTTTCTCCTCCACTGAAAGGACAGTATACCTTCTTGGTTGGATGTCTAAGATACTTCTTTCAGCCTTAAACTACATTTTTCTTTCATTAGTTTTATTTTCCATGTTGCCACAGTGAACTGTTCAAGAATCAGTGAATGCAAGTTTCCAATATGGTATCTTTTTTTTTCCTTCTAGTTTTTTACAAATACTAGAAGAGACATAGAGAAAGAGAAGATGCAGGAAATTCATTGTATTGGAAATGTGGTGTCTGTTTCAAAACAGTTCTAAAGATCAAGGATCATAGTCAGTCATTTGACCATTTGCAAGTATTAAAGCAGAATTTCCACTGAATTCAGTGCATATTAATCTGGATTAAGAACATGCCTGCAATATTTCACCAGGAAATTGGCATAAAGTGGGTAGATGGTATGTACCATTATTTCTGAGCTGCTGTATCTACAACAATTAGAAAAAGATGAGACAGAAATCCTTCTCCTCAGGTATTATTTTCCAGGGTAGGAAAAGAAGAATCAACCCTTCTCTCCCTTCTCTGAACCCAACTACTATTCTTTCTCCACTGATTGGGATAATAAAACTAAATCACAGCACACAGGGGAGAGAAGGAACAGGTAGTAGCCAATTGGGTAGTCCCCTTACTTAAAGCATGGAAGCCAAGGCAAGGTAGCTCTGCAAGTGTTCCTTTTATAATTATTCATACTGTATACCTTATTTTATATATCCTATATCTATGGTGTATTTCATAATTTTTTTAAAAATGTAAGGTTCCTGAAAATCTCATAACAACAGCAAAATACTGGATTAGGGCAGATCAACCATTCTAATATTCGAAGGTTTTAGACCTGAGAGGGATAAACTGTCTGTTGGCAAATGCCAGTGTATAACCAAACTCGCCTCATTAAAAGATGAATAAATGGGAAAAAAAAAATCATCTTGAAATTCAAAACAGCACTACAGCCAAGGTAAATGGAATAATACCCCTTAGAATCAGAGGAAGTACCTATCTCTAAAAGTTATTTATTATAGGAAAAAATAAAATTTCAGGAAACATCTGCATATGTTCTCAATAGTGTATAATGAAGGTTGATCTTTGAAAGAAGAGCAGGGAGCCACTGGGGAGAATTTGTTCAGATTAAAATAAAATATATGGATTAAGGAAAATTAGTTGAAACATAAAATTCCATTCTGGAATTAGTAACTGGTAAATCTCAACAGTGATACAGAGCTGTGATTGTCAAACCCAGCTGATTATCAGAATTACCTCGGGAGCATTTTAAATAGACTTATTTATTACTAGGCTCCACCCCATACCTAATGAATCAGGATCTTCCAAGGGTTTTGTCCCTGAATCTCCAAGTTTAAAAATGTCAGGTGATTTTAACAGTCTGGCAGTTTCAGGAAACACTGGTAAAGAGAATAATCTAAAAAGTTCATCAGGAAAAAGAGATGAAAATGTGAAAAAGCAAATTATTAATTTAGAAGAAAGAGCACTTATCTAACCCATCAATAAATTAATGATAGAAATTCATCGGGAAAAAGCAGAATAATTGAAAGAGAAGGAAAAATCAGTTATGATAGAAGAAAACTTTCTTAACATATATAACTATAACCTATACAGTATAAAGTTATACAGTTAGGAACAACTTAGGTTTTAAGCAAAAATTACTGAAAATCAGCCCATACATAAAGCATGGCTAAAAAATTAATTATTAAGATAAACAAAAAACCTCTAGCATTCACTTTAACAAGGACCTAATTGCTGCCCAGTAACTGTTCTGTTTCTCTAACCCATTCACTCTCCCACCCTCCTAGACAACCATTTCACACCTACTCCTCACTCAGCCTTGGCTGTGATTTCTATTTCCAGCAGAAGAGAACTTCCCCCAAGCTTCTACCATTGCATTTACCTACCTACCCACATTTGTGCCCAAGTACTTCCTCTACCTTCCTGCCTGTTACCATAGGCAAATTGTCTGGACACCTGGATGCCATAGCCGCAAGGATGCTGCTCCTACCATTCTCACTTCCGCACCATCAATTTTTGTTTTCTATTGAATTAGTCTCTCCTACCCGTCTATACACATGCTGTTATTTGTTCCTCTCTTGACTCTTCCAACTACGGCCACATACCTCTTCCATTTATGGATAAACTCCTGGAAAATAGTTGTCTACACTTGCTGGAATCCAATCCCTCCACTCTCAAATCTGTTTCCATCATGCTTTTGCTCCCCCACCTGTTAACACTCCGCATATTACCCCTAATGATTTCAGTTCAGCGTTTCTAACTCCACTGGGCAGTTCTCTGTCCTCCTCTTTACTTTAACCCATCAGTACTTGTTTTCACTTGGCTTCCTGGACATCACACTTTCTTGATTTTCCTTTTACCTCATTATTCACACCTTTTCAGTCTTCTTTTGTGTGATTCCTCCTCATTTCTACAATCTCAAATTTGGAGGATCTGAGAGCTCAGGCCCTGGACATCTTCTCTTCTTAATCTGTACTCATCCCTCTGGTAATATTATCCAGTCTCATAAATTTAAATATTATGTACATGTTGACAACTCCAAAATTTACATCTCCCATCCAGGCTTATTCTCTCAACTCCAGGTTCATCTAACCCACAGCCTAGTCCATTTCCAATTGGACTTCTATTAGACATCTCGAATTTTAATGTCCCAAAATGAGTTCCTAATTTGCTCCTCTCACAGACTTACTTCACCTCAGCTGATGGCTCCTCCTACAAACTCTACACCTTTGTAGATGGTGGCAACACCTCATTTTGAGATACTTAAGGCCAAAACTCAGGGCTAAAAAAATTCATCATTGGCTTTTCTGTTATTCATTCCCCTGTTGTCTCTGTCTTCAAACATCCATAATCTGCTTAAAAATAATCCAGTAGGAAGAAGGGAGGGCCAGAAAGTGGATGGAGGTATAGATAAGACATGATTAAACATGAGTTGACAGCCACTATGTGGCTCACAGAGGTTCCATAAACCATTCCCTCTCTTTTTGTTTGTTTATATTTTCCACAGTAAAAAGTTTAAAAATATATGCTCAAATCTGAGCATCTCTCACTAACTCTAAGGCAACACCCTTGATCTCAGTCATCATATAACAGCCTCCTAATTGAACTCCTTGCTTCTGCCTTTTCCCTTCTTCAGTCTATACTCAACACAGCATTGAGGGATACTGTTAAAAAGGAAATCAGATCATGTCACTCCTCAGCTCGAAACCCTCTGATAGAAATCTTACTCTCAGTAAAAGCCCAGATCATTCCTGGGCCCTAAACAATGTGGCCTCCCCTTGTTTTGTTGACCTTACCTCCTGCTGCTCTCCCTCGCTCCCCGGGCTCCAGCTACAAGGAACTCCTTGCTGTTCCTTGAATGCCCCAGGCACCCTCTGTGCCCAGCCCTTTCCACTTACTATCTTCTCTGACTTGAATGCTCTTCTCCCAGACATCCACAGATATCACTTGCTTTTTCTCTTTGGGTAAATGTCACTTTATCAATGAGTCCTTCCCTGGCCACACTATTTAAATTGTCAAACACTCACTCCCCAAACTCCCTATTTACTTCTCTCCTTTACTTTCTCTATGGTGGTTATTACCATCTAACTAATATTCCATATTTTCTTTCATCCCAATGTAAGCTACATTAGGGCAGGAATTTGTGGAAGTTTGCACCCTGCTGTATCTGTAGCATCTACAATAATGCATGGCCATAGTAAGTGCCCAATAGTATTTGTTGAGTTAAATACAGGAAAAGAAATATTCCTCCAAGGGCTTAAACTATTGTAAGATGACAGAGTTAAGACTGCATATTCATGATAATATATAAAAAAAACAGGTTAAATTCCTCTATAACAATTCCTCACATAAGCCAAGCACAGACACATAGAATAGACATATAGAATAAGGTGACAAAAACTTCCATTATTATCCACAATATAGTGATGGATTTAATCTCCCCTTGTAAACAACCAGAACACTGGACAAAATACATGGAACAACTGTTTTCAGGCAGTGTACAACAGGCAGTGCAGGACCGTGATCCCTGAGAAAAGGGGAGCAAATGAAGTGAGTCCTGAAATTGCCACAATTTTCCACCTAAAGGTGATTTCCAGACTGCAAGAGCAGGAAGGGAAAATCCAAACAGGACCTGGACGCCTTGCTAAAGAGCAGAGACAGAGGATGGAGGCTAGGTTACATATGGCTAGTGGCTACCATATTGGAGAGCACAACCCTAGATTGATGGGGGAAAATGGAAATAAATCCACTGAAATTGGACAGTGGTTATCTCCAGCTGGTAAGATTTTGCTTTATTTATATCTATGTTTACCAAATTTTTCTAGAATAAGTATGTATCCCTTTTATAATATGAGGGGGAAAAAAACTATTTAAAAGTGTATACATTAAATTCCTAATACCTAATTTGGACTGATAAGTGGTGATTTCACCAGAAAATTTTTAGAATTAAACTATAATAGTATAAAAATTGAATTAGCACTTAATCCTTAAAAGCAGTGTCTTTCTCTGGATAGAAATTCCTCTGCCAACAGAGTTTAGCAATGGAAATCTCATTTTACTTTAAGGAAATCAGTTTTAAGTTTTCATGTTAAAGTGAAATCGGTAGTGTCTTTACAACAACAATATTTTGTCTGCACAGTGATGGATCTCGATAGGATTATTTGTAAGAAATACAAGAAAAGACATTCTATCTCAGAGACAAAATGGAATTCTCTGACAATATAAAAATCTGTTAAATGTTGAAACTTTCAGTCATTTGTCTAATTGTATATCATAACTAAAAGGGAAAGAATTTGCACTTCAGTTGCATAAAATTTAACAAATATTTTAATAATTATAGAAAATAAAATTAATTTAATGGGCCTAAACGGAGATGAATAAAATTAATATTAGATTTAATATTAGATATTTTTAGAAAGTTAAGGGGAAATACTGTAAATTCTTCCAATCTGTCTATGACGTCCTTACATTCCTTCCTTCATACCAATTTGCTTCAATTTAGCAACAATAAAACCTCTTAATTGGCCCCATTAGTGCCTACAATATGCAGTCTGAATAATACATTTGAGACATCAGCATTCTGGTGTTTAGGCTGTAGCTTAACTCTGATTTTTAAAAGAATGCCAATGTCCCATTCATTTTATTGTTTCGTTCACTGTTTGAAAAGAGAGTGGGAAAAAAACCCATTAGCTCTTCTGAAATGTCAGCAAACGTGGGTAACTCTAAATGTTTAGAGCTGTCAATCCGTGGCACATCACATGTCTTTAATTCAGCAGCCTGTGTATACGTGGGCATCGTTGCCAGCCATGAGTTCAAACTCTTTACTAATACAAGTTTAAATTCTACCTAGCATATCCTTCACTACTAAAAGTTCGGCTGCATTAAAAAACTAACCATTTTTAAGACAAAGCTTGGGTGTATTAAGCAGTATTCACATGAGTAAATTTGAAAATATCACCGAGGTGTGAAAGAGATCATTTTAATGTAAATATTTTCCCAAACCATAACGTGCATTGTTTTTGAAGTGCTGGTTGTCCCTGAGTAGCTCACAATTTCAATAGAAAACAAGACATTCACAAACACACACCTAGAGTAAAATTCCAAGGTAATAAACAAATGATGTCATGGTACTATAGTCTGTGTGGTGGAAGTCCTGGAATTAAGGTCTGATATTGTGTGCTTCCTTGATATCTGACGACATCGGGAGGGTCTCAAATGGCCTATAACTACAAGTTCTCTTTGCCAGCCTGCTCCCAGGGAAAGGGTCCTGTAGCCAAACAACCCTCTTTACAAGAGGCCAGATGCACTTCCTGCTGATCCTGGGTACCAAGTTTCAGTTCCCTGCCAGCCTGCAAAATTATTCAAACAAGCCAATCACATCCCCCGGTGGGAACCAGGGTGACCTCATCCTCTTGACCCTCCAAACCAGCCTCCCACAGCCCGTGGCTGTCCACTCTGTTCTGGAGTGCAGCTCCCATGTGGCTCTGTGTGGCGTGGCATCCTGTCCCCTCGGCTGTGAGCACACATGCCTGATAAACTGCTGCTAGTATCATCTGTCCTGTCCAGTGTCAGGTGTCATGGGTTCAGCCACCCACGTAACCCCAGGGCACGAACCTCTCCTTCATGAGCAAGGTGAATAGGAGGTGATTGGAACAGGCTGTGAACCTTAGTACTGTAAAAGATCTGGTTTTAGAAAATAGATCCTTACAATGGCTGTCTAAAAAGGTTTTGTGAAGTAGGTAATTCTGGATGGAGAATGGTGTTGAGAACTTGGTTGTGCCTGTGGCTTTGGTCTCATTTCTGGAATTCTCTGCTGAAGGAAGAGGTAGACAAGAAACAACAGCCAAATAACAAAGTACTGATTTCATTAACTGGACAAGGACCCAGTTAAACAAAGGAGTAAAAGTGGCTTACAAGTAAAAGCTGGATTACAGAAACTCATTTAGAGTCGGCAGCCAAAGTGAGCCCTCTTTCTTCCTATGCCCCTTCCCTTGAATTCTATACCCTCTCCTAATAGCTGCACGGTTATGGATGATTGGTCCATCAGCTCCATCCAGTTGCAGGTAGAAGAGAGAGGGTTGAGTTGCCCAGGCCAGCTGAGACAGACCCTGTCTGGTTTGTCCAACTCCTGGAGATAGGAAGTACAAGAGAGGGCAAGGGTGTGCACCACCCCTGAGCACTGACCTTTATTCAGTGATCCCGCCCTCTAGTAAAATGGTCCCAGTCAAGGTCCTGTTCTGACAGTCTGTGGAGCAAATCTGTTCTCCAGGGCAATGAAAGTGGGTAGAGAGAAGGGTGCCAGAAATGGAGCAACAGTTTCCTTCTAACCTATAAATAAAGGTGAAAATAAATTCCTTACCCCCAAAAGAAGGGAAAGCAGTCCAGAGAAGTATAACTATATCCACAAACAGAGCAAAGTAGAAATTAGGATGGCTTGTGGTAAAAGAATACACTGTTTGGACCAGAGGATCAAAATTGAGGAGCTGTGAGACACCTGGGGCCAGTGCTAAGACGAAGATTCATGCCTCCTGAGAGTGTGAAGTCCAAAGGAAAAGACAGCTGAAATAACACCCAAGGAAAAATATGCAGTCTGATTAAAACAATAAAACCTTTCTTGCCTAAACACAAAGGTCTCTGGAATAAAATGAAAACGCTAATTCGAAAAAATACATGCACCCCAATGTTCATAGCATCATTATTTACAACAGCCAAAATATGGAAGCAACCTAAGTGTCCATCAACAGATGAATGGATAAAGAAGATGCTACACACACTCACACACACACTCACACACAATACTCAGTCATAAAAAAGAATGAAATTTTGCCGTTTGCAACAACATGGATCTACTTGGAGGGTATTATGCTTAGTGAAATAAGTCAGACAGAGAAAGGCAAATACTCAAATACTGTATGATATCACTTATATGTGGAATCTGAAAAATAAAACAAAGATAGAACGAGACGCATAGATATAGAGAACAAACTAGTGGTTACCAGTGGGGAGAGGGAAGTGGGGAGGGGAAAGAGAGGGGTAAGGGATTAAGAGGTACAAACTACTATGTATAAAATAAGCTACAAGGATGTATTATATAACACAGGGAATATAGCCAATATTTTATAATAACCATAAATGGAGTATAACCTTTAAAAATTGTGAATCACTATGTTGTACACCTAAAACTTATATAATATTGTACATCAATGTACCTCAAAAAAAAATGAAGGTCTTAGGATACTCCAAGAGTTCAATTTCTGGTACCCATAACTCTCAGTGAAAAATTCCAGAAGCTGGGAGAAACCAGTGGGCTGGCAGAGAAAGAGCAGGCACTGTATAAAACATACTGGATTTTTTTGCCATTTATTCTGGAGCATTTACTTAGAACGTGCCAGATGACAAGCACTGTGCCTGGGGCTGGGTGTACAGAGAGGAAGAAGATGAGACAATTTCAACTTTGAAGACATTTATATCCTGAGGGTAATGTTGACAGAGAACCAGTGTCTGAGCACCGAGCATGTGGCAGGCAGTGTATTATGGACCATCTTATTTTAGCCTATGAGGAAGGCAGGTATGGTCATTATTACCACTTTACTGTGAGGAAATTAAGCTTCAGAAAGACAAACTTGCTCAAAGTCATGTTGCTAACAGGTGGTCCAACCCCAGGGCACAGTTTGTGACCACTGTGCTATATTCCTTGAAATACTGAATGAAAAGCAAAGAGAATATTAAAAATAGGAAGTAGAATTTCAGGCCTATCTATATTCAGTTCAGAAAAAAAGACTGTAATGGATCTAAGTAAAAAAGTATAAAAAATTCTTAGAGAAGGTTAAAATAAAGTGTTTAAAAAGAAAAAATCACAAGTCTCATATTACTATATATGAATAGGAAGTGATAGAAAGAAAACAATAAGTTTGGGATATAACCCCATGAAGCACACCCAAGATAAAATTATATGGTTTCTATATATTTTATTTTATGTAACCTCAACCATTCACTAGGGAAATAACATACTTAGAATCATTATATTTTCCCATGAGCAAGACTTTCTCTTCTCATCCAATCTAATTAGCCCATATTCCAGTTAAAACAAAAGTCTAAAGGTAATTATTTGGTCCTATCTTCTATACTATTCTGGCCTGTCTTTAGAGAGAGAAGTATGAGTTTGGAGCAGATTATCTTGCGAATGAGCTTCTCAGCCGAATATTCTCACACAGATAAAATATGGCTTAAACTGAAGATTATCAACAAACAAGCAGAACCTAAAATATAAACAAAAAGCAAAAGCAAATGCAAGTTTGCAGGAGAGGCTGTTGCCAAAGTACATGCTGAGACAAACTGTACTTAACACACAGGGAGTTGCCTTGTCCTGTGAAACTAACCCCAAGAGAGTGAGGTTAGGACACTGCTATGGCCCAACTGATGCATTTAATAAAGGGCAGTTTAACAAAGCTCTTTTGTGTATAACTGCTCCTTTAACCTTGTTGCTGCAGGTAGGGTAGATGTTAGTAGCTAAGCGTACAGCCAAAGGCACAGAGGCTCAGAAAGGTCACACTGGACCAATCTGTTTCCAACAAGGAAGCCCAGGCCCTTGTTCATTGTGGTAACTCATTACCTTCAACAATGGCTCAAAGTCTTCCCTGCAGTCCTCACAGGGTTGACTAGCCATTATCCAAATAAAATAAGGACTGTGATATTTCCCATATCTATTCTCTACCTGGCAAAAAATTGGCAGAAATGCCAGGTTTCTTTCTAATGTTGCCTATGTTCTCTTAAACTATAGGGAAATCCTATAAGATTTCTTTTCCTGAATCTTACAACCCATTATTAAAGCCTCAGAGGTTGGCAGAGGAAGGAAGGACAGAAGGAAGGAAGGAAGGAAGGAAGGAAGGAAGATGAAGGAAAGAAAAAGAAAGAAAGGAAGGAAGGAAGGGAGGAAGATGGAAGGAAGGAAGGGAGGAAGATGGAAGGAAGGAAGGAAGGAAGATGAAAGAAAGAAAGAAAAAAGAAAGAAAGGAAGGAAGGAAGACAAAAGAAAGAAAGAAAGAGAGGGAGGGAGGGAGGGAGGAAGGGATGAAGAAAAGAAAGGCTTAAATCAGGTAAATAGGTAAATAGTTTGCTTCCAGGCTTACTATAAGAGGATAAAAAACATGGCTAAATTTCCAAACTCTTGCAAATCTTATAAATACCAAAATAATTAAACATAGCTTGAAGCACATAATACCATTATAATTACATACAGGGAAAAGGATATTTTAGAATAACAGTTTAAGAGTGACGACTTGTGAAATGTTCATTCGCCATACCATTTTGAAAGGAATGATAGAGGTCTAGGAGGTATCTGAGGTAAACTAAAGCTTATTAATTAAAAGTGTTGTACTTTTCTATTTAAAACCTCAACTGTGATTTCTTTTGAGGTATATTCTGTCTTCATTTTTCTTTAAATGGAAGCTATAAGTTAGCTCCTAACTCTTCACTTTTGTTACAGAAGGAAAGAAATTTTTAATTTATTGTAGCTCTATATGGTAGACAAACCATCCATAACAAAATGATTACTACTGTTTAGCAGTTCATGGTCTGAAATTGTGGCGCCCTGTAAAGTCATGACTTTACATGAGGTGGTGGTGATTTGTGATTGTGTGCTTTTCCTTGGATTGTTACTGTTCGTTTTACCAACCATGGCACCTAAACATCAGCTCTAACTGCTGCACATCTGTCAGAATGCATTGTGTATGGTGACACTTTACAAATAGATAGTGCAAGCTTTCACTTTTCACACCCCCCTCCCCCCATCACTGAATGGTTATCATGGTCTCCTCCCCTAGCACACCTTCCTGTCTAGAAGGCTTCCACTCCTATCACACTGGCCAATATTACTCTTTCTAGTTATTTTTACCCACTCTCATAATACCATAGTGACATAAGGAAGACCTTAGAGTTTTATGTTCAATTTTTATTGCCATGGTTTAAAGCAAGAGGTAGAGAAACTAGATGTAGAGGCAATGAGGTATAAAAAAGGAGAGACTGATCTAAACCCCAATCCTAGCTATATCACTTTCTAGCTGGGTGACTTCCACAAGGGGTAAAGATGGGGAAGAGTGGTGGGAAATGATACCTATTGAGTACCCACTTTGTGCCAGGTGCTTTATGCATATCTTATTTAACATAACAACTCTACAAGAGAAGTTCTTATCTCTACTCTTTTGGGGTCTTTTCTTATTCATTTATTTTTTAAAGATTAACAAGAGACATATTCAAAATCTAAAGCTCAAAGAATTTAAATAACTTGTCCAGAGTCACAGAACTTTAATCACAGAGCTAGGACTTAAACTCAGGTCTCCTAACTCTGAAGTTCAATAAATATTAGTTCTTTTTCCCAAGGGAAAAAACAGAGAATAGCAATTTGTATCAAAGAGATCAAAGGTAGATTTTTACAAGCAAAAGTTGAAGAATCTAAGTTGCTTAGCTTAATAAGTAGTTTTAAACATTAGAAATCAACTATACTTCGATTTAAAAAATTCTTTTTAATTTAAAGGTAGTTTTAATTACCATTTTTAAAATGTGGAGCTTCTCTAAGGAATTTGTTGGACAATGATTGACTGTGTCCATAAAAAACACTTAAAAATGAAAAGTAATATATGTTTTGTAGGATATAAAGAAGAATTCTTCTGGGACAATCTTGTTCATAAGGCATATTGTTTGCAAGGTACTTTTCTAGGTGCTGAGAATCTCAAATGAATAAACTAAAATTCATGGTCCAGTGAGGACAGGCCAGAACATACAGGTGCTCAGTACATATTGGATTGCTCAATAATTAGATAAGATGTGGTAACAACCTTCCAGGAAGATGATTACATCTCTGGAAGTCTTCAAATAAAACAAGGGAAATAGCCTAGAAAAGAAGCTAGAAGACATAAAAAACCATCAAAAGTAGAGAGCTTAGACTAGTGTCCTTACTTTTTGATAATGATAACACCCCAGACATGTTTCATTTTGCATTCTTCCTTCCTCAAGACGTTATATGTCCATAGCTATTCACAAATCTTTACTACAGGATCACTCCACTTACACCACCACTATAGAGACCTCCCTGATGGTCCAGTGGTTAAGAATCCACCTTGCAATGCAGGGGACGCCGGTTCAATCCATGGTCAGGGAAATAAGATCCCACATGCCGCAGGGCAACTAAGCCAGCGTGCCACAACTACAGAGCCCACGCACCACAACTAGAGAGAGAAGACCACACGCCACAAAAAGAGAGAAGCCCGCACACCACAACGAAGGGAGGAGCCCGCGTGCCACAATGAAAGATCCTGCGTGCTGCAAAGATCCTACAATGAAAGACCCAATGCAGCCAAAAAATAAATAAATAAATATTTAAAAACAAAAAACAAAAAACCTCTATAGTACCAAAATGGCCCTCTACTGTTTTAGCCACCCAAGACCAGCTTTTCATTCATCCTTTGGTTATACAGCCTCTATGTACATGACCATAGTTGGATTGTTTCAAAATGAACCTTGAATCATGCAATTATAGAGGTGGTTAGAAGGCTCCAAATTCATAAAATACAGTCTTCTTCCTTCAATCAGGTGAATTTCCTAACTAATGATTTCTAACAATGATTTTGGAGTAACCCAGTCTGTAACTGTTTAAATTTCAAGGATTTTAATTTATACATCTCTATGAATATGAACATACCCATGTATACATCCAGGATCACTTATATCAGAGTACTCTGTATGATTTATACTAGAGATTTTTACTTTTTAAGAGATCATGTCATACTTGTTTTGTAATCCCTCTCTTAAAAGTTAGATATAAAGTAATCCTTCTCTCTTAAAAGTGAGACATAAATCAATTAGCTTTGAACTTAGACCAGAGGAAAATTCAGAGTCCCTTTCATATCTGTAATTCATTTGAACCTATCCATCCTCAAAGATTAACAAACTTAACACTAATAATTCTCATTCCCATTGCCCTCAAATTAATGTATATTTTGGCTTAATAAAATTCTTAGTCTAAGGTGATGAAATAAAGACAATGTAATGCATGTACTTGATGAACTTTCTATCCTACTAATTATATGAATAGGAAGAATACTAAGGCCAACTTTTAATGGGTGCTTACTATGTGCTAGGATAAGTTCTCTGCATGCATTTTGTCATTTAATCCCTACAACACATGTATATGAGACAAAGAAAAAAAAAACTATCTTTAAAACAATAAATAAGATTAGAGAGAGCTTTGCTCTTTTGCCATATTCTAGAGAGCCTCACCTGTATCCCATCACTGAAGAAAGAACTGAGAAGAAGCTGGATCTTCCTGAGCCTCAGCTTTCCTAGCAGGTTATACAACTGTACCTTCATTATTTTTGGCATTTTCCTATGGTTCAAAAAAAAGTGTTGACAATTTTCTGCATCTATAACATTTTGGATGAGCAATTTCCATCTTATTGTGTTTCCTCACATATGGTGTTCTAGCTCAAATAGCTCTGGTATTTTTAACTTGCCCAATATTAGTACACCACTTTGACTTCTTCGCTGACAAGTATCCAAATTACCTAACACAAATGAGAAAATTTCATGTATTATTTAGGCCTGTGTGTTCATTGAGTTTTCAGACAAAAATTTTCCAGTAGAATCACTGTATTTTACAGCTGAAAGGGATCATAAAGATGATCTAATCTGATTACCTCTCTTTACAAGTGAGATTTACAGCAGAGAGGTTTAAGTGTCTCTGCTAGGTCAGGTTAGCTAGTTAGTAGTAGAAAAAACTAACAGCAGTCCAGTGCTTTTTCTACATAAAAAAGTCAATAGTTATTTTAAAAGGTCCATATCATTTTGCAGTGCCCTACAGGGGATGTTCCAATAATAAATGATGGGCACATTTTTGTAATACTGTATTATTATCAGTACTGAAATGTAAAACTTGTGACTATCAGTTATATAATGCTCTTAAGTATCATTGCTGTTCAAAATTTTTTCCTGTATTCTAACTAGATTGTGTCTTCCTTCTGGTAGACACAATTTCTTTTTAAAAAGTGTTTCTTGGGCTTCCCTGGTGGCGCAGTGGTTGAGAATCTGCCTGCTAATGCAGGGGACACGGGTTCGAGCCCTGATCTGGGAAGGTCCCACATGCCGTGGAGCCACTAGGCCCGTGAGCCACACTACTGAGTCTGCGCGTCTGGAGCCTGTGCTCCGCAACAAGAGCGGCCGCGACAGTGAGAGGCCGCGCACCGCGATGAAGAGTGACCCCCGCTCGCCGCAACTAGAGAAAGCCCTCGCACAGAAACGAAGACCCAACACAGCCAAAAATAAAATAAATAAATAAAATTAAAAGTGTGTCTTATATCCCTTAATAAACCTACACATACACTGGTTAACAGCTGGAAAGAGATTGAAATATATGTTAGACTAATACTATATGACTCAGAATCAAACAACTGTCATCCTGTTTGAATGCAGGTGAATATGTTTTTTTGAGAGGGAGAAACTTGAGAAAATTTCTCATTTTTTCCTACCAAGCAGTTGGGATTGTCCCTGAGGGTGAGGGGTTATAGGAGCTTTGAAGAGGTTGGTGAAGGTTGGAATAGAAATTAGAAGGAATGATGAGAGAGTTGACTGAGCCTTAAGATATCTGGTAGCATATGCAGATCAAATTGCTCAAAAAAAATAATAGCTAATAATAACCAAGGACTTACTACATGTTTGGCAGTCCTCTCTCTACCTGTGTTACATCATCTACACCTTGCACAACCTTAGGTATAATTCCCCCATTTTGTGGATGAAGAAACTGAGGCTCAAAGAAATTAGAACATTTGCCCTGCTGAACCAGCTACTTAGTGGTGGAATCAGGATTCAAACACTGACTGCCCCGGAGGCCTATGCTCCTAATCACAGTTTGATAGGATAAAACCAGATAAGTAGGAGGCATTTAAGACACTGCAGAGCAAATGCCTGGCTCCCGCGAAGGAGCTCATTAATGTTAATGCCCTGCCTTTGGTTTCAACTCACTCTCCCCATATTTATTTACCCAGCCACTCCTTACTCCCAAGAACACATACACATAACCACATATTCACACACTCTCCAGGCTTTTTACCAACAAGGTCCACCCTCAGGTGTCTAGGTTTGATACCTAGTTATCAAACTTCTATTCATATACTCTTCTTCCTCATGGGACTTAAGCTCACTTATGTACAATGAATCCTAGGACTAACCTCTGCTCTCCCACATTTTTCCAGGTAAATGTAAACACATGTTAAGACTGGCTCTAGGTTACAAAACATATGCACGTGCATAGCCCGATACATGAGAGAATTCAATTCAAGAAGGAACTTTCTTTTCCCATTATCCAGGGAGATGCATGAGTTACCATAACAGATGCCAAAGACATTTGGCTCTGCCAGTGGAAATTGGGAAGCAATGGTGAAATGAGGTAAGAAATTCCAGGGCCAGAAGGTGGACGCAAGTCCTCATCTGCTTTTCCCAGGAGCTTGCTCTTTTTGGAGAAGTGCTCCACGTACAAGCTCCAACCTGCTGCCACAGCCTTCAGTCCCCTCTACCCAACTCTGAACCCCGCTCGGGCTGGAGCAGATGCACACACCGCAGGGAGCCTCATTTGTAGGAGATGAGCGTTCCCTTGTTTTATTTTAAGGCTTGCTCCCAGGCTGGGGAAAGAGGATGTGTCAGAAATCGTGGAGAACAGCGACAGCCAACCTTTCTCATGCAAAGACTAAGCAGCCCAGGAGCAGCAAACGATGACTTGCACAGTATTTAATGGTTCACGGGAAAACAAGTTTCTCTCCTGCCTGCCCGCCCTTCTGGAGCCAGCTCCGGCAGACGTGGGCTAAGCCGGGGCGGCGCCCTGCGGGGCTCTGGAGGGCTGGCGAGGCAGCGATGTGAGCAGCTCAGCCCCCAGCACCAGAGCCAAGGCCGCGGAGAAGGCTCCGGAATTGCCCCTTGCTGATCCAGTGGGCCCTGATAAATACCCCGCCCGGCCGGATACGGGAAGCACAAGTTCAAACGCAGGGTGTAGAGCCTTGGGCGGGTCCGGCAAATAGACCCTGTCTGCCACCCACGCCCCGCCAGCCGCGCGCGCTCGCTGTGGACCCGACCGGGTTACTGCGCCTGCGCGCTCCGGATCCTGCCCCCCAAAGACGCTTTCCGAGGCCTAGTGCCCAGTCCGCTGTCGCTTAGCAACGCACAAGTCACTGCCGCGGTTCTCCGCGCGCCCCTTTCTTGTCAGGGCTTACTCCCCTGGTCTTCTCGTGAGGCTCCTCATTGCCTCGTGGCAGGCCGTAGGAGCCCATGGAGGGAAAGGAGGAAAGGCAGCAGTAAGTGCTGGGGTTTGTTTTTCTATTTCCCCTTCCGAAAAATGTTTTCCTACTTGGAGGGTTAAGTGAGATCCGAAGGGTGAATCTTCGAGCCATCAGGGCTTTTCCTCTGCCAATCCCCTTCCTACCTCTCATTTCGAGTATTGAGCGCAATAATACTTTTTAAAACGCACTGTTTACTGGGCATCTACTACGTATCAGGCACTTTACATGCACAGCTTGGCCTAAAACTCTTGACGTCATCTTGAATCATCCACTACTTCTCACACCCCACATGTAATTTATTAGCAAATTCTGTAGGCTTTACCTTTAAAATATATCCAGAATCCACCACGATTCATCACTTCCACCGTCATTACCACCCTGGCCCAAGGACCAGCGTCTCTTACCTGTATACTGCAGAAGTCTTCGCTGCTCCCCTCGCCCCTCTGCAGCCTCCTCAATGCAGTCTTCTGAGTGGTCATTTTACAACATAAAGTTAGATCACGTTCTCCCTTGGCCATTGCAGAGCAAAAGCTGAGGCTCCTACAGCGGCCAGTGGGGCCTACACAATGTGCGCCTTTGCCTTACTCGGCCCTGTCTGCTCCTTGCCTCCCTCTCCTCCAGCACTGAGGCCTCCCTGAGCCATCTGCAGTGGTTTTCAAAGTGTGGTCCTCAGAACAGCATCAGCATCACCTGGGCACTTATTTGAACTGCAGTTCTCACGGGCTCCCCTCCACAGACATACCAAATCAGAAATTCTAGAAGAAGCGCATGATAATTGAGTTTTAACAAGCCCTCCAGGTGACTCTGATGTACCCTATTGAGAACTATTAAATCAAGCAGCTTGTTACAGCTTGTTATGGTGTGGAGCCAGGGGTATGTGCTTCCAAACCTGTATTTTTGTCACTAAAACAGTGGTTCTCAAATTTTAACATACATGAGAATCACCTAGAGAGCTGGTTAAAAGTTTCCTGGGAACCTACCCCAGAGATTATTTAGTAGGTTGGGAATGGGACCTGTGAATATGTATTTCTGACAAGCTGACAACTGATGCCAGGGCTGCTACTCCTGGAACTACGCTTGGAGAAGCACCGTCCTGAGGTCAGGTGCTTCTGCTTCCAAGCTTCGGCATTCACACGTCCCTCTGCTGGAATGTGCTTCCTTAGATATCCACTTAGCTCTCTCCCCTCTTTCCTGTCTTTTTTCAGTTGCCACCTTCATAACTCAGCCTCCACCTTATCTAAAAATGCCACCTACCTCCCATATACATGCACTTCTTTCCCCTATGCCCTGCTTTAATTTTGTCCTTAGTACTTAACACCATCTAACAAACTATATATTTTACTTTTTATTTCTCAACTGCCTTACCCCACTGGAATGTAAGGCTCTGTTTCTTTTGTTACTCCTCTATCCTCAGTGCCTCAAACAGCACTGGACACATAGCTCAATAAATATTTATTGAAAGAATGAATTATTTAATGTTATTCTCACATGTCTCACAATAGGTATTATTGTCCTTATCATGCAAAGGATTGGAAACCAAGGCTCAGATAGTAAATGGCAGAGCTGGGATTCCAACCCAGGTCTGACTTATTTCAGAGCCCATTAGTATTTTTAACTGTGCTTTCCTTCTAGTGAGAGATTACTACAGAACCCTACATTTCACATTTATGAGTCAATCTGTAGCCACTCACACCACAAATCCTTCATCACATGAATGCATCAGTATGTGAACAAATAGCTACGGTCCTTTCCTTAAGGCCTGATTCTAGTACAAATTTATTGTTGGGTTACAACTATGAGAAGCAGATGGAAAAAAACTGATGCCAGAAGTCTACAGTGATAAATCAATTAAGGCCTTTAAATAAATTCATCTCTGGAAAGATAACAGAAAAACCTTCAAAGTAATTTACACTTTACCAGTAATCATTTTTTCCAAATCCTTTGCAGAGAGCAACTTCTGCTGGGATGCAGAGAACTGGAATACAAGGGTACTGAATGCCGTGTGTGTTTTGGATGAGGCTTGGGTGTGTACAGCTAACGCAAAGCCAGAGTGAAAAACTAGTCCAGCAGATTCACCAGGAATGTGTAAATAGTATAATGCCAATCTGTTTACCTGCAAAAATCAGGACAATTGTCCGGATGTTGGGTACATAATGATGAATGAAACCCGATTGTCACTTTAATGGAACTTACTGGCTTGTACAGGATTATTTGTAGTGCTGACTAGAACACAAAAACAAAAAGTAGGTACATAAATGATAAATTGTAGAATGAAAGAAATGAACAAAGTACTAAAATAGAGAATACATGGAGTGGGGAGGGGGAAATCTAGGAAAAGTTTCTGAGGAGATGACTTCAGCTGAGACCTAAATGGTAATGAACCAGCTGTTCAGGGAGCTGGGGATAGAGCAGATGCCCTGAGGGGAGAGGAGACTGGTGTGTTCCAGGAACTGCGAGTAGGCAGGCAGGCTGGCTGGAGAAGGGAAGGGAGAGAGGCTTGAGTGGTTGAAGAGATTAGCTGGAGCAGGGCCACCCAGGGCCTCAGAACTGCGATAAGGAGGAAGTGTTTTATCGTAAATGCAGTGGAAAGCCACTGGAGGCTTTTAATTGAAAAAAATGACATGGGGTAGAAGAGATGGACCTGCTTTAGTCTGAAGTGAGGTAGGGCCATGGACAAGGCTAAACAGAACTAATCACTTTCTCTATAAATTTCGAATCTTATTCACTCACCTTCCATGGGTCAGGGCTTTGATTTTTTAAATTTCTATGTAAAAAGAATCTAAATTCAAATATTTTGTTCTTACCTTCCTTTACTTTTCAAGTACGTAAAATTTTAAAATACTCCTGTTACTCCTTATTTAAAAGGAGAAAAAAATTTATAAACTATTCCTTTTAAAATATTTTTTAACATTTAAAAATTTCAATAATTTTTATTTTTCTTCCAGGGTAGTTATTAGAAGCAAAAAATGATGAAATTGAATTAGCTATTCTGATGTCTGCACAGTGGTCTTTTCCTGAAAAGATAAATAATAATGCTCTTTTGGTAGCTTTTATAAGTTTGCCAGGTGAGCCTTTAAAATTAGTTATCCTTGTCCAGATAGCTAAATATACTAGGTAACTAACTCTTTTTTTGCGGTACGCGGGCCTCTCACTGCTGTGGCCTCTCCCGTTGCGGAGCACAGGCTCCGGACGCGCAGGCTCAGCGGCCATGGCTCACAGGCCCAGCCGCTCCGCGGCATGTGGGATCCTCCCGGACCGCACGAACCCGTGTGCCCTGCATTGTCAGGCGGACTCTCAACCACTGCGCCACCAGGAAAGCCCCTAGGTAACTAACTCTTAAAGAAGATGAGTTAAGATTAGCATGTAACTTAGGCACATGAATAAATACTGTAAACATAATTTGTAAGAATGATCAAATCACTACTCTTTCTTAACTCCAAGCAAATGAATCTGTACACTACATTGGTATATGGTAATAAATAATCACTATTAACACAAATCTCTTTATCTTTTATATAATTTCGAATGACAGGATACCCTCCCAAATTTTAATTGCACCAGCCCCTAATAGTTATTAATAAAGCCTAAATTGTCTTGACACTTGAAATATATTTAAATCTAATTTTATGTAATTATGACTCAGCACTGAAATGCTCATTGGATAAATGATATACTATTTAATTCTGTTTTTCAGACAGCATGAAATAGAAGATGCTGGTATACTGTATGTAACTGAAAAAAAAGAAGAAACGAAACATGAAAAAAAGCTTGGAAAAAGTATTCAACATTCAAAACCATGTGTTGGGAGAGGACATGTATATTATGCTAAATTCATTAACACAAATGTAAGAACATACAATGAACCAGTTCCCTACATAGATCCCAAAAACAAGCCAGATGATCAGGTTGGATTCATGTTCATTATTTACAAATATAGATTTAGATTCAGAAGTGTTTTGCAGGCTAATTTTGTCACAGACTACTTAAAGGATGTGACAGATCTCAGACTAATATTTTTTATAATCCAATAGTTAAAAGCAGTAAGCTGGAACTATCCTCACTGATAATTTTGCATACAAACTATATATATATATAGGGAAGGAATCCAAATAATTGTTTTTCTAGATCGGGTCAGATTATAGTCACTCAGCGGTGCTTGTGGGTATAGGAGGGGTTATTGAAGAAATCTCTAATATTGTATTTGTGACAAATAATATAAAAATTTCCCATGATACTCAGTAATTCAGATACTTTCTATAAAATAGCTACCATTTATTGAAACTGTATGAAGTGCTAGGAATGAGCTAAGTGTTTTGTATAAGTTATATCCTTTAATCTGCACAACTTCTAGGAAGTATTATTGGAAATAGTTTAGATGATAACATGCTCTAATATAGTAAATTAACATACCTGAGATTACATAGTAAGCAAATGTCACAGTCATGTTTCTGATCTAGGACTGTTGGTTTAGACAAATCACACTTTTATTCACTATCATATTAAATATATTCCATTCTTTTTTTTAGAATCAGGTTCGTTGAGGTATAATTTATTGTATTAATTTCCTGTGTTGCTGTTACAAATTACCACAAACTTGAACACTGGCTTAAAGCAACACAAATTTATTCTCAACAGTTCTGAAGCTCTAAAGTACATAATCAATCTCATTGTCTATTGGGAGAGCTGGTTCCTCCGGGAGGCTCTAAAGAAGAATCCATTTCCTTGCCTTTTCCGCCTTCTAGAGGTTGCCTGCCTTGGCTCATGGCCCCTTCTTCAAAGCCAGCAACATACTGTCTTCAAATCTATGACCGACTTCCCTGCCTCCTTCTTCTAAGGACCCTTGTTATTATATTGGGGTCCTCAGAAGAAGAGAATCTGGGATAATCTCTCCTTAGCAAGATCCTTAATCACAGCTGCAAAGTCCCTTTTGCCATGTAAGGTTAGATGTAGTTGTGATTTAACTCAACATTTAAATGGAGATTGCTTTTCATGAGCTCTCTTTACACTGATAACATCAACTGTTCTTGTCATGAAACAGCACACCATGGCCCTGTGTGTGAATATGAGAGCTTTTGGGGGCAGAAATTCCTGTAGTCAAATATGCTTTAATATCATGTAGTAAACCCTTACAAGGGCAGTTTTAAGGCTCTTTTGTTTTATAAACAAATAATTATTGAGCATTTAAAAGATATTGATAGAACATGCCTCTAGGGGAAATAAATGTGGTACAGAAATCCAGGTTAGTGAAGTCCTCATAATTCTTGCAAAAGTTAATGAATGACTCTCCTGAGCTCTAGTTCAAGGCCAAGTTTAAACCAAACTCTTAACCCATCCTGAACCCCATAAGGAAAAGAAGCTGGTTTGAGAAGAGAAATATGAAACATAAAGAAATTTAAAAATAAATCTAATTTTCTCTTGTTCCTACTTTGTAGGTGTCTTGAAAAAAATAAATGTACAGAAGTGTTAGTAGCTTGCTCTATCAACAAGACTGGGTGATAGCAGCAGTAGAATCTTTGTTTATTAGTGCTCAAAGCTCCATGAGTCAAAGACCTTAAACAGGTGGTGAAAGTGAGTTTGAAATGAAGTAAGAGGATAGGTAAGAGAGGTTCACAGTGGCTGAACAAGGAGGGCTGAACAAGGAGGTACAAAGACCAAAGATGCATCACAGAGCTAAGTGTTCACATTGGGCGTGGAGTGAAGGGAATGGACATACTTAAACAAAACTAAACCTACCCCCTCCAACAACAACAACAAACCCTTAAATGTACTCATTTGCAAGTACCCAAGGAGTAATAAAGAATGCTCATTTCACATATTTGTAAACTTTGTTCTTTTATTTAAGATGACAGTTTTCTTTTTAAAGGTTAGCTTGGTTTAAAAAAATTAACTGGCTTATAGTAATACTGGCTTTAAAATAAAAGTAAAGAAAATAAAGTTGCCTAAATATTTCAATTGAAATATATCTGTTGTCTTATGTATTTTGCTAAGATAATATCTTTAGAATACCAGGTTGGTCAGTTTTATTTATTTACAAGATTTTTAAGTGAAATAATCAATTATACAGTTCTACATAGGGACATAAAATTGGTGGTGCTAAAAGAAGTAAAAAGGAGCTTTAGCTCAGTTATTTCCAATGAAAACTAATTTGGTTGTCTTTTTAAATATTAGTAAATATTGATATTTCAAAAAAGATTACACTGGGTCAGTATTTTCCAAAACGTATTTTTTTGGAGCACTAGTCCTTGCCAATGTGCTCAATAAAATAAAGTTCCGAAGTCACATATGTTTTGGAAAACCTGTATTTTTATACACCCTTCTCAGAGCTTCACAATTCACATTAGTAGATAAAGGTTCCTCAGAAATCCTGTGGTAAACTTGTTTAACTCAGTATTTGTCAAATTTCTTTAACTATGGAAACCTATTTTATATAACACCTATTAATATGCTGCAGAACCAGTGTTCCACAGAACACAGTGCAGGAATAACTGTTATTGTGAATTGTTATTATGAATTGCTTAAAAAGAGGTATTTTTCAGCGTTCTTTCTGGTCCACAACAAAACACAGAGGAACATAGATACAGTGTAACTCTAGTGTTTGCTATAACACAGCAAATTTTTTAAAGCCACTGAGCTCCATTAAAAAAATATGATACTCTATGTGTAAGGTGTTGTCAAAAGTCCAGATTTCCCTAGGAATCCATAAAGTGTAATTTGATGTCCACAGATCACCACACCGCCACAAGCAGCAGCAGCCATCTTGGCCAGGGCGCCATAGAGCTTGGCACACCACCTCTTATATTCTCTTAACTGGTCCCTCCAGGATACCCCACTTACTTTTTACTACATTTCCCCTAGGATTCTCCCTTAGTTTCCCAAAGAATGGAAGTAAGTAATGTTTACTGGTGCATTTCTGAAGGCAAAGGGCTGACAGAAGTGTAACGTAGAGAGTGCCTCACGGTGGTTTCCGAATGTGACTAAGGGGCCCACAGCACAATGGCTCTTAGGCCTTCCAGCAGCCGGGGTTATAGGGAGCCTTGTCATCAGGAATCACCAGGCACCTCCCTACCATGGAGCCCCAGTGATGGTCATCCTGCAGCAGGAAAAGAGACAGGCTTTGGCCTGGAAGGGAGGACTTCATCCTCTCTCTGGGTGCAAAGTTTTGGGAACAACTCTTTCTGTAGGCAGAACCCCCTCTACAAATCTTCAAGATGTGGTCTGACCCCCAAAACCTAGGCAAAACATAGAGGACCTTTCCCGGTTTGGTTTATTTAATCATAAATAATTCCACATGCACCTCTCAATCCAATGTAAGTGATGGTACACAGAGCAGTACATTTTTATTCTTAGTCTTTCTCTTCAGTGTGCGGTGAAGGAAAAAAATAAGCCTCTGCCTTTACCTTTTGTCTTATAATCTCTCTGAGCAAATGCTTGGACCAAAAAGGCATGCACATGTGCCTGGGTGCATACACACTCTCTTCCAGGAAGGAACCAGACTTTTCAGGCATAGGGCAGACTATCCAGAAATAGAAAAGATAAACACAACAGTTTTTGAACTGTAGCATTTCATTCTCCTGAAGTGAAGATTCGTCCAACTGACAACACTAATCAGAACACTCACCGACTATAAGGGTCTTGAAGTCATCAATCACACTTCAGAAAAAACTGCTCATTATTTCCTTTATACGTATTTGTGAAACCAAAGAGACCATTTTGGTAAAATTCTAAATTCCAGTCTTCTTGAAAGGTGAATTATCTCTGCTTTAAGGTAGCTTTTGCACTACACTCTTGTTTAAGAAAAAAACTGAAGTCTGCCAGACATCGTGGTTCACTTACTCCAGAGTCACTTCTCCAGTAACTTGGATGTTAGCAAAATAAGTTTCAGATCAACAAAAGAAGATATAAAGAGTACGCCTTAAAACCTTGTCATAGAGGATTTCTCAGGATATTTACTTAGAGCCTCTTTATTTTTATTTTTGAAATAATTTAAATAAATTTGTGTTTATCTGGCTTTGCCTTCCACAGCAGATTTCCTATAGCAATGTAGCACAGAAATCAGAGGCATGCACAGACAAATGACGGACTGAATTGAGGAGGCTCTGCTACCTGTTAGTGATATACCTTGGGGAAGTTACTTTATCTCCCAGCAGTTTTCTCATCTGTACAGTGGGTGTACCCACTTCATAAAATTGTGATGAGAATAAGTGAGAAAAGGCCTAGACCTTGGAGCATAATAAGCACCGTGGTAATCACAGAGTAGGGAAGAGCTGCAAGAAGCAGGCACTCTGACAACAGTAAGACGTGACTATTTTGAGCCAGAGAGTGAGAAGACACCATCTGTGTAGTGATATGTTCTAGAATTCCTAGGATCTACATCAAGTAGATGTAATTCACCTTTAAGTCCATTCTGAAAAATGAGGCATTGGCTGATCTTTCCTACTCTCCAAAATTCCCCACTTCCTACATTTCTTTGATTTCTGCAAACATTCATTTTTACCCCTGGTTACAGGTTGTCATTGGCCTGGAAACTGGCCCTCATTTCCAGTTGCAAAGTGAGTTCTGACTCTGTCTTCATCTGTGCAGGGCTTAGTGCTCTCTTTGGTTCATGTCCATCCCATCTTTTTCAGTTTGAAGATAACTTCCCTTAATGAAGAACCTAAAGTTGAATAGCTCTGATTTTCAGCTCTAAGCAGGGTACTCTTCTCCAAATTCTAAGCCTTTCCTTGATTTCTTGCTGCAACAGAATTTTTTCCCACTGAACACCCTATTTTTGCTGCTTGGTATATTTCATGAATCTCTTCTAAGCTTCTTGACAGTCTCCTGACAAGCTGACTCCATTAAAGTGTTTCTCCTTTGAATCTGATTTTGTGCACCGCTTGTACACACACCTGTCTCCTTGAAAACTAAGCTCATTTGAAAGCTAACTGCCTATGTAGCCACACAAGCTTCTTCAGATGCCTCCTTCTTTTTATATCAATGTAGCTTCAATTGTATTTTCAGAATTTAACTTATTAGAATCTCATATTTATCCACCTTGAATCATATTTTAAAGTCTCTGACAATGCAATCACAGTTGATCTTTTAAAAGGCTGATCTCTTCACTTAAAGCCCCAGGTAGGTGTTGGAACATACCCAAGGTTACTTTCATTATCTAATATCCAAGGACTCTGAGGTGTCAAGTTCCTTTTTCCCAAGGTTCTCTTCTACCTTATCAACCAGATTAAAAAAATTTTTTTTAGTCAGTACTAAGTTGAGTAACAATTCACCTCACTGCTTTCTGAACTTCTAAGAGATCAAATGTGCTAATGAAGAGTCTTCATTTCCTGCATACTTAGTTCAGGTTTTATTATCAGAAATTCAGTAACACTGGAGATATTTCTGCTTAGAACAAAGTTTCTCAAACTGAATCATTAGTGAGTTATAAATCAACGTGGACTGCAACCAGCATTATGAGATGAAATAGAAAAGTAATATAATAGAAAAATAGCCAAGTGCACTGCGTATAGTAAGAATAAGTATTGTTTTGTGAAACCTCTAGTTTTATGTATATGTATGTAGTGGGTACTCTTGCATGACATAAAATGTATTTCATGGTGTGGGTCATGGACTAAAAACTTTGAAAACCACCATCTTAGATGATAATACATTATTTGTATTGCCATAATGAAAAGTATAGAATATAAGTTTTAGATTAAATCATGTTTACTATATACATATGCATACGTGTGTACATATGCATACTTATATATATATAAATGGTAGTACAAAACATAGAAACATAACTATTTTGTTGATTTTTACCATTCCATCTGTTGACAGAAGGTAGTTTAAGAAATTAGCAGCTGTATTTTAGCTAAAATTATATGATAATGCATTTTTAGGTGCCTCTTAGGAAATACAGTCTTTATGAAAATATATTTAGTCCTAGATTTCAGAACTCTATTTTAGTACTAGAAAATCCAATAACTTGTTGAATCAAATTACTGAGCATCAAACACATGAAAATGAAAATGTCCTACAGTATCCAATTTTGTGTTTCCATTTTTTTTTTCCATGAAGGGTGACTGGTGGTCACATGGTAAAGGACTGGAAAATCCCTTCCAACCACCTTATGACACTAAGAGCACCCAGAGGAGTGACTTTAAAAAACCAACATGTCCATTTGTTTCTCCAGTCAAATACAGCAAGTTGCAAAAGCCTTCTTATGGAATAGGTAAGGTTAGCAGTTCTCCACTGTCTCAGGTTACTGCTATCAAATTAAGATGTATTATACGTGCTTGCACCTCCTGGGAAAATTAGTCCTCTACAGGAGTTGAAAATATACATGCAGCAAGTGCAGCCCTTGACAAGTTTGTTCCTTATCCCTTCCTAGTGGATAACTTAGCTCCAAATATGTTTAATACAACATAATAAAAATTGTAATGTTCATTGATAACACCAGCTTCCAAGTCAGAAATTTAGTAGCATTCTGCTCATTATTGCCAGCAAACTTTAAAAATTGTAACTGTTAGGCAACACTATAGAGCAGTATTTTTCAAAGTGTGCATGGAGGGGCACTGGTTTTTGTTGTTTGTTTTTGAATTTTATTTTATTTATTTTTTTATACAGCAGGTTATTATTAGTTATCTATTTTATACATATTAGTGTATACATGTCAATCCCAATCTCCCAGTTCATTCCACCACCACCACCACCACCCCAATTTCCCCGCTTGGTGTCCATATGTTTGTTCTCTACATCTGTGTCTCTATTTCTGCCCTACAAACCAGTTCATCTGTGCCATTTTTCTACGTTCCACATATATGTGTTAATATACAGTATTTGTTTTTCTCTTTCTGACTTACTTTGCTCTGTATGACAGTCTCTAGATCCATCCACGTCTCTACATATGACCCAATTTCGTTCCCTTTTATGGCTGAGTAATATTTCATTGTATATATCTACCACATCTTCTTTATCCACTCGTCTGTCGATGGGCATTTAGGTTGCTTCCATGACCTGGCTATTGTAAACAGTGCTGCAATGAACATTGGGGTACATGTGTCTTTTTGAATTATGGTTTTCTCTGGGTGTATGCCCAGTAGTGGGATTGCTGGGTCATATGGTAATTCAATTTTAGTTTTTTAAGGAACCTCTATACTGTTCTCCATAGTGGCTGTATCAATTTACATTCCCACCAACAGTGCAAGAGGGTTCCCTTTTCTCCACACCCTCTCCAGCATTTGTTGTTTGTAGATTTTCTGATGAGGGACACTAGTTTTTATGATGTTTATAGCTACTGCTCAAAAAACCAGGGGAAGTCAAATAAGTTTTGGAAAAACTGAATTTATAAAGTTAAACAGTTTTGTGGTTTTTTTTTTTTTACTACAGAACTCTTAAAACCCTTATTCTAAGCATAAGCATAATGAATTTCCAAGAAGAGGGATAAAGAATGCTATGTTTTCCCAATATTGACAACTTTACCTTTTTTCAGATCATCTCACATGACTGGTATCCCACAAAACATAATTTAGGAAATACTGTTCTATACAGTATTCATACATTTTGAGATCTAAAATTTGTTTTACCTGACAATGTCATTATAATAATCTAGGTCTTTCACATTTATTCAAGTTGTTTCTGTTTCTTAACCCAGTACTACTCATCTCTACCGCAGGAGTAGAATTTTTAGCAAGTCTTAAAGAAGTGCAGGATCAAGTCCAAACAAAAATGGATTTATTGAATACCCGCTCTGTTCTCACCCCATACAAAAGTTCATGAGATAAACATCAAATTTTCTGAACACGACAGTAGGCAGCGAAGGATTACTTTTAGACGTCAACAGTCCCTCAGTTTTAGCCTTCTGGCCTCTGTGATTGGCCAGTCTAGTTAAGGATACAAAGGGAAGCTAGATTGAAGGTCAGGATATTAGAAAATGGTCATATTTAACATGATTTCTACCTCAAGGGTGGTAGTTAATAGGGAGGGCCAACTATTAGATAGTCTATAACAATGGTGTCTCTTTTAGAAAGGTAATAAAGTTTCCAATTCTGATTCAAGATGGTAGACTGAGCACAAACATCTAAATCCCCTGCCTCCCAAGACCCTATTGAATGACAGCAAAGCAGTCAAACCATAAAGGACCCATAAAGGTGAAAAGAATGGAAGGAAGAGCTTTCTGGATTTTGAGAAGGAATGGAAGACTGTTGACGGATAAAAAAGAGCAAAGAAGCAATAGCCTAGAATATACAGAAGGAGATGCAGTGAAGAGCCATTCTGCCTGAACAAAACACAAAAGTATCTGAAGGCTCAGTCAGCAGACAAAGCATAACAGAAACGGGGGAGGGGAGAATCAGAGGGTTATTTGAAAGTCTGTTTCTTAAATAACTGCTCCAGTCATGAGCACTCTACCCTCTCCCAACATTAAGAATGCTAGAGCCCATTGTCTCAGCTAGATGTCAACTACCACACTAGTTACTTTAGTATTTCAAACTGGTCTCCTATCCTATTCTTAATTTATGAATGGACAACCAAAGATTAGAATTATGCCAAATTATATTTTTTTTAGGTCTGGAAGATAAAATCAAGGAAATATCACAGAACATAAAATAACAACAACACACAAAACCTTAGAAAATATGAGAGTATAAAAGCAAAATGGAGAATCAGTCTTGGAGGTCCAACTTTTCTGGAGCTCCAGAAAAGAGTAAAAACAAAGGTGAGATAATTATATCCACACATAACATCTATTAAGCATATACTATTTGCCAGGTACTTTATGGAACTTTCTAAATGTTTACTCATTCAATTCCCACACCAACCCTATGGCATATAATAGTATAGTAATACTATTAATACTCTCATTTTTCAGATGAGAAAGCAAGCACAGAGTTTAAATAATTTGCCCAAGGCTACACAGCAAATAATTGGTGTTTGAACTTAGTCTGACTCTAGTACCTGTAAAAATAACCAGTACACTACACAGCCTCTAGAAAAATAATAGGAAGACAGTTTCCCAACATAAAGAAGAGCCATTGAAAGGGTCTACTGAGTGTATGAAGGGAAAAAGATACACAACTATACATCATTATGAAATTGCAAAACAATAATTATAAAGAGAAGATTCCAGAAGTTTCCATTAAAAGAAAACTAAGTCACCACCTAAGGAATAAGTATATGGAATCAAGCAACACGGATGGAAGAGCACAGTGGAGTTAATGTCTTCAAAGGTCTCAGGGGAAATCATTTTTAACCTAGAAAAGAGGATTTATTTGACGTGTACACTAGAACCTTTTTCTTCCCCAAGTGGCACTGGGCATTGGACCCACTGAGAAAGAAATATAATCCTAGCACAACATTTGGCTCTTAAGTGAACAAAATTCACGTAATTGTATTGTAAGTGCTACTTAGTAGTTAACTTTTAGTGTTATTCTATAGACACAATATGGAAAATTTAAATATGGTTACAGATCAGAATTATGTTATCAGCTTTAAGAAGAAAAATAAATATACAGTTGACAGAAGATGGGAAGTAGAAGAGGAGAAGGGTGCTAATATCACTATTTAACATATGAGTCCTCAAGAGAGACTACCCAAAATAGATGAAACACGGAATAGAAGATTAAGGCTGAAGTCAAAGGAGTTAATACAAGTACCAATTTCTCTCTCCAGCCCTGGCTTCTTTCCTGAGCTTCAAGCCTGATATCCAACCAACTACTTAACATCTCTTCTTGGATAACTAATCTCCTTTTCAAGCTTAACATGGCTAGAATAGAACATTTCATTTCGCCCATCCAAACCTATCCCCCCATCTCAATTAATGTCATTTCTATTCCCCCAGATGCTCAAGTTTTGATACCTAGAAGTCATTCTAAAACTCCCTACCCTCTACAGCCAATCCATCTTGACACATCTATCTCCAAATTCTATCCCAAATTATCTTACGAATGTAGTGAAGCCACTACTGCCCTGCTTCCTTTCTTCCTCCTCCATAATGTTTTCCACACCATCGTCAGACAGATCTTTTAAAAACATGAAGGACATCACTCTTCCCCTTTGGAGGCTTTAGCTACTTCTCACTGTTTGTAGAGTAAATTTCAAATTCTTTGCCATGGCCTACATGGTCCTATTTGACCTGCCAAATCTACCTAAGCCTCCTATTGCTCCTGATAGCTTGGCATGGGGATTTAGAGAAGGGGCACATAACTCAGACCAAGGAGGTAGAGAATACTTTCTGAAAGTCATGCTTGTTTCAGAACCAATTTATGCCTGTGTACTTGTTACTGTATTTCTATAACTTAATTACATATTATAAATTAAAATCTGAGTAAGAAAAAAAGCAGTTGTTTCTATAAAACATTCAAAGTTGAATACTTTGCAAAGACTTGCTAAAAGGTTAATCACTAACTTTAAAAATGCTAATTAAGCATGGGTAAAATAACTATAAAAGAAGAGCTAGAGGGAATTTTTTAAATCTTGAAAGACGCTGTACTCATTTTCCTTCAAATGCATCCTTAAGTTTCCATTCTGTGTTAAAGAAACGGAAAATGAAAAGGACACATTAGGCGTGGGGTTTGTGCAAGAAATATAAAGTGGAATTCCAACCAACAGGTACTTCCTCAAAGAAAATGCCTTTGCACGCCAATAAAATTTTGGTGAATGAACTGGTTAAAGGAAAATAAGTACGGTTTACATAATTTTCTATGATTCTTTGCCTTAACTGACTTTTTTGTTAACTAACCAGTCAGGTCTCAGTACTTTCTCATAAGGAGCAGTTGTTTCTTCTCTAGTTCAAATAAGGGATGTGGTGGAAGATGAGACAGAGAGATAGGCTTTGTTCTAGGATGATCAGGCAGGGCCCGGTCATTTCATAAGGGAACAACCATAATCAGTGTCTGTAGGTCTGTCAATTTTCCCTTAGAGGAATCCTCCAAGCCTCTGCCTGGAGTGGAGGACAGAAAATCTGGGAGTCTCTCAAACAATCTTCAGTTTACAGCTTCGACTTGTACCACTTCCCATGCTCCCTGCCTCAGAAGCGTCTGATGCCTCCAATTCCCAAGCCTCACTGGAAGGCTGTGGCATGAATTGGCTTGATTTTCACCCCCCCTCCTCCGCAAGCCCTTAGCTTCCAGTTTACTGGACTCTACTCAACTCAATTGCCACTTATCCATCTGCTTTCCAGCTTCCAAATTTGTTAATATCTCTGCTCGCATTTAGTTCTCTTTTTTCCTTAAGGCTTTAAGCCCTTTTAATTTCTTTACTATCATTGTACTATCTTCTTCCTCTCTCTCTCTGTGTCTGTTCTTTTACTGGTATTTCTCATTGCCAAAATCATTATTATATTCCAGGTCCTACCACTATGCTCAGACTCAACAAATATTTATTGATTAGTTTAATGATAATTACATATTATTCAACAGATTAAAGTCATAATGTAATTTTAACTAATATACACACCACAATATAAACCTGCAATTTATTCATATTTTAGATGGTGTTTGGGTACTAGATGAGAATGATATTTAAAAGAAAATATTTTATGTAACATTTAAACTATAACTAGTATATAAACTAGTCTGTATATGCCAGATTTTTAATGTATATATATATGTGTGTGTATACATATATGCATATAGACAGAAAATGTGTATATAAACATGCATTAATAGCAAAAGTCATCTCATAGTCATTCTGTTCCATCAGCCCACTTAATTACGCCTGGTTTTTGGCATTTCAGCAATGTCATCTTGTACTGATAATGAAAGTGCCCTTTATGTCTTGTACCACCACACAATTTCCTGGCTGCCATCCATGGTCAGTTCAACAAACGGCTATGCTCCATCATATCTGAGTCCCTGTAAGAATGAGTGTTCACTTTGGGTTTTATATAATAAAACTTTATAAATTGGAAAAGCTGATCTAATTGGTAAGGGAGGTGTTTCATACTTAAATAAAACTTTGGCTGTTTATCAATTACTTGATATTTTAACATTCTTTAAAATTGTGAATTCAGATACAGTGCTAAAAATATTTTTCTAAAATAGGTTTTAGTTTGTGTTGCTTCTTTTGCATCAAGGTATAACATAACAATGATTTCTTGCTACAGTTGTATTCAAGTTTCTCTTTTTCACTGTATTGTGAAAATCTGTACTGTTATTTTTACATTAATAATCCGTTTATGTAAGATGAAAATAAATACTACTTAGAAGAATGGGGTTTCTAATAGAAAAATAATACTGATAAATGTTTTTTAAGTAGATACAAATGAAAAGTTAAGAAAATTTCTCAAAACAAAAGCTGCTAAATCCGCATCAATATGAGGAACAAGTTGTGTGTTTGAATAAATGCTGGCTTTGTTGATAAAATATAGATGGCTAGACACCAACTTGTTTGGTGTATCCTTGTTTGGAAAATTCCTATTTTAATTAGAAGTTTCCAAGAAACAGAGAGTGAATTTCAAACATTCTTCATAGACTTTGGCTTACTTTTTGTAAGCCTCATCTAACAAGGCTTCTTTTAAGTAATTATTTTGGGTCCGATTTGAATTCTTGAGTAACCACTAAGAACTTGAATATCTTCTTTGATGTTTTCCCACTTAGATGATCTTCACTATTGTGGGCTTCTTTAAAAATCACATATATTTGCATAAATGAACATGGTAGTTATGTTTACTTTTAATAGGTATAATGTCTGGGTAAGGAACTTCTTTCTATAATAGTTTAGATTACCTTTCTTGCCCCTTTATTGGTCCCCATGAAGATATTTTTTTAAGTTATTATTTTCAAGATTCTGGGAGGTTCTAGATCACTATATAAAAGATGATTCATTTTAATTGATTTAATTGACTTCCTTCTTAAGTCTTTCTGTTTGTTATCTGCATAAGAAGTCAGTCCAACATTTAGTTGCTTAAAACAACAATCATTTTATTTGCTCATGATTCTGTAGTCTGGGCTGAGCTCAGGTGGGCAGTTCTTTGGCCATTCTTGCTGGTGAGCACTTGAGCGACCGAATTTAGTTGGTAGGTCGTCTGGGAACTGAACTCGGCTGGGACACTGGAATGATTGGGCCTGACCTTCTCCATTTGGTCTCTGCGTGTGGTTTCTCCAGCAGGGTAGATGGAACTGGCATAGTATTGCTTCTGCCACATCCTATTGGTTGAAGCTAATCACAAGGCCAGTGCACATTCACAAGGGGACTGTACAAGGATGCAAATACTGGGAGGCCTGATTCTCTGGGGTCACCAATGTAACACCTTACTTCAATGTCTTTAAGTAGTCCTTTCCATGAGAGTTTAGGAATGGCCAACTCTTCATTTTTCTTTGTCTGAAAAGGTCTTTAAATTGCCCTCACTAATAGATGAAAGTATAGCTGGGTACAGAATTCTATATTCATAGTTACTTAGCTTTTACACTAGGAAGGTATTATTCCATTGTCATCTGGATTCTATTGTTATGTCAGGTCTGAAAGCAGTCCAGTTGTTAATCCTTTGAAGGTAACTTGTTTCAGTAGAAGATTTTTTATGTTCTATGGGGGTCTTTGCATACAGAAAGAGATATTTATTTATGGTTAAATTAACATTCTAGTTTTAACATTATAAATTTAAAAATATTTCTTTAAGCCCTTAATTTTTAAATATTGTATAATATTAGAATAGTAAGTTTCACTTGTTCTTTGGTGTTTAACTCAGCTTGAACAAATGAAATACTCCTTAACAATGACTTATTTACAAACATAGTCAATTAAATTCCATTAATATTTTAAACTGCATTTGGTGATTTAATTATATTCTGTTTTCCTCTTAACACTTTAAATACCTAACAAGGAAAATGTAGAACTTTGACCATCAAAACCTTCCCAAACAATTAAAAAATTCTTATAATAAGAGCTAATGAGACCCTAATACATTAAAAAAAATTTTTTTTAATAAAATAAAATTTTAAAAAAAACCTTCCCCAATTAAAAAATTCTTGTAAATCTAATAAATTAAACCTATAAATATAGTAAATACATATATGTCAAACATTTTAATACTCTTTATAAACTTAATCATATTTCCCTAAAACTGTCAACACTAGAAAACTATCAGATCAAATTTTCTTCTGACATATTACATAACAAATTATAGATTTAAATGTATTTGCTTTATCATCTCTACATTTAATCCCAAACCTTCCCAAAATTAAAAGACTTACTGAATATTTATTTTAGAAGAAATGTGTTGGTTGGTAGAATACTGGTTTTGAATATTAGTAAGGTATTAAAGTATTTGTTTTGAAAAAAAGTTACCCTGTGACCAATCTTTGTTACCCTATATGAAAAATATGCAATATACTATTTGTATTAAATCTAGTTTATGGCGAGGCATTTTTGTTATCATTACAGAGGGCTTTTAATGATGATAGAGATTTTGCTCTATGCATTTCTCTCACTAAGACAAAGTGAGAGAATTCATCATACTTTTAAGTTTTCCTTATAGTAGGTGGATATGACCTGTGTTGTCCAAGGACAGGTTCCTGTGTGGGAAATTGCTGGCACTGGATTCTACGCAGGTAGGAGGCATAAAAGTTTCTAGTTTGGGTCAGCTGATTGTTTGCCCCAACTATTATTGCCATTAATGGCAGCTGCCCTGTTAAAAAATTGCCCTTGATTGTTTTTGACAAATGCCTTTAGGGGAAAGGCTATTTACACTAAGAGAGGCTGAGTCATTGTCTATAAAGACAAGCCCTAGGAATGGAGTTTCCAAAGAACTGCCAGCCAGGTTAAATAACAATTCTTTGAGTTCAGGTTTGTGGGAAGTTCCAAAGCCAGTGGTTCTTTTCAGTGGCTGCTAAGCTTCTTGCTGATTTTCACCATAAATTCAGGGCTGTTAGTTTCCAAGGCTTATGACAAGGTGGGGACAGGGGCATGAAAACTGGGCCAAAGGCCTGCTTTTATTACAGAGATTAAGCCATTTTTCTTGAATAAATGCTTCTCAGATTGTTGCAAGCCTTTGGTTAATTTCCAAAGTTCTGAAAAAGTTGATTTTGATTATTTTTGCCAATGTTCTCATTGCTTTTATGGAGAAGCAGTTTTTTTGGAGGTTTTTACTCTGCCATTCCCACTGATGTCCTATCCCTTTTAGTTTTCATGCTACAAATATTTTTTCCCAACCTATCATCTCTGTTAACTTTGCTCATGGTGTACAGAAATAAATTTTGATGTAATCAAGTTTATTAAGTTTTCACCTATGGTTTGTGCATTGGGTGTTTATGATGAGTTTTCCTACCCTTAGGTCACAAAAATATTCTCCTACATTTTCTTCTCTTGGTTTTATCATTTTACCTTCCATAATTATGTATTTAACTCTATAGCTCAGCTTTATGTGCAGTATTAAATAGGGAACCTATTCCATTTTTCTCCATGCAGTGAACAAGTTTTCTGGATACCATCTACTAAACAATCTACACTTCTGTCATTAACTTGGGAGACCTCCTTAATTGTATGTTAGGGTTCCCTATATGAATAAGTCTGTCTCTGAACTCTGTTACATTCCTTAGGTTAATTTTCAGTCCTTGGATCATTACTAAAATGTTTTAATGATATAGATTTTTAGCTTGTCTTAATATCTGATAGGGAAATTCCTCATTCTTTGCTCTTCCTTTTCACAGTTAAGCTCTCTATTTATGGACCTTTATTTTTCCATTTCAATTTTGGAATTTATGACATTTCTCAAAATATCCAGCTAGAACTTTGATTGGGTTGTGTTGACATTATAGATTAATTTAGGAAAAACTGTCACCTTTACAGTAACATACTATCCCATCCTATCTAAGGGAATGGAAAGTCTATTCAGCTCAATTTTTGTCTTTGAGTTAAAAAATTTTCTCTATAGAGATCTTGTGAGGTCTTACTTTCTAGAAACTTTATACTGTATAGTTTTATTCCTACAGGGACTGTATCTTATTTTTCCTTTTGTTTTCTAGTAGGTTATTTTTTTTTTTTTTTTTTTTTTTTTTTTTTTTTTGCGGTACGCGGGCCTCTCACTGTTGTGGCTTCTCCCGTTGCGGAGCACAGGCTCCGGACGCGCAGGCTCAGCGGCCATGGCTCACGGGCCCAGCCGCTCGGCGGCATGTGGGATCTTCCCGGACCGGGGCACGAACCCGTGTCCCCTGCATCGGCAGGCGGACTCTCAACCACTGCGCCACCAGGGAAGCCCTCTAGTAGGTTATTTTTTATTATAGCAAAATGCTTTTGATTTTTGTACACTTATCTGCTTGCCTTGCTATACCCTTATTCTCATTTTTTTTTTTTTTTTTTTTTTTTGCGGTACGCGGGCCTCTCACCCTGTGGCCTCTCCCGCTGCAGAGCAACAGGCTCCGGACGCGCAGTCTCAGCGGCCATGGCCCACGGGCACAGCCACTCCCGCGGCACGTGGGATCCTCCCGGACCGGGGCACGAACCCGCGTCCCCTGCATCAGCAGGCGGACTCCCAACCACTGCGCCACCAGGGAAGCCCTATTCTCATTATTGATTCTAGTGGTTTTTCTATTCAGGTAATTATATTACCTACAAATAATGACAGCTTTTTCTCTTCCTTTGCAATCATTATACTACTTTTTTCATTTTTTATAATATTCACCAGAATCTCCATTAATATGTTAAACAGTAGAATTTTAGTTCTGAGTTATTATAGGTGTAATACTTATTTTTCTGTTCTTTAGTCATTGTCTTTCTAAGGAGGCAAAACGTTTTGTTATTTTCTTCCATATACCTTAGGCACCCTCCTTGATTTATTTCTATTCTTATTTGAGTTCTTCCTCTAGAAATTTTTTGAAGTGGTCTGTTTATGGGGAAATATTCTGAGGCCTTCTTTGCCTCCCAATATTTTTAAATTTTGGCTTCATGGTTAAATGACAGTTTGGTTGGATATTAAAATATTAAAATTCCAGGCTTAAAGGTTTTTTCCCTTTAATATTTAAAAAATATTAATAAGTTATTATGTGTCCAATGTTGTCAAATTTGATATAAATCTGCTTCTTACTCCTTTGTAAGTAATCTACCTCTCCTCTTTGAAACATTTAGAATTTTTTCTTTGTCTCAGATGACCTTAAATTTCTCTATAAAGTGTCTTACATGTGAGTCATTTCTTATCTACCACACAGGACTGGGAGGAGAGTGAGTCAAGTGAGAGGTCTAGGGTGCAAACTGTAAGGAGGCACTCACTCCCAGGATCGTGCAAGTGCCTCCTTACATTTTGCATCCCATGAGCTTCACCTGCCTCATCTTACTCCTGGCCCTGCTACCTGTTTGGTAATCTGTGAGCCCTTTCAATCTGAGGTCTTTGGGCTTTCTTTAATTTTTATGTATTTATCATCTTTATTTCTTTAAACATTTCCTTTTCTCTGTTTCTTCTTCTAGGTTTCCTGGATTCTAGTGTTGGTATTTCTATGTCTCTTAGCTTTTCTATCTTTATCAATGTCTCTTAGCTTTTCTATCTTTATTTCTTTCTCCTTTCCAGATTCCTTCTGGGAAAGCTTCTCAGTCTGATTTTCTAGTTCATAACTCTTATTTTTATCTCACCATTTCTACTTCAACTATTATATTTTTATTTCTAATATTTTACATGATTCTTTTTTATGACCTCTTATTCTTGCTTTATATTAAGAATACCTCCTGTACCTTTGAGTATATTTGTTATGCTTATTTTATTCTTGGTACATAGGTTCTAATAATTTTGCTTCACATAGTGTACGTTTTAAATCTTATTGTCTTTCTTTAACAGTGTCTCTCTAGTTTATCTTAGGTCATATTCCCCAAGGGGAATTATCAGCCCTGTGTGGGCAAAGGCTAAAGACCAGGGTCTGGCTTGTGTACCTCTCAATGAATTTAAGGAAAGAAGATGAAGGTCAGGCTGGAGAGGGTCAGGCCTGACAAAACCAGTTTTGACCATCTCCATTTGTTGTCCCTATTTGAGACCAATCCTCTACTCAGGGCTCCACTCCTTTCCCCTTTAAACTCCTAAAAAGAGGCATCACCGAGAGAAGGCAATCTCTTGATGTTTTTAATCCACCAGCACTGACAATTGCTCTGGGAGTGCTGGAGAAGGAAATGCCCAAGGGGCTGCATGCATCCATTTTCATCAGCTCCTTACCCTGGAGGGATTTCTGTGCTGCTCCAAACACATGGCTAGACAGTTGCTGCCAGTTTCTGCCACCCTGAGGCAAACAGTGATCTTCCCAAAGCAATGTGGGAGAAAGTCAAGAGCAGATTTTAAAAGCTCTCCCAACCTATTCTCTACTGTCTACTTCTGATCTCCCTACCCTCCAGCCCAAGCTGCCACCAACCCTTCATAGCAGTTTACTAAACCCTTTGGTTTTCTCCCAGCATTTTGATAGTTCATCACATTCATGCTTCTCCTCTTCCATGGTTTCCCTTTTGTCAGGATGCAAAAGAGCTTGCCCCTTGCCTAACTTAGAAGTCCCTTTCTAATTTGACCTAGCATTCTAGAGACTTTATAAACACTGTCTTTAATCCTCACAGCTCTGAAAGCAAATTATTATTATTCCCATTTTAGGGAGAAGAAATTGAATCTCATTGAAGTTAAGTGATTTGTCCAAAGTGACACAACTAGGAAATGCAGTAGAGCTGGAATTTGAAAGCACGTCTATCTTATCCCAAAGCCCGTCTATCTTATCCCAAAGCCCATGCTTTGGATACTCCATTAACCCCACCTGATTAATGCCTAAATTTAGACCTGCCTCATTTTATTCAGAGTTATCAGACTATGTTCCTGGAAACACTAACATTCTGTGAGCCAGACCATGGCGTTCACCCCAAAACTGATAGTCTTTTCTGATTTGGTGGAAAAATATAACTTATGGTTAGAATTTCTCAACGTAATAGTTGTCCACAAATTTATGTTAAATCTTTGGCACCTGCTCTCTTTTGTGTGCTAGCAAATCCTAAAAGAAAGGTAATGATTAAGTAGAAAATGAGTTTTGAGTATCTGATCTCAATTAGAAATCAAGGAAATGTTATCAATTAGCATTTTTCCCTGCTAGCTAGAAAAGACTGCCATCTCACATTATGTAATGTATAAATATTGGAATAATCATTCTAGCTAGTAAAATTAGTTTATATCAATGTCTGAATATTGAATTAAATTCATGAATGCTTAATAAATGTGAATTTACTAACATATTTTTCCTCTTATATATTCTCCCTAATTTTAAAGTCATGGTTTTTCCAATTTAAATTTTATTTTTTAATAGTTAATACAGGCATACAGTACAAAATTCAAATGGTACAATAGGGAAAAGAGTGAAAGTGAATCCACTCTTCTCCACCTCTGTCCTCCAGCCAGCTAATTCTCTCCCCCTGCAACAACCACTGTTATCAGTTTCTTGTTATCACTCCATAGATATGGTAGGTGTACATATTATCTTATGTACATATTTTTCTATAAAAGGGAGAAATTTTTAATTTTTTCCTTGACAGAATTTTATGTCACTAAACTGGGTGTTACTCTGACTCCTTACATAACGTAGTGTGCTAAAAGCAAAACTAAAGTGAGTTTTTAAAATTTTTAAAAATTTTAAACATAGAGAAACCAATATAATGAACCCCTATATAGCTATTACACAGATTGGAGGATTATTTAAAAGCGATTTTTAAAGAATTTAATACTCTCACAAATTTTCAGAGCCTTTGTCAATGGGAAATGAAAAGAATTGTGTGTTCAAGTGCAGTAGCCCTGGAATCTTCCAGTTCATTTGTCAGTGCTAGCAGGGAGCAACTTACGCATAAATTTCTCAAAGCCTTTTCAGTAGTAAAAATAAGTTGACAAATAAATTGTACTTATGCTTTTCCTAACACTTTGGTTGGCATATGTGCAAGAAGCAGATCTAACAGTTGACTTTTAAAAGCCATTATTACATTATTATTAGTTTTTAAAATTACTAGCAATTCCACCTGTGGGGCTAATTTGGTTGTTTTGATTTGGTTCTTTTCATGGAGAAAGAATGATGAATCTATTATTGTATTATTTAGACGTGTTTAGGTAACCTTTCATACTTAAAAGAATTTCGTTTCGTTAACATTTTTGATAAAGCAAAAATATTATAAATACTGATTACATTTCCATATACAAATCTTTTATCCTGACTTCACAAAATCTCTTTTCTCCCCTTAGTTCCACTTGCCTCTCCTGATGCATCAGCAGAACTCCAAAAGAATTTTATAGAACGCATCTCTTTCTCACATCAATATGATGCCAGGAAAACACCCAGTGAGCCTATCCGGGGAAAGGTAAGTCAGTATTTAGAATCAATTACTTAATACTTTATGATGGGATAGATTTATGATAGAACTCTAAGCCTTTCAAGTCATAATCATATTTCTCAAAGTTGATTTAAACAAACTAACATGGTTATTAGGAGGATAAAATCTTAACCACATGTCATAGTCAAAACTAAAGAATTATGTCATAATTTTGGATCAGTCTTTGGAATTTGGTTCAAATTATTAAAATCATTCACTTAAGATAATATCAAAGCAACCTGCTAAAGTTTTTGATATGCTTATGTATGTGTGTGGCAGGGGGATGCATATAAGTTTTATAAATTGAACAGTAATGTAATAGTCAATTGCTGGATTTTTTCCCAACTACAGATGTTTGTTTTCATATTTCACCATAGCTAATAATAATAACATTTCACAACAACTATTAGTTGTTGGAAGTAATAGACGTTTATGATGCAATCATAAATCCTTAGGTCTATGAACTGCAGTTTCTATCGTATCCATAGCAACCTGCAGAGCAAGAAATGAAATTGGATATGAATAGTCTCATACAATTCAAATGACAGAAAAATTGAGAATGGGAGATAATGAGATGCCGCTCCTTTGACTTTCTGTTTTTCCCTTCCTGTTCATTTTCTGGTGCACCCTTGTTCATAATTGGTTTAAATAGTTCACCAATAATTATTATGCTTCCGTCTTCAGTTTCGAACTAAGGTGACAGCCAATGAAGAGGCAGAGAAATAAATGCCTGCTTCAATCAGGACTTGAGCTAATACATGAACTCAGGTCACAGCTGCATCTTCCAGCAACTTGTGTGCCCTGGTTAATGTCAACTTTGTTTTCCTTTCCAGCGACATGGAGTTTTTGTGCAGACAGAGATAAAACCAGGGAGTAGGCCAACAGTTCCTAAGAGAACAGGGGTATTACTGAATGCTCCAGGGTCATGCTCATCAGAACAGTCCAAAAAAACAGAGAAAGGAAACTCAGCGGAAAGCAAAATGATCTCACCCGGTCTCTGCCGACAAAATTCCCAGGAGTTGTTAGAGACTAAAACTCACTTATCAGAAACAGACGTCAGAGAGGCAGCCAACACATGTCCCAGAAGTCTTGAGAGAAGGGAGAAGACTACAGACGTCTTTCAAATAACTGCAGTAAAAGCTCTTCTCATCAGGCATGATTCTTTAAGTCCACCAATAAAAAGTCAGGATAAACCAGGATAAACTACCTTCTTCCAATAAAAACATAGTCCTTAGAATGTAGACGATTTCAGAATCATCATACAGGCCCTCACATTTGCTTTTTCTGTTATCAATAACCTCAAAAATGACAACTTACGTAAATGGGAAAATGAAAAAAGGTAATAAAATACACCAAAAATTTAAGTGTGGTCTCCAATGAGTGATGGATATGAGACATATTTCTATGTTAGATTGTTTCTAGCCATGGCTCTAGAATCAAACTGGGGCTGGAATTTGGGCTTCACCACATAGAGGCTGTGTGACTTTGGGTAAATTACTTAACGTCTCTAGAGTTCAGTTTCCTCATCTGTAAAATTAGGATAATAGTAACTTCATAAGGATATTGAGCATGAGATCATACACATTGATCAGTAATCAATGTAATCACATTATCACTATTACTATAATTAAAATTTCAATTTAAGGATAACATTCTCCTATAACCTTGAATTCTCCTCCTTATTCTAAAACTTTGAACACTTCTATATACAATTAAGAGTGTAAAAACTAAAAACCTTTCTCCCAGTACAAGATACACACACACACACACATTTTTTTTCTTTTTTTCTGTACGCGGGCCTCTCACTGCTGTGGCCTCTCCCACCGCAGAGCACAGGCTCCGGACGCGCAGGCTCAGCAGCCACGGCTCATGGGCCCAGCTGCCCCGCGGCATGTGGGATCTTCCCGGACCGGGGCACGAACCTGTGTCCCCTGCATCGGCAGGTGGACTCTCAACCACTGCGCCACCAGGGAAGCCACACACACACACTTTTAATTGAAAGGCATGAGTACACAGAATATCAAAATATTTCCTAAACTGATTTCTATTTTATTTAAATTATTTCTAGCACTAACTCAACCTTTGCTTTTTGGCAGAGTTTGGTATGGGTAATTCTACCAGTTATTCTATTTGGTACATTTTGGTGTGCCAAAAATGTATCTACTATAAGCTGTGTTATGTTGCACACAAGTGGAAGTAGGTGAAGTATTCCTCTGCTGCCCCAAAGAGTATTTACATGCCCAACGAATTTCCATGGGAACATATCCATTGTACACTATTATCTATAGTACTGGTAAGACTACAGGTGTATCTTTATTCCTCCACTAAAGACATTTTAATAGACTGCAAACAAATAAATGCCATTATTAAATATTTGTGTATTGGGAACTTCTGGTTCTTACAACATGGCAGATTAAGGCGAATAGTGAACCCCTTTCATTACAAACACCTTGAAATGCTGAATAAAATGAAACAATAAATAAACATGCAGCCCAGCTCACAAAACAGGGAAACCCTCATGTTTCAAAATAAAGAACTTGCTTATTTTATGTATCAATATATATCTTGAAGATCTTTTCTTGTCAACACATGTAGACTACCTCATTATTTTAACAGCAGCATAGTCTTCCATCGTATAGATATACTATATAACTGGAGTAATAACACAAGCTTTGATGTGAGTGGGGGAAGGGAATGGAGGTTGCTAGCAGATCTGGAGAGAGGTCTTACAGGCTAGGGACTTGAAAAAATATTTTTTAAAAAGTGTACACTATTTTAAAAAAAAGACTATGAACTTGAATTTTAATTCACATTGGAACAGAGATGGAAATTTATGGCCTCCAAAATAGAGAGATGGCATTGAAACCTGCATAAAGCTAGAACTTTGGAATAGCTGCTATCTTGGTACAAGGCATACTGGAAGAACTCCACTCACTTAACTGTTAGCAAGAAAGTTTGCCTCTGCCTAGAGCTATAGATAATGAATAAATCTTTGCGAGAAAGTAAAACCTCAAGCTTGCACCACATTCCAATTTGAAACATGAGTTTACATGCAGGTCATCTCATATGACAGAAAATTAACATAAAAAATAATCCTGCTGGGGATACCACTGAGGTGCCTGACAAAAGCAAATGCAACACACACCCCCACCCCCAGAAAGATATTTCCACAATCCACAGAAGAAACAGTCCCTGATAAAGGCAAGGTTATAAACAAAAACTACAAATCACACAAAGAAGAAAATCAGATTGAGCAAGAGTACAACAGTACAACAAAGAGAATGATTAAAACTTCACAACTGGAGAGAAAAGAATTAAAATACTTTCAGTTTGAAGATTCTTATCTTTCTTCCATTCTGGAAAATTTTATCCTGTAGCTTTTTCTGTTATTTCCATCCCCTCCATTCTCTCTCTTTCCTTCTGGGACAGCTACTAACAGAATGAACACTTGGATCTATCATCTAGGTCTTTTAACTTTTCTCTCATTATCCTTCTCATCGTACTTTACCACTAAGTAATGCAAGAATCCCTTGGCACTAACTTTCTACTAACTAATTTGCTTTTCAGCCATGTCCATTGTTATGCTAGGTCATCTATTAAAATTTTAAATTTTTGACTGTATTTTTAATTTCCAAGATCTATACATGCTTCCTTAATACATAAGACTCTTCCTATATTATGGATACAAAAGCTGCTCTTATCTCTCTTAGAATATTGTACTTATGCGTAAAGTCTTTTGTTCGCTTTCTTAATTTTTGTTTGTATTGTACTTTTTCTCAAATGTTTGGTGACTCTTTTTTCTTTCTTTCTTTTTTTTTTTTTTTTGCAGCATGCGGGCCTCTCACTGTTGTGGCCTCTCCTGTTGCGGAGCACAGGCTCCGGATGCCCAGGCTCAGCGGCCATGGCTCACGGGCTCAGCTGCTCCACGGCTTGTGGGATCTTCCCGGACCGGGGCACGAACCCATGTCCCCTGCATCGGCAGGTGGACTCTCAACCACTGCGCCACCAGGGAAGCCCGTGGTGACTCTTAATTGTACAGTCTTACGCATGATATTTCCAAATCCCTATCAGTATAAGCTGTTTCTGTCTACTATAGCCTGACTTTGGAACAGGGCTGGGATATGCAGTCAGATAGTACCTGAGCATGATTTGTTTGATGGGCTCTTTGATCCCCCTGGGGGTTAGTAGCTACTTAGGCATCACCTGCTTTTCTAGCTACAGTGTATGATTCAGTTCATACCACAGCTGCCCGTTTCTTAGCACACAGAAGAGGGGATAACTAATTTGCTGCTCCACATGCAGTTCCCTAATTTTCCAAATTGATAAATGTACCAGGGCCCTTTCCACTTCTTAATATTCACTGACTCTAAGCTTGTAATTCTATCGGACTTAACTCCCCAGCAGTTACCTCCACATGGGTTGGGCTTTGTTTCATTTATTTTTGTTTTCCAAACATTTGTTCTTGGTGATATCTTTCAGAATTTATTTAAAAAGTATTTCTTCTGATAGGAAGTTTCTCTGTTTTCCAATGCTATTAAACTGTATTTTATTATCTATATCTATTTACCTGTATTTTTATGAGATTTAATACAGAGTAAATGGTAGAGGTGTATGATCAGTCTGCCATCTCGAGTCAATCTTTCATTTTCTTTTAAGTAAATTATTTGCAAACTTAGTACTATAACCATTAGTAAATCACAGATACTCTGCAATAGACATCATAGTTGACTGATAATCATGGAGGATTGATACAATCCTTCTGTCTTAGAGAATATGTTTTAGTGAGACAAGGAGGGTTTGGAGCCAGTTAGTGGAGTACTACCATAGGCTAGGTTGGTAGTTCTCAACATTTTCAAACATGAGGACATCTTCTCTGCATTAAATAAAGAGTTTATGTTTCCTCACAGAATATTAATTGAACTTTCAGTATCCATTGTTTGAGAAAACACATAATAACAAAATGAAATGATGACTTCCAGGTTCGAGTCTCTGTTTTTTAACTGCTAAGAGTGTATCTCTCCACGATGAATTCCATAGTCTATTAAGGTTATAACTGCCTGTCAGTACAAATGCTGCTCTTAAATTTCACAAGAAAATTTGAATGTTTCCAAGTAGTTCCCTTATTAGGTATTTTCATAGAATGATAGCATTTACCAGGATACAGTGTTTTTGTTTTTTTCAGTTTACCAAACCAAACCAAAAATCCCATAATACTTCATATAGCATTTGAAAACTATCTTAATGAATGTGTTAATGGTTTTCAACCCTTGACGTTGCTATTAATAATACTATAAATTTGTATGATGTGTTTTAAGTTTTAAAGCATTTTCAAACTTAGACCTAGAGATTATCATACCAAGTAAAGGAAGCCAGCCAAAGACAAATATCATATGATATCACTTACATGTGGACTCTAAAAAAAAAAAGCTACAAATGACCTTATTTACAAAACAGAAATAGACTTGCAGACATAGAAAACAAAGTTATGGTTACCAAAGGGGAAAAGGTGGGTGAGGGATAAATTAGGAGTTTGGGATTAACATATACACACTACTATAAAATAAATAACCAAGAAGGACCTACTGTATAGCACAGAGAACTAGCCTCAATATTTTGTAATAAACTATAAGGGAAAATAATCTGAAAAAAAATATATATATATATATCTGAATCACTTTGCTGTACACCAGAAACTGACACAACATTGCAAATCAACTATACTTCAATAAAAAAATAAAGAATTTTCAAATCCATTGTCTCATTTGGTCCTTACAATAATCATATGAAGCAGGGCAAATAATAATATGCCAATTTTATGGCTAATCATAAGCTCAGAGAACTTAAGCAATTTCCTCAAGTTTGCAATTAGCAGGCAACAAAGCCAGGACCTGAACCAACTGAACAACTCAATGCTCTATCCATTAATTTCTAAATGTCAACCCACACGGCAATGCTGGCCCATTACAAATGAATAAACAAGGTTAGTATACTGAAGCAAATAATTTCAATACTTTTACTGAGAGATTTTTATTCTTCTGCTTTGGGGGATTTAAAATTCTTTTTGCCAGACTTTTTATCTTTTTATCACTATGACAGACTAACTTGATGTGGAAAGCACTCATCACTCCTTACACAGATAAATGCTCAATAAAATATAATAAAAACATTTGAAATTTGCAACTAAACTAAGAAATTAAAATCCTCAAATACCAGAAATGAAGAGAACACTAAAAAGTGGTGAGCAAGAGGTGAGGCTAAACAGGCAACTGGAGAAGTAGAATCAGAAGTTGACTTAGGGGCTGGGATGTTAATACCTAAGCTGAAAGGGGAGTTGAGGTTCCAAGTGCAATGGCTTTGGAGCTGAGCATAGAGGTAGGATCCCAGAAGAGCTTTGCTGAAATGAAAAGGACTCTAGAATATCTGCTCCCATTAGCCTTAGAATTAGGGGAGGATGCAGACTGATTACCACCACATGACATACCTCCCAAACTGAGCTGTCCACAAGAGTGGGGGCTAAATGTGCATTCATGAATAGTGCAGGAAACCCAAGCTGAGGTAGCAACAGAAAAGCTGGCTTGAACCAGGGAAACCTGAAGACTGCTGTTAAAGACAAATACAAAACTGTTCCATAATAACCCTCTGCAATCCTGGACACATTAGACACCATGGAAAGAAATACCCAAGATGAGATAAAAATACACACACACACACATATATACACCTACATACATATATATTTGTGTGTATATGTATATAAATATAGAAATATCTCTTCTGTGGGTTAGTAGAATTCATCCCCCAAGAATTACAGACAGTAGAGCAAAGAGACTATGAAGTAAGTATGCTTAAATGATTTGAGACATAAAAGAATGAAAAAAACAGAAGAGCATAAAAAAATAACAGACATATTTCAGGGAAAAAGTTATAGAAATTCTAAAGATAAAAAATATATCAGTTTTTGCAGCAGTGTGGATGGACCTAGAGAATATTATGCTTAGTGAAATAAGTCAAACACTTTATCATATCACTTATATGTGGAATTTTAAAAAATACTGCAAATGAATGTATATAGTAAAACAGAAACAGACTCGCAGATACCAAAAACAAGTAGTTGTTACCAGAGGAGAGGGAAGGGGGAGGGGCAAATTAGGGGTATGGGACTAAGAGATACAAACTACTACGTACAAAATAAATTAAAAACAAGGATACATTGCATAGCACAGGAAACTATAGCCATTATCTTATAATAACTTTTAATGGAATATAATCTGTAAAAATACTGAATCACTATGCTGTATACCTGAAATTAATAATATGGTAAATCAACTATACTTCAATAAAAATATAATTTTTAAAAAGCTTAACTCAGTAGACTAAACATATTTTAAAGGAACATCAGTAAATTGGAAGATAGAGCTGAAGAAGTCTCACAGAATATAACACAAAAAGATAAAAATATATTAAAAAGAAAGAGGCAAAGAGAATAGAATGTTACTAAGAGTTCCAGAAGGACATAATAGAGGGAATACTAGAGAAATTTGCAACCAAAATAATGGCTATGATAGAGACTACTACTTGTTTCCAGTAACCAATCTCCCTCTCTGCCTTATTCATAGAATCACCCATTTTTAGCTGGGAATTTAGCTGCCCAGACAAAAGACAATATTTCCCGGCTTCCCTTGTATCTGGATTGACAATATGACTATGTTCTGAGATGTAACTGAAACAGCAGAAACAACTTCCGGAAATGTACTTAGAGGGAGGAGGTAGGCCCTTCTCTGTACTTTTTCCTTCCTAGTAACTGGAATGCAGATGTTATGGTTTAAGTTCGAGTAGAGATTCTCCTTGCTGAGAATGGTGGAACAATAAAATAGAAGGGCCCTGAGTCCCTGACATCATCAAACACCATTTGGAAGGCCTAGTTTATATGAAAAAGAAACTTCTGTCTTATGTAAATCACTCTGATTTAGAGTTTTTCTTTTTTTTGTTTGTTTGTTTTTATCACTTGCAGCAGAATCTTATCCTAATTTACACAATAATTGATAACTTTGTAGGATTGAAGAAAGATGTGAGTCTTCAATTTGAAGGAGCAAAAAATTTTGAGCTAGAAAAATGAAGTTAAATTCACACATGAACACATAATAGTGAAACCACAAAATATCAAGTGTAAAGAGAAAAAGCTTTAAAGCAAGTAGAGAAAAGAGATTCTTGCCTATAAAGGAAAGCAATCCACAACTATAGATGTAAGAAGATAGTGGAGTAATATCTTGAAAATACTGAAGGAATAATGGTCAACATAGAATCCCATGCTTAACTAAACTGTAATTCAAGAATGAGGACAAAACATGGACATTTTTGACATATACAGATTAATAATAATAGCAAGTGCTATATAATACAATTTTACAAGGCACTGTACTAAGTGCTTTATATATTTTTACTCAGTAATCCCCACAGCAACACTTTGAGGTATTATTAATATTACCTTATTAGAGATGATGAAACTAATATACAGGGAGGTTAAGTAACTTGCCCAAGGTCATACAGCTTAGTCAGTGGCCAAATGGGGATTCAAGCACAGGCATTCTGCCCCAGATTCCATGGTTTTAATCACTTACAGTAATGCAGTTTGTTCCTCACAGACCTTCAGTGAAATTACTACTAAAAGACATATTGAACCTGGACAGAAAAAATAGGATGTCAGCAGAAAAATAAGACAAATCAGTAAATCATACTGATTAACTCATATATTAACTACAAAAATATTCTTTTGTAAAATAATTCTGATGCTAGATTCTGTGGGATTTTTTTTCTTTGTAGTGTTTTTACTTGGCAAAAGAAAATATTTGACAACTCTATGTTAGTTCTCCCAAAAAAAACTTTGGGAATTTTCCTAGTCTGTGAAATCACAAAGTCTGGAAACTATTGGCTTAATCTATTGTGCAACAAAGGTTTGTTTCCTTAAAAAGCGAATTATCCAAGTTAATTACTAATGTGTTATATAACAAATATATTTATTGGTAAGAGGATATTTTGCTGAGTATTTGAATTCATGGTGTAAGGAAGACAGGCTACATGTAACCATTAGAGAGAATCACTGTTCTCTTAGAGACACAGCTCAGCAAAGGGCATGCTATAAATCAAAATGTAAAATGGGGGGAAAAAAGCCCTTTCCACCACAGAGATTCATTGCTAACTTAGTAAGATTTATGGAGAGAATGCTTTTGGTTGATATATTATCTCAAGATGATCTACAATATTTCAGCCAGGAAGGCAGAGCCCAGTGCTGTTATATGCCCAACAAAGTCAGAGATGGATAACCACACTAAACATCTCTGAAAGAGTGAATTTTGTGAGGAAGAGAGAAAACATGTTACTTTTTACTTGCTTGTAATGATTGACTTCTTATTATAAAACTTTCTTCGAATGACTCTGTAAACTATCTTTTTTAATTCTGTAGATTAAGAATGCCTAATATTTTACTCTTCAGTAACCTTGTAAGTCACACAATTTCCTCATTCTTTAGTCAACTTTGCACTAGAAGGAGATGTCCCCCAAATGGTCCCAAGAGTTCTTAGCTCTTTGTTTCACAATCATAAACAAGTGTGTTGAAGAGACGTATGACCTAATGGAGTTTTTATGGCTAGAATCTTAATTGTAGCCCTAACAGAAGTTGAGTTTCCAGATTAAGTTCTTCTGTAAAAACAATTTCATTATGTAGGTTGTTTTTGTTTCCTTTGTTTTTGTTTCTTTATAGTAGCAGCTGCTTATGTATTTCATTGTGGTGGGAGCTGGGTATAGTGAGAAGGTTTTTTTTTTTTTTAATATTTTTGTTTATTTGGCTGCATCAGGTCTTAGTTGCAGCATGCGGGATCTTCATTTAGGCATGTGGGATCTTTCGTTGCAGCGTGTGGGGCTTCTCTCTAGTTGTGGCATGCAGGCTCTAGAGCACACAGGCTTAGCTGCCCTGCAGCATGTAGGATCTTAGTTCCCCAACCAGGGATTGAACCCACATCCCCTGCACTAGAAGGCAGATTCTTAACTACTGGACCACCAGGGAAGTCCCAAGAAGGTATTTTTAAAAGTTAAGCTGTAAAGGAAAAAGTCCTTTGAAAGTCCGTCATGTAGCCCAGGATGTCTAGTATACAAAATTTTGTGTATAGTAATTCTTATATACACTAAGGTATCACTGAGCTATAAGGACAAAAGGAAAATCCCTATCAGATGTCTGCCTGCCTTAAGGGTTTCCTTCATTCTGTTTTTTTAAATTAGGATTCTATAACCCTACATGTTTGTGTAGTGAAGGATTAACCTTGCCTAAAAATAGGACTGGGCTCTCCTGTAAGGTCACTTCTAAGTGACCTTGGAATATCCTGTCTGGTAAGAGTATCTTTGTTGACCTGGGAACCTTGGGCCATGCCAGATGGTCTATGCAACAGTGTGATTTATTGAGGGGTGTCTTGGGCTATGCAATATTAGTTTGACCTCTGGAGGGGCTGGAGACTAAGGTCAGCCATGCAGGCAGTCAACAATGGCTATATGACCAAGCTCAATAAAATCTCTGGACACCAAAACTCAGGTAAGCATCCTAGGTGGCAATATTTCATATGTCTATCATGCAGTACTGATAGAAGTTAACACTATCCACAACTGCACAAGGAGACGACAACTGGAAGCTCATTCTTGGATCTCTCCTGGACACTGCCCTATGTGCCTCTTTTCTCTGCTGATTTTAATGTGTGTCTTTTCACTGCAATAAACTATAACTGTGAGTATAAGAGCTTTTAGTGAGTTCTGTGACTCCTAGCAAATTATTGAACCTAAAGGTGATCTTGGGGACCACTGAACTTGCACTTAGTGTCAGAAGGGAAAGTGGTCTTGGGGGCTCTCAAACATTGCATTGCTGATTTATTTGTTGTGAGGATTAAACAAGGTAAGTCTATAGTGAAACTTCTTGGTAATGTAGAACCTCTCACTTACATTAGATGGAGCTGGAATGATTGATAGAAGAAGTTAATAATAAATTGCATTTGTTTAGCTCTAAAAATATTCCCAAGCATTTTCAACCAAGAAATTCTGAAATTTTAAAGGACAAAGTATTGATATTACTACAACTAACCTCCGTTATGGTATAAGAAATGGCAAAACGAAGAAGAACTCTACATGAGTCGATAAAACTCATTTCTTTAATCAATCCTATCAAAGGTCCTTTTGGCCTTGAAGTAGGAGTCACTATTTCTGGCTATGATACAGCATATGTATCATATTGACTTCTTTCAACTTACTGACTTCTTTCAACTCTGCCCACAGCTTCCTAAATAATCCCCTTATTCTCCACATTCACCCTGTTTGAGTGGCCATTATTATCTAGCTGGACCAGACTGATACAGTGATTGGCACTATCACATATGATCACAGAATCTTCTCAGCACTGAGCTCCAGGTTGTAACTATGCATTGATTAAAGTTGACATTTGAAATGCATTTGTCATTCTTAGATTTGGGATGATATTCCTCTTGGTTTGAGCCTCCACAAGAAACATGAAAACCATGCCTTATTACTGGACACTTGATGGCTCTCTCAATTTCAGTTCACTGAGGAACAACTTCTAGTTAAACCACGTCTCAGGTACACCACTCTATCTGTGGCCTCAGTAATAGGAATTTTAGCCCAATATATCTGTCTGTTAATATAACCTTGACAACCACCAAGATGCCCTGTGACTCAATGAACTTCTGCATCATACCTCTTTGTTTGAGTCACCTGCCTCTATACCTCAAATGTCCTCAGAGACCAGGCAGGTAAACCAAAATAAGGCAGTGGTATAACTAAGAGACAGTTCTGATTTCTGGTATGTCAGAGAAAAGACTTCAGAAAATCTATTCCTCTATGAAAGAAATGAGAACACTGGCAAAAGTGGTTAAAATCAACTATTTCAAAACTCTGAAAATTAATCAAAGGCTTACAATAACTGGAAGAGCAGTCATTCAATAAAAATGACTGAATCTCTGTGAGAACAGTGAGCTTTGTGGTGTTTTAACTCACTCTATTTCCATCCCACTCTCAAAAAGAATAAAACACTTAGGAATAAGTGTATCAAAAAATTGCAAGTCTTTTAAACTGAAAACAATAAAATATTGTTGAAAGAAATTAGAGGATCTAAATAAGTGGAAAGAATGTGCATGTTCATGGATTGGTACAACTGATATTGTTAAAATGCAACACTCCCCAGACTGGTTTACAGAGTCAACACAGTACCTTTCAAAATCCCAGGTGCCTTCTTTTGCAGAAATCTAAGCTGATCCCAAAATTCATATGGAAATGCAAGGGGCCCAGAATAGCCAAACAATCTTGAAAAACAAGAACAAAGTAAGTACTCACACTTCCTAGTTTCAAAACTTACCACAAAGCTACAGTAAATCAAGACGGTGTGGTACTAGGATAAGGATAGACATATAGACCCATGGAATAGAATTGAGATTCCAGAAATAAACTTACACATCTATGGTCAATTGATTTTCAAGAAGGATGCCAAGACAATTCAAAGGGGAAAGAATAGTCTTTTCAACAAATGGTGCTAGACAGCTGGATAACCAAACGCAAAAGAATGAAGCTGGACCTCTTTTTTACACCTAACAAAAATCAGTTCAAAATGGATCACTGATCTAACTGTAAGAGCAAAAACTATAAAACTTGTAAAAATACAACATAGGTATAAATCTTTATCGCCTTGGATTAGTCAATGGTTTCTTAGATATGACACCAAAAACACAAGGAACAAAAGAAAACATAGACAAGTCAGACTTTATCAAAATTTAAAGCATCTGTGCTTCAGGGAACACCATCAAGAAAGTAAAAAGTCAACCCACTGGAGAAAATATTTGCAAATCATATGAGAGACTTTCATCCAAAACATAAACAATTTGTAAACTCAACAATAAAAAAAAAAGGCCCATTTAAAAAATGGGCAAAGGATTTGAATAACTATTTCTCCAAGAAAGCTATATAAATGGCCAATAAACACATGAAAAGATTCTTAACATCTTGGGTCATTAGGGAAATGCAAATCAAAACCACAATGAAAAGCCACTCCATAGCCCCTAGGATGGTAAAATCAAAAAGAAGACAAGTGCTGTTGAGAATGTGGAGAAATTGGAACCTTCATTCATTGCCAGTGGGTTTATAAAATGGTGCAGCCACTGTAAAAAAGTTTGGCAGTTCGTCAAAAAGTTAAGCACAGAGTTATCATACAACCCAGCAATCCCACTCGTAGGTATATACCCAAGAAAACTGAAAACATGGCCACACAAAAATGTGTACACAAATGTTCCTGGCAGTGTTATTCATGAGGCAGAAGACAGAAACAACCCAAACACCCATCAATTTTTGAATAAACGAAACGCCGTACAGATCTTCCTTGACTTACAGTGGTGTTAAGTCTCAATAAACCCATCTTAAGTTGAAAATAAAAGTCGAAATGCATTTAATAAACCTAACCTACCGAATATCATAGCCCAGTCTACCTTAAAGGTGCTCAGAACATTTACATTAGCCTACAATTGGGCAAACTAACAGAGCCTATTTTATAATAAAGTGTTGAATATCTCATGTACTTTATTGAATGCTGTACTGAAAGTAAAAAAAGAATGGGTGTATGGGTACAGAATGGTTGTACATGCATTGGTTGTCTACCCTTGTGATCCTGTGGCTGATGGTTTCTGCTGAATGTGTATCACTTTCACACCACCTAAAGTCAAAAAACGCTTAAGCTGGGGGCCATCTGTATATGCACCCAATGGAAGATTTATCAGCCGTAAAAAGAAATGAAGTACAGATACATGTTACGGCATGGACAAATGTTGAAAATATTATGCTAAGTGAAAGAAGCCAGACAGAAAAGGCCACAAGTTATATGATTCCATTTGTAGGCAATGTCCCAAATAGGCAAATCCACAGAGACAAAGAGGAGATTAGTGGTTGCCAGGGGCTGGGGCTGGGAGAGAGGGAGTGAGGACTGACTGCAAGGTAAGAGGTTTTTTCTGAGGTAATGAAAACGTTCTGCAATTAGATAGTGGTGATCAACGCACAGCACTGATTTCTACACTTTAACATGGTGAATTGGGGGTGGGGGGGATAAATTAGGAGTTTGGGTTTAACATATACACACTATTATATATAAAATAGATAACCAACAAGGACCTACTGTGCAGCACAGGGAACTATACTCCATATTTTGTAATAACGTATAAGGAAAAAGAATCTGGAAAAGCATATACACACATAGATATATGAATCGCTGTGGTGTACTTCTGAAACTAATACAACATTGTAAATCAACTATACTTCAGTTTTAAAAAGGTGCATTTTTATTGCATGTGAATTATATCTCAATGAAGTTGTTATTACAAAAAAGACAATAGGCAGTGCTTAAATCTACAGAAAGCTCTGGAGTTCAGGTCCCTTCTAAAGATATAATTCAGAGACATTAAATATACAGGGCTCGTTAAATAAAATACAGACTCATACTTGAGCCCCAAGTAAGCATCCTCTAAGAAGGTCTTTATCTCATCACACCAGCCCTCTTAGAGATTCTGGCCTCTCAACTGGGAAGGGGAGAGGGAGGGGTTTCCCTCTGAAGTGAGTCATCACCTCTTGGCTGTCATCCCCTTTGTCTCCCACACGTGGGACCTGGTCAGGAGAGCACCAAGAGTGAGCCTGAGGTGTCTCCCTGTCACGTTACTCCCTTCTTTGCTGCCCCCTTGCCCACCTGGGATTACTGATTCCAGCTCCAATAGGGTGGCTCAATCAAATCTAGCCCAACCGTCCTTCTAATCTTCTGGGAAACCTTGAACCTTCTCAAAACCAAGTCCCAGCTTCCTCAGGAGCTACCCAATCACTCTCAGGTTCCTTATTGGCCTGTGGTGCCTCGTATCTCAGGCACGTGAAGCACAACTGGCCACGAGAAACTTCAACTGTCATACCAGCTCGCGGAATAATGCTCCTCTCATAATAAGCACTTACATCCTCAGTTTACCAAAAACTAGAATTAAATTGACACAGGCAAAATGTTCAAGAATTTGTGTGCTGTGTGTCTGAAGTGAAATGATCCTAGACTTACAGACACTTTGACTAGAATCATCTGACAGTAATCCCTTCTCAGAACGCTAAAAAAAAAAAATCCTGAACATTTCTGGGGAGGCAGCTTGGACCAAACCTGAACCAAATGCCGAAAAACCTGATTTCTAACCAAGGCAGGTCTTGGAGCAGGTTATCTCATCTATATAAACATCAGTTTTCTATTCCATGAAGTGAGAACAATTATATTCAGCTCTGCCTAAGTCACAGGTGATCTTGCGGATGAAACTGGAAACAAAAATTGATTGGAAAGTGCTTTAAAATTCGTAAAGCGGGCTTCCCTGGTGGCTCAGTGATTGAGAGTCCGCCTGCTGATGCAGGGGACACGGGTTCGTGCCCCGGTCCGGGAAGATACCGCATGCCGCGGAGCGGCTAAGCCCGTGAGCCATGGCCGCTGAGCTTGCGCGTCGGGAGCCTGTGCTCCGCAATGGGAGAGGCCACAACAGTGAGAGGCCCGCCTACCGCAAAAAAAAAAAAAAAAAAAAAAAATTCGTAAAGCATCAGACAGATGTGAGGTTTCATGACATCTTTGAAGTCATGATTCTATGAAAATTTTAATAGGCAAATAAAAATGGTTGTTTAAATAACTAGGACAATTCCTTGGTTACAGTGAAGCACTGTTTTAAAAGGAGAAAAAAGAATACTACTGAATGCACTTATTTTCATATATATATGAAATACATTCCTTCCTAGGCCACAGGGTAGTTTGTAAGTCAGTGTCATGCTGACATTTCTCATCACACCAATCACACCTAAGTTGCTAGAGTCTAAAAGAATTCAGTGACAGCAACGAAGGGTGTCCCGCTGCCGGATGGTCGAGTGGGAAGTTCCTTTCTTCATCTTGCTTCTAACATTATAACCAGTAAATTCACACAGTACAAAAACACCTGGTAATTCTCTGCTCCTTTAGTCCTATATTATAATTCAGTGCTGCCAGCTACCAAAAAAAGTCAAAATTACATTTTCAGAGAAGGGAGAGGGAAAGGAGGTAAAATGTCCTACTACCTGTACAAAAATGTTGTAGAAATCATGAGAGGTTAATTATTAAAATAACTTTGCATAGTCCTTTAAAAGTACATATTTCTTTTCAAAATATTAGTTGTTATTTTAGTGCTTTGTAAAAAAAAAAAACCATGTAAAGAAGAGCAGCAATTTATTAACTCAGACCTGTTGCTGCACAGCTGATGTTTTCTGGGTTTGCCATCCAGGATTCCACCTCTCAGAATCTGAAGTGGGCTGGAACCCAAGTAACTTGTTGGAAACACACAATCTGTGAGAGAGTTCTGCCTGGTGACCCCTCCTAGGCAGCTTAAACTGTGGGGAAAGGTGAAGTAGCCCCACTGGGCTTTAGAAGAAAAAAAGTTCTGTTTCAAAGGCCCTTTCCCTTGTGATGTGGGTGGAGAGGAAGCCTGGGTGGAGGTTGGGCTGGGACTCAGCAAGACCAGACAGGGTTCCTGACGTTCTTGGGAACTTCCTGAAAGCCTTGAGAGGTGAGGCCCAATCCCTAGAGGGACAGTGCACCGGTCAGCTCTGGCCGTACCCAGGGCCGCCTGCCAAGGGAACTGTTTTTATTGTTACCAAATGTCACTCCACCCAAGGCAGGATTTTCAAAGATTCCTTAGATGAATGGAAACTTCTGGTTGCTCCTTGTTTTCCAAAGTGTGTTATGACAGGCATTTGATCTGTTCCTCCTTTGTAATTCAGGAAAAATTCCTCAGGGCCTAGAGGGTGACCTTTAACAGAAAGCAGCGGACATTGTTATTCCTTTCCCCACGGTTTCAGGGTCTCTGCTGGGCTGAAAGATTCATTTTCTCACAGATGCATCCATGTTTTAGGCTATTCAAGGAGGAAGAGAAAACCCCTCACTGTTCTGAATATTTCCTTGTCCGATTTTGAGCCCTCCGAATAGGAAGATGGGGTGGGTGGAGACTGGGAGAAGTATAAGCTGGGCCGCAGCCCCCAGGGAGTGAGAGGTACCACCCCGCTGCGACCACCACTGGGGGCTGCCAGCCTTCCCCAGGGTGCTGGCTTCTGTTGGGTTTTTAGGGGAAAGGCAGGCCTATCTTATTCAGCACCCCTAACCTCCATAGCCATCTATGCTTGGAAAGGGGTCAGGGACACCTGGGCCTGGCATCTGCTCTGGTGCTGGGTCCGGAGGGAGCAGAGAGTACGTAGATGCGTCCAATCCCCAGTTCCTATTGGCTTCACCCCACCCCCATGCCAGAGCAAATGCGACAGTCTGGGAGTTTCAAGCAGGGAGGCCCGGTGCCTGCAGGAGCCACACCTGCTGTCACAGTTGTCAGCTTCTCGCCTCTAGTAAATTTCAGACATGCCGGTGGTGGGCGAGGGCCGAGGTAGCCACGGCGGCGTCTCCCGGGAGGACGACATCAGTGCCAGAAACACAGTGGCTTTGCCAGGAAGCTAATCCCACAGTGTGGGTGGGCGCGGGAGTGAGCTCTTACTTGGGGAGCAGCTGTGCTGGCTGCCGTGGGAAGAGCTGAGTCTAGGGAAGCAGCAGAGCAGGTTTCCGAGTTCCAGCTCAGTCACCTTCCAGCTGTGTGACCTTGAGAATGTCACCTAACCTCTCATGCCTTCATCTGTTAGATGATGATAACCAAACAGCTACATCAGATGGCCCTAGTGAGGAATAAATGAGATGATGCATGTGGAATGCTTCAGGCTTCTAAGGCTAGGTCATGAAAGGCCACTGTCCACAGTAAGCCACCATGTAAGAAGTCTGACTTCCCCAAGGCTGCTGTGCAGGGAAGGCTGTATGCGGGTATTCCACCAGCCTGGGCTGAGCCCAGCCTTCCAGTCTTCTCCACTGAGGTGCCAGATACATGAATGAAAAACTCAACTTGGAAGCGGCTCCTGCCACTCTAGCTCTTCCTGTCCCAGCCATCTGGAGGGCGTCCCAGCCTTCCTGTCCTGAGTCATCCCCAGTCTCCAGCGGAGGCCCCAGATAGGGAACAGACATGAGCCATGTCCACAGTATAATAAAATGATCACTATCGTTTGCCACTACGTTTGGAGTCATTTATTGTGCTGCGATAGATAACTGGAACACTCATCATGTCCCAGATCAGACTCATCCCTGCCTCCTATGTTCCCCCTCCCTTATTTCTGCCTTTAAGTTAATGGATCATAGGTTACCCAATGGGTCAGAAACTTTCATGTTCCATCTCTAGTTAGTCACCAAGTTCTATTTCATCCATCTGTTTCCTGTTTTCTATTTCCATTACCTCTGCCTTACTTAGCTCAGGACTTAGCACTCACTCATCTACAGGCAATGCTTTCTTAACTGACCTGCCTGCCTTTAAATTCTCATACCCCGTGCACTCTCTGCACTCTGGCCAGATTTGGTCTTTGCAGATTCACCTAAGTCTGAGCAGTCTCAGCCTTGCTGAAAACCCTCTAAAAGCTCCCCACTGCTGCCAGAAGGCCTTACAGGATCTTCGCAGCCAGGCCGCCTCTCTCCAGCCACCTAGGCCCCAGCCCAATGCCCTGTGCTCACACCTGGAGCTACTCACTCTTTCCAGAATATGCCAGGCATGTTCATGCTTCTGTGCCTTTATCCACACTGTTCCCTCTGCCTGGACCGCCCACACCTTCACACCTCCCCCACGTCTGTAACATTTTTTTATTCTTCCAAGGCCTAGCTCAGATATCACCCTCTTTGAAGCGGCCCCTCAACCAGCCCCCAGCAGAACAAACTGTTCCTTCCTGTACATCCCATTGTTTCCCAGTTTGCATGTCACTTTGTAGCACGCACTTGATGTTTGTCTCTGCACTCTGCATCTCCAGGGCCCACTGTGCAGCCTGCCTGGCATACAATATGTATGTATCAATGCTTCTAGGATATCCACTGCTGCTGCCCTAGTTCAGAGAATAATCTCCACCCTGTCTTCTTAAAATATAACCCCCAACAGGCCACCTTCCCCTCAAAAATTTAGGTGGTTCTCCACCGAGTAGAGACAGAACTCCTTAGTATGGCATCTGCGACCTACACCTATGTCTATGGGCTGGAGGAGACTCAGTATAATGGTCAAACAGTTCAGGTTGCCCAATAAGTTGGGTGGGTGGTGCCCACCTCTGGGCTGTTTCTGACCCTCTCTCCCCTTGTCTGTACCCAGATATTCTCCAGCACGGTCCTGACCTCAGTTTTTGTATTTCTACTCATATATTTATCTTCCTAATAGTCTCTGTCTCTTGGACAACGTTTATCCTTCCATTCCTATCATCGAGTCTCCACATCAAGTCTCAGGAATGCCCATGAGGTCATACTTAACTCTGGGTGCCAGACAGCAAGTTCACTTTCTTTATTGCCCATTGTCTAGGCAATGGCATATAGACACCTGGCATCAGAAGTATTGGTTTTTTTGCTTCCTGTCCAATTATCTTAACTTGTATTTTACTATGCAGCCTGCCTCCTGCAATGCTCTTTTTTTCTTACCCTCAATACTCTCCGTAGTAACTGCTTTTACAGTCTTGTCTGAGCATTCGTTGCTCTACACTGTGATTCTTACAGATGGGATCCTAAAATGTTGAAAATGAATGTTTTTTTCTTTTCTTTTTTCTCGTTCTATTATGAGATATTTCAAGCAATTATATACCCATGTACTGGGAGTCCTATTTAAAACAAGGTATTCTGAATAATTAGATTTGAGTTATCTGGTTGAGGAACGATAGTTAATAATTGCTGGTACATTCACGGTTGCTTTGGTCATTGATGGGAGTTCAAGTAAAAAGAAAAACTATCTCAGGGCAAAAGGAGCATACGGATTTAAATATTTTAAGTAAAGACAAAATAATGCTTAGAGAACCAATAAACATGCCCTAGGTTTCTCAGAGAATGACTAATTCCTTCCAGAAAAACAGCATTGTTTGTTTCCATTTAAAGAACTTAAGCCGCAACCAGCTCCCATTTTGGTCCCTTTAGAGGAATGTCGTACACATTATTCTAAACGTGTGTTAGAAAGGGAAAACTGGGATAGACCTGGCCTTAAATATAGTGGCCACTTTTCAAACACAGAGCACTTGACAGATTTCTAATTCTCTTTCTTTTCTTTTTACGTGGCAAATAAAGGCAGAGTAAGCCAGTGCTAAATTTTGGCTCCAGAGCGAATGATGAAACGCGTACATCAAGGCACCCTTTCCGTTTCCCATTTACCTCCCTTACTCCATTCCCATACATGTTTACAGCAGCTTTCTACCCTGCATCATTTTCTTTCCTGATCTGTGAAAATACATTTCTTAATCTTACTGGAAAATCATTTTTTGAGGTTTTGCTTCTGCATATAATAGAATATCTAGTAAAGTATTACGTAAATGCTAGTTATTATTTTTTGACATTAATTAGTCAGACTTTCAAGGCTTCTCCTTAAGGCTTTCCCTTACCTTATCAGCCTTTAAAAAATATCCAAAACAAGACCCCCAAACCCAGAAGCCAGAAGGAACAGATCAGATTTTTCTACAAAAGAATGTTAACATGGCCAAAAATATAGCTCTAATAAAGTTAAAAGATAAACGGAAGAGAGAAAATATTTGTAACGTATAATGAAATATTAATATATTCCCTAATATATAAAGATCTAAAAAGTTCTATATAAAGAACTCACACAAATCAGTAAAATAAAGTCATTCAAATAAAGAGGAAAATGGGCAAAGGGCATGAACAGGAAATTCAAAGAAGAAATACAAAAAAATGTGAAAACAATGTCAAATGATTATAAAATAAGTACAAGATACAAGTTTTCACCTGAGTTGGGCCAAAATTTAAGATTGTTCATATAAAGTGTTGGTAAGGATGGGGGAGGAAAGGTACTTTACTATAAGGTTGTGGGAGTATAAACAGGTACAACTCTTTGGAAGGGCAATTTGACAGAATCGAAAGTGTAGATGCACATACTGTTTGACCCTACAATTTTGTTCCTTGGTAGCTGTCCTACAGACATAGCTACACAAGTTAACAGGAGCGTATTATAAGGATGCTTATTTACTATATTATTTTAGTTGCAAATCATTGAAGAAAACGTCAATGTTCTTCAATAGAGAGCTGTTTAAATACATTATGGTACGTTGACACAATTGAATTCTCTAATGTACACCCAAAGCATGGGTTAGATCTCTAAGATATGTTGTGAACTGAACAAGGCACCGAACTATTTATACAGATAGTATGATCCAAATTTTTACCTAAAAATTTTCAAATCATGTAGATGAGTTTGTGTGTGTGTGTGTGTGTGTGTGTGTGTGTGTGTGCGTGTGTGCATGTGTGTGTGTGTGTGTATGTAGATAAAGTTCTGGAAGGATACACATCATTGTGATTATCCCAGGAAAGTTGGGATAAAGAGGCAACTCCCTTTTTAGCTTTATAATCTTGAATATTGTTTAAAATTTTTACAGTGACATGAGTCACTTTCTAATATTTTTTTTTTACAAAAATAATTGAAGAATACAAATAATATCCAAAGAAATCTTACCTATATTCCTGTCATGGGTATTGACCCACCAAGTTTGAGATTCCCTAAGACCATATTTACCTTAAAATTTCAAACTTACTTTATGGTTCCTTCTCTTGGCACTAGAGTAGAGGAATGATTTTACATTTGAGGCCATGAGTTTTGTTTCTGAACCTCTTCCCAATTATTCTGAATTACTCATTTCCAGATACCTTATTCCCATGAAGGTAAATCTGACCTTTTGTGAAGGTTGCCTAGAATAAAACAGTGTACACACCCTGGGGCAATGGGCTGGCAGAGCTCAGAATCAGGAATCATACAGAGTGAGTTAAAGAAAGCCAGCCAGATACCATGTTCCACAACCTGCTGTGTGTGTGTGTCCACACACCTCACCAGCCCGGGCTGCCCTCCCTTGGCCATTAGCACTGAGGCCCAGGAAGAAGAGTATTCTGGAAAAAGCATTAGACACATTCCAGGGCTTCTGTCACTGTAAGCACAAGAAATTAGGCTTGGTTTTCCTTGAGGGCAAAGGCTGTACCTTTCAGGGTCACTGTCAAGCTCACACAAGAGGCTTTGTGCCACAATTTTGTGAAAGAACAAGTCTTTACTACTCAGCCCACCAACATTCCAACAGACTTTCTGTTTTTTCTGACTTCCCAACCAAGTCTCTATTGAGTGGCTGGCACTAGTGGGCTTACGGAAGATATTCATTAGTCCTTGCAGATTGTTTATTTCATGACAACATCTGTATGGGGACTGCCCAGCGGTGTGTTGGTGAACGTATAACAACTGGAGAAACTATGCCCTGGTTGGTAATATTTACTGATTTCCACAATTCCACAGTGTGGCTACAATTCCCATGGCCAAACTCAAACTACCAACAAAATGTCACTGAATGTCAGTTGGAAGGCAGTGTACACAGCAGCATACTGTTATACAGTATTTCTACCTCAAAGTGTAAAGTAAAGTGTAATAAAATATTAGGAAGCACTGAGTTGTAAGAATGACATTTGTTTTAATAAAATTTAATTAATTGTAAGTTTATATATTTCTAATAATGGCTGGGCTTAACAACAAGCTCACAAAATTCCTGAAAATTTAACAACCGACGCTTGCAAGCCAGTACAAGAAGGCTCCAGCACACTCCTGAGACCACCACGTTGCAAGATTTTATGCATATTCTTTCTGGAAAACTCAGTCATTATTTCCTTAATGAGAGCTCAGATCTCCCAGTGTTTTGGACAATACATATGTCTGTTTGTATGTAGACAGGTGTTTGTACACTGATGCGTGTCTGTATTTGTGCCTTCTTGGGCTTGGTGTTGGGGCTGAATAGTGCAGTAGATGAAGAAAGGCATAGACATTGGAGTCAAATAGATCAGTGACTGCTCTGTGCCAATGTGCAATTTAATTAACCTTTAACTCTTAATTTAATAATATGTATTACCTATGGGATTGTTGGAAGAAGAAAGAGGAAAAGGAGGTAGAGAGTATACCTAAACACAGAGCAGCTGTGAGGTTTAAAGACTGACATTTGTAAAACACTTGGCACATAACAGGAGCTAAATACATGTCAGTCCTTTTTCTCTTTAACAAGCGTCTCCACGGATACCCAGGTAATTGACCAGAGCACTTTCGGGAGACCTGCAGAGCCAGGCAGCCTCAGGACACAGACAGGCTGAACTTGGCTCTCTTTTTCTTTTTACCTGATTTGAGAATCAGGCTGGGAGACACACTTTATCATTCTGGTGCCTGGTAACAGTCCGTAGTTTAATCCTGTCAATTAGGGTTGTCATTGTGGGGCAGAAAGTTCTAGAGATAGAACTCTCCTGGCTTTGTGGTGATAATATTCCTCTGGGTCACCAAGGTTGGATAAACAGTGCGACTCATTCTTGAGAAAAATCTCAGCCTCACATGCTTTGTGGCTGCACAAGCTTATCCAGCAGGCTAGGCCTGTACCTAGCCAAGCCTGAAAGCAGTTTAAAAAGCTTTTAAACAGGAAAACTATGTATTAGAGCAATTTTAATTCTTCCTTAATTAATTGATCACATCAGATGCTTCATACATGCTAATGGATTTTTTTTTTAGAACATCAGAAATTCATTCTGAAATGTACTTGGGAAAATATGCAGGTGAAATTACCAAAAAAATTGTCTAGAAAGAAGAAATAAAGGAGTGCCCAGCTTTCCCCCAAAATAGAATAGATTATAATTAACAATAAAGTTTGAATAACAACAAAATGTAGTAACACGTCTAAAAACAGACTAAAGGATATGTGATAACTCACAAAACAATACACAAAAAAGAGGTACTCAATGAAAGGAGAAAGCTGGAATGCCCTCCTCCTGCTCTGTCAATTCAAATCAAACCCCCTTTTCAAGTCCCAACCTGGTTGCCAAGGGCTCCAGTAAACCTTTCTGGACCCACATCTCCTGTATTCCTGCAGCTATAGAACTTGTTACTTCTACTGCCCAGTTTATACTTTCCTCGCATTCTGTACTGTTATCCTTTGTAGAGATTCAAATTGTTACATTTAACATCTGTTTTTGAGTGCAGAGAACACGTACATGATGTAAGCTTCATGTAACAGGCAATTCATTTCATGAATGAATACATGAACCAATCAAGCAACAAATGAAGGAACATCTATGGATTTGGGTAAAGCACAATTTCCATGGCCATCAGTTTCCTTGGCCTTACACAAGAAGATTACATTGATTCATCTGAAAAAGCAGGCTTTTGCTATAAATGTGGTTTACTGGCCTCAGGCCACTGTGACCGACATCTCTGGAAAGTAGTCTGGCTGCTCCTAACAACCCCTCCTCATCCACCTGGATAATAAAATAGCCAGAAGAAGACCCCTGCTATTCATCTGAGATCTTATCCTTTGACTTCTATTTTCTTCTCTAGTTCAATGTCCTCCAGGACAATGTTTTTCAATGTGTGGTTGTCCGATCAACTCATCAGATCACCTGTGGCCCTATTTAAATATGCTGATTTCTGGGTCCTGTTTGCAGGCTCCTGGCTCAGATTCTTGCCGGTAAGGCAAGGCCTGCATCTCCCAGGTGGCTTGTATGTTACTCTAAAGTTTGAGACTCTCTTATTGACAAGAGAAGAGAGGGAAGGGAAATAAATGTGCTGTCTCCCACATGCCAGATGCTTCCTTTGATTCTCGCAACACCACTAAAGGTAGATTTTAGCATTTCTTTTGGTGATGAATCTCAGACACTAATGTATTGACGAGACAAATGGCCAAAGGCCCCACAGTGAGTTAGTACTAAGGCTGGATTCCAAAGTCCATCTGACCCCATGTCCTCAGTTCCTTCCATGACAACACACTGCCTACCCCATCCCCACCCAGGACACCTTCCATACGCACACATTCAAGATCCCAGAGTCCAGCTATTTCCTATATTGACCCAAAATGACCTCTGAGATGCTACTCCACAGCTCCTTTGCCATAAGAGATAAAGCTCAAAAAGCTCCTCAGTTTAGTCCCAACCATCAGCACTGTTTATACATCCTGACCACGGCTTAGAGAGTACAATTCAATTCAGTTCATTAGGTCATTGTTAGGCCTGCCAAGCACTGGAATCCAAAAGAAGCAGGATTCCACTAGGCCTTGCGGATGTGAGGAGAGAAGACCTTGGCAGGGCGTGGCGCACCCCAGAAGGATCAGAGCAGTCACCACCAAGCCTGCTCCAACAGTGGTGGACATTGTGGGCAGCCTCTGAGATGGCCCCCAAATGTGGAATCCCCTTTCCCTGAATGTGGTCTGGGTTTAATGACTCACTTCTAACAAATCGAACACAGCAGAAGGGATGGTATGTCACCTCTGAGATTAGGTTATAAAAGGACTGCTGCTTCCATCCAGGGTATGAGAACACAGGACTTGGTGAAGCAGAAGGAGGAACATAAACAATGTCCAGGTTTTTAGACTGAACACCTGAATGGATGTGGTGTCATTTACTAAGATGCTGAAGATTCGATTAAAAATCGGTTTAAACTCAGTCATAAAAAAGAACGAAATTATGCCATTTGCAGCAACAAGGATGCAACTAGAGATTATCATACTAAGTGAAGTCAGAAAGAGAAAAACAAATATCATATGATATCACTTACATGTGGAATCTAAAATATGACACAAATGAACCTATTTATGAAACAGAAAGAGAATCACAGACTTAGAGAACAGCCTCGTGGTTGCCAAGGGGAAGGTGGTTGGGAGAGGGGTGGAGTGGGAGGTTGGGATTAGCAGATGTAAGCTATTATATATAGAATGGATAAACAACAAGGTCCTACTGTATAGCACAGGGAACTATATTCAATATCCTATGATAAACCATAATGGAAAAGAATATTAAAAAAGTGTATATATATGTATAACTGAATCACCTTGCTGCACAGCAGTAATTAATACAACACTGTAAATCAACTATACTTCAATAAAAAATAAAAATTAAAAAAATCAGTTTAAGAAGGAAAATGTTCTTAATCATGATTTGGGATTTGGATGTGAAGTTTGAGGTGTCTGTGTGACATCCAAATAAAAATGTCTGCTAAGCAGGTCAGATTTAGATCTGGAGCTCAGAAAAGAAGTGTGGGCTTGTGTGTAAATTTGGGAGTTTTTCAGAAGAAAAGGAAAGCCCCTGGGGAGTCCTCATCCACCTGTGGATACTACATGGGGCCATGTTCTTATACTCTCCCTCCCAACTGCAACATCATATGAACTAGGTGTGGGTCGTCCACACCTGCCCCCCCAACACGATTATGCCCATGCCTCTGGGTGTAATCACCCCTATAGACATGTGCTGCCATGGGAACGCGGGCACAGAATACGTAGCTGGTTCCCCTCTTTCCCTTATAGATATTTTCAAAACAGTGTTTCTTTGGTGATATCTTTTTTAGTCTCCTTGTTTCCCTGACTACAGATTGAGAACGATGAAAATCCTCGGGTGCTTTTTAGTAGATCTTTCTCCACTGAGCATGGTGGCTGAATGACCGTATTCCTAGTCCTGATTCAAAGTCTATTGTATTAATCATTCACCTATTTGCAACCAAATCTCAGAATACGTTTGCATAAACCACCACGCTGCCCGAGAATTAAGGCGCTTCGATCTCAAGCTCCTCTCCTGCTTTCAAGGGCTGCTATTGCCCCGCCCTGCTCTGCCCAAACCCTCCTCTGCCACCTCTGGTCCAGGCCCAGGTGATATTTCTGACCTCTATGCCTTTGTTCATGTGAGGTTCTTTATATTTATCTATCTATTTATTTGCGGCTGTGTTGGGTCTTCGTTGCTGTGCACAGGCTTTCTCTAGTTGTGGCAAGCGGGGGCTACTCTTCGTTGCAGTGCATGGGCTTCTCATTGTGGTGGCTTCTCGTTGCAGAGCACGGGCTCTAGGCATGTGGGCTTCAGTAGTTGTGGCATATGGACTTCAGTAGTTGTGGCTCGGAGACTCTAGAGCGCCAGCTCAGTAGTTGTGGCTCACGGGCTTAGTTGCTCCACAGCATATGGGATCTCCCTGGACCAGGGCTTGAACCCATGTCCCCTGCATTGGCAGATGGATTCTTAACCACTGCACCACCAGGGAAGCCCCTGTGAGGTTCTAATGTGAGTTTCTAATCCATTTCCTAACTATTGGGTTGGCTGAAAATTTCATTTGAGTTTTTCCATAACATCTTCACGGAAGAACCCGAACGAACTTTTTGGCCAATCCAATAACTTCCTATGTTATTTTGAGCAAGTTGTTAAAAACTCTCTCAGCCTGTTTCTTCCTTCACCATAAAGAGGCTCCATTGATCCTTGGAGCTACCGTTTGCTGCCCTAAATATTTTATGCATGTTTTCTCAAATCCTCCTAATACCCGTTCAAAGCGATATAACTGTTCCCACTATACAGATGAAGAAACTGAGACTGAAAGGGACTAAGTAAATTGCCTGAAGATACACAACTACTGAGGAGCAAAGAAGGAATTAGAAGCTTGTTTAGAATTAGAAAACTTGTTTTCCTCTACTTTACTCACAGCTGCGACCATGTGTGTGGGTTTTATCCCCACACCAACCAATTCTCCAACACAGCTGGGCATCGTGCAATTTGACCAGTTCTGACACCATCCACCTGGAGTTAGCATTCAGTCCCACAGACTGCCCTCTTACTTCAGATACAAATTGCATGTCCCCAGTTATCACCTGCATTTCTGATGGACTGGCTATAAATTGGGGTTCTCATGACCTCCTCCTCGGGTTTGATAATTTGCTAGAATGCTTCATAGAACTCAGGGAAACACTTACTTACATTTACCAGTTTATTATATTATAAATGAAATAGATGAATAGACAGATCAAGAGATACATAGAGCAAGGTCTGGAAGGGTCCCAAGCATAAGAGTTTCTGTCCCCATGGAGTTGGGCAGTACCACCCTCCTAGTACATGGATGTGTTCACCAATCAGGAAGCTCTCTGAACCCCATACTTTAGGGACTTTTATGGAGGCTTCTATCATATAGGCATGACTGGTGATTAACGCAACCTCTAGCCCTTCTCCCTTAACTGGAGGTTGTAAGGAATGGGGCTGAAAGTTGGTTCCCCTGGCAACCAACCCCTCATCCTTAGTGGCTTTCAAAAAAACACCACATTAAAAATTAAAATAAGCTCAGGTGTGGTTGAAAGGGGTTTCTTATAAATAACAAAAGACACTCCTTTCACTTTTCTTTGCTCTCATCACTTAGGAAATTCCAAGGGTTTCAGGAGCTCTGTGCTCTATATATATTTGGTCCACAAATTCTTCAATACTCCTCCTTTCAAGAACTGGAGCTTAATTCCTCTCCCCTTGAGTGTGGGTTGGACGGAGTGATTCTCTTCTAGTGAACAAATATAGCAAAAATGGCAGCATGAGACTCCTGTGACTAGATCATAACAAGCATTAGGGCTTCCTTTTGTTCTCTCTCAGATCCCTGGCTCTGGGGGAAGCCAGCAGCCATGTTGTAAGAACACTCTGACAGCCCAATGGAAAGGTCCACATGACAAGGAACTGAGACATTCTGCCAACAGCCATGTGAGTAAGCTGTCTCGGAACAGGATCCTCCAACCTCATTCAAGTCTTCTGATGACTGCAGCCCAGACAAATCTTGACTGCAGCCTCATGAGAGACCCAAAGCTAGAACCACCCAGGTAAGCTGCTCTAGAATTCCTGACCAATGAGATTATGAGTTGTTTTAAGCCGTTTAAGTTTGGAGCAATTTGTCACACAACAATAGATAACTAATAGACAAGCCTAGCTACAAAACATCCCAAGCAGTATTTCACACACACATCCTCCTTTTTCCTACTCACCTTCCTACTTTCTTTGTCCTTTTTCCTACATACTTTGAAGTGAATGATACTGAAGCTCTAGAAGGCTACAAGATGGAAGGAGCAAGGATCCCTGAGGCACTTGGAGGAAAGGTAAACTCAAAAGTCATCCCTACCATGTTAAACCACAGGCTTGGGGCTTGTGTGTTACAATAGCTAGCATTACTTATTCTGCGGATACACCCTCCTTTCTACTTCTCCTAGCATGTGTGGCTCTTTACCACCTATGATATAATTATGAGCATAAATGTCTTTTTTCCATTCTGGTCTACAAATTGCTTTCTTTTTTAAATGAACATCAAATGAGCAATGAGAAGATGCTTATGCTTGGTAGTATGTGCTTTGCCAGCATATCTCAACTAATTCTCACAATAGCCCCATAAAGTAGATTCTGTTATTATTCTGATTTTTCAGATGTGGACTCTGAGGCTGGGAGAGGCTAACTGACTTGCTGAAGATCACATAGCCCAGAAGGGCAAAGCAGACAAGTGTTCGGATTGCCAAATTTGAACTCTTAGCCACTCTGATCTCCCTCCCAGGGACCCCTGGATCTCACACTGTGCCCAACAAAGTCTCTTGCATACCGTTGTTGCTTAGTTAATGTCTGCAGCTGCATGAGTAAGTCAATAAAAAATTGGTAATATGTTAAGAGGGGAAATGTCATGCAAGTTCACAAATAATAAAAAATTCTGCTGTCCTGAAATATTTTGTTCCTCATACAAATGTCTCTTTTTGCTTGTATGCCTCTGAACTTCAGGGTGTTAGTGGCTGGGACACATAAAGAGATTCATTCACTGGATGAAAAGTATGCTTTAGAGAATGATAAGAAATTCTTCGTAATGTCTACATTTTCAGATAAAGAGCCACAAGTGCTCAGGACATCAAAGACATTCAGGACTTTTCTGAAGAGCAGACTCATTAAGGAAAGTGGCTGAAATCCACAGGCACGTCTTAAGGAGAGGACAGGAACTACTGAACAGCTGGGCCCCCATTTCACCAGAAACCCGCGTCCATTCACGGACCTCAGCAGCAGGACAAAGTCCGGATTGTTCTCTCCAGAACAACCCGATAGTGCAGTGGAAGAGTGGGCGCCCTGTGTACTGAGGAAAAAGGCAGTAAATGAGCCCCTGGCACTGCCACAGCAGGTCAGCCTTGACAAAGACGGGACAGAGCCCTTCGCCAACAATCCCATCTCAGCTAGCTCGCTCTCTGAGAGAAGACTTGATCAGATTTAAACTAAAACCAGCTGAATTTCCAAACTCTGCAGCCAGTGCACCATGAGAAAAAGAAGACTATCCATTCCTAGGGAGGGTAAGTAATAAATAGTCTCAAACTCTTTTAATGAAAGCAAAGCCCAGGCCTTCCTTTCTGATTTGTTCAGAAGTGGCTTTAGCTTCAAGTCACCCCCCGTTGTTTCCACTACTAGTTGAAACTTTTGTCTATTCCAATTCTCCCAAAGCAAAGCTTAAATTTTCCTACTGTAAACTTCTTTTTTTTTTTCCTGAAATGAAAAATCTTGAAAGTGGTAGGCTCTGGGAGGAGAAAGGGAGAGGGGAACAGAAAGAGGGAGATATTTGTTTTCTATTTTTACCTTCTGGTATTCCTTTCTTTATGGTATTAATTATTTATTTTATTACTGTTAGACTTCATCAGAGTTAGGATTATGACCTTTTGGGTCTTCATTTTTTTATTACTTTGTTTCAAAAAAAGTCAAATAGGCTTTCGTGTAAGTTTTATAACCACAAACCTCTGCCCAAAAACAACACTTATTATACCCATAAACAGAAGCCTTGCTTCTCAGAGAAAAGTCCCTTCAGTCTGTGTTTCTTGCAGCAGAATGTTACAGAACACCTTCACTGAACAACAACAACAAAAAGTGGTTATTGGGTTTTCTGTCATTTTAGTATTGCTTAAGGTGGCATAAATATATATTACTCTTTTATACAGATTCATGGTTTCCAACTCAGCGTGATTTTTCCCCAGAGGACATTTGGCAATCTAGAAACAGTTTTTGTTGTTGTAACTAGGGAAGTGTGTCCTACCGGCAGCTGGTAGATAGAGGCCAGGGAGGCTGCTAATATCCCACAGTGCTCTGGACAGTCCTCACAACTGAGAACCATCTGGTCCAATATGTCAATCGTGCCCAGGTTGAGAAACCCTGATATAGGTATGATGACCCCACTGTTTAATATGTAGAAATTCACCCTAACGTTGTGCTCACAGAATAACTGATTAGATTGGGGTGGGGAGGATGGTGATCTCCTGTTTGGATGACACACCAAGTGTGAGGTTGAGACTGACCAGAGTTAGGGGCAGCTGTTTGTGTCTGATAAAGGCACTCAGTAAATGCACATACAAGCCACTTGATAAATTCTTCAAAACAGAACTGAATCTATCCTTTGTTCTTTATTCATTTATTTAACAAATATTTGTTGAATCTCTGCTATGCTATCAGGTAGACACAGCTTATAAGAGAAATCACACTCCAACTAGGAGTGCATCTGTTCTTAATAAAATCTAGAAGTACCCAGGCCATGTCAAAATATTACAATCAATATTTTGGCCAAGATATGTCTTTGAAGAACTGAAATGAAATGAGAATGAAACTGACATGCTTAAATATCTTATATATTAAACGTGCATACGATTAATTTCCAGCACGGCTGATTTTGTCTTGCAGTCATTAAAAATAAACTCCTATTCCTTTAGAAAAGCCAGAGCCTCAAAAGGCACCAATTCAGGGAGGCTAAAATAGGCTGAACAAGCCAAGTAAGAATTTAAGCCTGAGACATGGATGGCAGGAGCTTCTGGTACTTTCGCTTTGTATTTCTGACTGGTCCCCACCCTAACCAGTTGTACAGGCGGTGCTCCTGGACTGCCCTCCGCAGCTAGAAGAGCCAGAAGGACATGACCGTGTGGTCCCAGGGGCTGGACTTGTCTCCTCACTCTGAATGGAGTCATTAGGAAAGTTCCTGAACTATGCCTCCCTAAGCAATCATAAATCCACACTTATTTCTCCCCCATCAAAGTAAGCCTCATAGGGCTTCCCTGGTGGCGCAGTGGTTGAGAGTCCGCCTGCTGATGCAGAGGACACGGGTTCGTGCCCCGGTCCGGGAAGATCCCACATGCCACGGAGTGGCTGGGCCCGTGAGCCATGGCCGCTGAGCCTGCGTGTCCGGAGCCTGTGCTCCACAACGGGAAAGGCCACAACAGTGAGAGGCCCGCGTACCACACACACAAAAAAGTAAGCCTCATAAAAATATTCTCCCTTAAAGAAACCCCAGCAGGATGAATTCTCTCAGAAGTCGTAATAGTTGTAGCATTATTGATCCATGAACAATTGAATTCTTTGAATTTGTGCCTAAGAACACAAAAGACGACGCTGTATTTTTTCACAAGTCCCTGTAGCATTTCTCATTCCAATAAAAGCAAGTT